>NC_069499.1:80640572-80985572 GCF_027579735.1 Bombina bombina
GTCTTCGGTCTATTCAACATTTTTTTGGGGTTCGCCGATTACTATATAAAGTTTATTAAAAACTTTTCTTCCTTGGTCAAACCTATCACAGACATGACCCGTAAAGAGAATGATCCACTCCATTGGTCACCTACTGCCATTAAGGCCTTTGATAGTCTTAAGACTGCCTTTGCTGCCGCTCCAGTTCTGGTTCATCCTAACCCTGTCCTGCCTTTCGTTCTTGAGGTTAATGCATGTGAGACTGGAGTAGGTGCCCTCTTGTCTCAACGTCCTACGCCTGACGGTTCCTTGCATCCGTGCGGTTTCTTCTATAAGAAATTGTCTCCAACGGAGTGCAATTATGAAATTGGCGACAGGGAATTACTGGCCATAATTGTGGCACTCAAGGAATGGAGGCATTTTCTCAAGGGTACTAGCGTACCAGTGCTCATTCTTACTGACCACAAGAATTTAACTTGTCGCCCCAACAGGCCAGAGGGGCGCTTTTTTTGTCTTGATTTAATTATGTGGTCTCCTACCTGCCTGGTAGTTAGAATGTTAGGGCTGATGCCCTCTCTCGACAATTTTCACCTCTGTCCAAGGAGGAGTCTGTACCTACTCCAGTTATACCTCCTGACCATATTTTGGCTACCATACATACTTATTTGACTTCTTCCTTGGGGGAGGAGATCCTGGCTGCACAAACCAATGCACCTCCTGAGAAACCTAGTAGTAAGTGTTTTGTTCCTGAGAATCTTCAAACTAAACTTTTGCACACTTACCACTATCCTAAAGTCGCAGGTCACCCAGGCAAGAACCAAATGATTTGGTCTGTCACTCAACAATTCTGGTGGCCAGGTCTTCATTCTGATGTTGCTGCGTATGTTACCTCCTGCTCAGTTTGTGCATAAAATAAGACTCCTTGATGTCTTCCTGTGGGTCTTCTTCAACCCATTGCTAATGGTGAGCATCCTTGGACACATCTTTCCATGGACTTCATTGTCGAGCTCCCTGCTTCCAATGTCAATACTGTTATCCTTATGGTGGTTGACCGTTTTTCTAAAATGTCACATTGCATTCCATTGCAGAAGCTGCCTACAGCTCTGGTGCTTGCTTCAATTTTTGCCCGGAAGGTCTTCCGTTTACATGGGTTACCTAAGGAGATTGTGTCGGTCCGGGGTAGCCAGTTTATCTCCAGATTTTGGCGTTCCTTTTGTGCTCAAATGGGGATCCAGCTTTCCTTCTCCTCGGCATATCTCCCTCAATCCAATGGGGCTGCGGAATGGTCTAATCAAGCTCTGGAACAGTTCCTCCATTGCTATGTCTCAGATCACCACAATAATTGGTCTGAACTGTTACCTTGAGCAGAGTTTGCTTATAATAGTGCTATTAATGCTTCCTCCTAGATATCCCCGTTCATGGCAAATTATGGGTTTCAACCATCCTTGTTGCCTGATTCATTCATGTCTCAGGGTATCCAGGCTTTAGAGGAGTATCTCCGGCACCTCCATTCCACCTGGGTGCAGATTCAGGATTGCCTTCATTGTTCTATGCAGCGCCAAAAGTTCCAGGCTGATCGTAGGTGTCTGCCCACGCCTTCCTACCAGGTTGGTGAGAGGGTTTGGCTGTCCTCCCGCAACTTGAACCTTCGTGTGCCTTCCAATAAACTGGCTCCCCGTTATGTTGGTCCTTTCCGAATACTCCGACGGGTCAATCCTGAGGCCTACACTCTTGACCTTCCCCCTGCAATGTGCATCTCCAATGTTTTTCATGTCTCCCTCTTGAAACCATTGGTTTGTAATCGGTTTACCACTGTGTTGCCTCATCCCTGTCCTATCTCTGTTGACTACCATGAAGAATATGAGGTCAGCATCATTATTGATTCTCGTATGTCCAGGGGCCGCGTACAGTATTTGGTTCACTGGAGGGGCTACAGTCCGGAGGAGCGTTCACCTCCTCTGATGTTCATGCTCCCACCCTCCTCTGTGCCTTCCATGCCCATTTCCCCAATAAGCCTCCTTCCTGCGGGGGAGGGGTCATTGAGGGGAGGGTACTGTCAGGGTTTTTTCCCTGCTTTGCCATGTGCTGCTAGCAGCCATTTTACTCACCTCTCTTGCTGAGTCTGGTGCAGAGTGTGTGATGCTGCTCATTTCCTGCACACCCTCTTATGGCCAGACTGGTGTACATCATCCGTGTGTGACAGGTTGCAGTCTCAGAATTGTGATGTCATCACTTATTATTTAAAGGACCTCTGTTCAGTATGCTTTGCCCTTGCGTTGTCTCAGACCTGTTTGTGAGTTCCAGTTCCTGTGTATTACCTGGCTGTCTGACGTCCCTCCTGGTTCCTGATCCCTGGCTTGTTCCTGACTCTGCTGTTTTCCTTGTTCCTGATTCCGGCTTGTCGAACTACTTGCTTTGGCTCCTGACTCGTCTCGTCTGACTATTCACTTTGGCTCCCGATTCGGTTTGTCTGACTACCAGCTCTGGCTTTGACTCCTGGCTTGTTGTTTGACTTGTGGACTTTTATTATTTTTTGCTATAAATAAAGGTATGATTATTTTTGCACTTCTCGTCTCAGTCTGATTCCTGGCACCCTGACAGTTTGATATTAGTGCTTGGCTTAGGTTTATTATTATTACCAGTGTGATATGGTTAAACTTAGGAGTAGTTCTTTATTTAGGGTTAGTGTTATGTCTAGATTTAACTAGTTTGATGCTAGGGACTGGCTTAGATTTAGAGTTTTTACTTGGGATATAACTAAGATTTAATTTAGGAAACGTTAATTCTTTAGGGTTAGTGTTATGTCTAGGTTTGGTTTAGGGTTAAGGCCTGGCTTAGGTTTATAACTAGGGTTAGAGTTAGGGTTAAAGGGACAGTCTACTTCAGACTTTTTATTGTTTAAAAAGGAAGATAATCACTATATTACCCATTCCCCAGTTTTGCATATCCCACCTCTGTTACATTAATCCACTTTTTTACCAATATGATTACCTTGTATCTAAGGTTCTGAAGACTGCTCCCTTATCTCAGTTCTTTTGACAGACATGTATTTTAGCCAATCAGTGCTAAATCATAAATAATGTTATCTAAATGTCACACATGAACTAGCGAGCGCTGTCTAGCTGTGAATAAACATCAAAATGCACTGAGATAAGAGGCAGCCTTCAAGGTCATAGAAATCAGCATATGAGCCAAGAGAACAACGCAAATTTGATGATAAAAGTAAATTGGAGACTTGTTTAAAATTGCATGCCCTATCTGAATCATGAAGTTTAATTTTTACTACACTGTCCCTTTAAGGTTAGGGTTAATTTTGGTTAAGAGTTAGTGTTATCGCTAGGTTTATGGTTAAACTTGTCTTATATTTAAGGTTACTACTAAAGTTAGGGCTAGATTTAAAGGAACATTGTACTCCCCTTTATTATTTTCCAAATGTTCCATTTTACATGCTGGGGTGAATGTAATTAAACAGCTACTTTATTTTTTATTTTGTTATTTTAAATACTTATCCCCACCTACTGAAAATATGGGTAACAATGTGTTCTCTGTAAAAAAAAGCTATGTAAACAATAGCACAAATCTACCAGTGGGCGATAAGAGAGTGAGAGATATTGTATCTGAAATAGCTGGTTGTGCTAATTCAAACTCCAAGCCATAATTAGCATTTCAATACCTAACATAGATAACATTAGCAGGTTTGCTTTATGTGCAGGCTCAGTCCATTGTTATGGACATGTCCTGAAGAACAACAGGTGATGGTTTTAATGAAAAAAGACAGCTATTTCAAATACAGAATAAATATGAAGGTCCAATTCCCCATACATTTAATGCTCTGCAGTATGCATAACAAGTCATTTGGAACACATTAAGCAGAAACACATTTTGTAGTACAGTGTCCCTTTAAGTTTAGGGTTAGTTCTTGGTATAGTGTTAATATTATGGCTAAGCCTGGTTTAGGGTTAGAGCTTGTCTTAGCTAAAGGTTAATTTCTAGGGTTTGGGCTAGTATAGGGCTCAGTTTAGGGTGAGGGCTACATGATATTGCCTTATATGTCTTTTTGTACTTTGTAATACCAATAGCACTTGTATTTATGGAAACAGCTGATTGTATACAATGGTAGCACTATGGTCCTATCCCATCAACAGAGGAAGTCAAAAGCATATCTTTCTTAAAGGTACATTAAGTGGATTACAGTTGTTTTGGGGTGGGGGGGGGGGGGTTTGTTGTTGATTTTTTTTTTTACACAGCATGTTCATGTGCTTTCTAAAATAACTTTTTATGTTTATGCTTACGGAGGTGTGTCTTTATCTACCAATGGAGGTAAGGAAGTTGTCATTACCAGCTAACTAAAACAAATGTATGTGTTTATATTAAATGGGAGTATGTCCTTATCCACCAATAGAGATGGTGGCATTCTCAGCTATTTACATTCATCATATTTTATCAGCTGTACACAGACATGCAGTGCAGGTCCAGATTAAACCACTTTTATTTAACCTTCTTTTTGTGCAAAAAATAAAATGTTTTAACATGTTTAACATTCATTTTTAATAATATATCAAGTGTTATATCCCTTTAAAATATATCAAGATTTTCATGTAAACAGACATACTAAGACCATCATACAAAACAGTATTTTAAAAATGGAGACTATTAGCCAAAATGTATTTTTTGGATAAATTGTTGACCTAGTTATTCACAAAAAATGGAACTTCCTCTTCTAAACTTAATTTGTAACCACAATTCCATATACCAGTGCACCACCAGTTTACTGTTGACAAACCACCCTTAAGTTTGTGGGAATTATCTACAAAGTGGAAAAAAATAAAAGCCAAAGTAATGTATTCTCTATAAATCAATACAAATTTACATGACAAAATTAGGTCACCCCCTTTGGATTTGCAGGCCATAACACATCTGAATCACCGCTGGATTTTCGAGCTTCCACCTTGGAAATAACATGGTTCTTGTCTTACTGAGGTAGTTTGCGGTGAGGTACTCAGCAGATGTGTCAAATTACCTGGCTTTAATTCTGGGTAATTGGTGAACATGATGACTATTGAGTTGAAATCCTGAACTGTGATACTAATGGAGTTGTTCCCTGGTGGATGCGAGATGAAGTGTATATGACTGAATGTGGTTTCTTTAAACTTTCCCTTGGGAAGTTTCCATTGATGGATATTTAACCAAAAGAACATTTAAACGCTTGGTTTTCGTTCATTTTAGAAATAATATATTTTTTATTTTTTTATATCAGTGTTAAAAGCTTTTTTTAAAATGTCACATATTAGGGATGGTGTTTTTCTAAATTTGTTATATTTTGTTTTTCTGCAATTCTGTGTGAAATTAATGTACATTTGCATTTAGTCTATATTTATGATATATTAGATAAACTGTATACAGTAACAGGAATGTTATATGTGATTATCTATCTATCTATCTACCTATCTATCTATCATCTATCTATGAATCATCTATCTATCTATCATCATCTACTTGTGCAACAATTCAGATACAATGAATAACAGAGAGAGAGAATTTGAGGTGCTTTAAATACTATAACTTCATTTTATTTATTATATAAATTGTGTATCATGTATGATTTACAGAAATATATATATATTTACAGGTGTGTGTGTGTATGACACAAACACAAACAAATCTGGAACTTAAAAATAAAAGTTTAATATATTGTCTTATTGCAATGTACTGTCATAATAATTTTATTTCTAGTGATTGCTTAAAAAAAATTACAAAGCTTCCTATTACTCTGAGTACATATCAATTTAACCATGTATTGTGGGGTTTAAACCATTTTTTAAGTACTTTAATATCCTAATCCATTCTGTTTGTTCTGACAATAGTCTTGTTTGACTTTTCACTTTTTGTGTGAGCCAAGAGGTCTCATGTGAATATATCCGGCTGCCAATTACATCATTCTATTCCCAGTAGTATTGCGGTGACTTAAACAGACTGAGCAAGACAGTTTAACTGAACTGAATCAAACTGAACTCCTTTGAGCCACCTGTTCTACCCGGCTCACCTTGAGGGACATCATTAAACTGTTTTTCTGACCACATGCAAACCACCGGTTACAAGGAAAATAAATGCCTCAATGCGTATGTCAGAAAAGGGTTCGGCAATAGAAAATGCAATATGACTCTGCAATTTCTTATTTACAGAATAATCCACTAATAATTGAGTTTAGTTATGATCATAAACTACATTTTAAATGTAATAATCTAGAGGATATTAGACAGAAGTATGTTAAAGGGACACACACATATATATGAAAAATGAGGAATTAAAGTTCAGTATTATGAGATATAAATATATATTTATTTTTATTTAAAGATTGCTGCTGTTTGTAGAAAATTTAAACTGCTTTACCAGTTTCAACTTAAATTTAGACATGATTTACTTAATATTTTTAAATCAAAAATATTTTCAATATGTTTAAATTCTGCTTTTAAAGGGAAAGTCTACTCCAGAAATTTTATTGTTTAAAAAGATAAATAATCCCTTAATTACCCATTCCCCAGTTTTGCATTACCAACACGGTTGTATTAATATACTTTTTACCTCTGTGATTACCTTGTATCTAAGCCTCTGCAGACTGCCCCCTTATTTCAGTTCTTTTGACAGACTTGCATTTTAGCCAATCAGTGTCCTCTCATAAGTAACTCCACAGGCGTGAGCACAATTTTATCTATATAGCACACGTGAATTAACGCCATCTACCTTAGAAAGTAACATATGAGCCTATCTAGGATTAGCTTTTAACAAAAAATACCAAAAGAACAAAACAAATTTGATGATAAACGTAAATTGGAAAGTTGTTTAAAATTACATGCCCAGGTTTCCAGTAAAAAACAAAGAGCAGAGATTTTACCCCAGCGACTACAAGTAACACATATTGTTATCAATGAGTGCCAGTGACAAACACCACAGCAATTTGTTTTTTTACACTTTACCTTCATATTTGAAATGCATAGATGACTAAGAGCTGTTTAAAATGTAGCTGCCTCTTAGGTGTGCATAAATACTGGACTGCCAGCATAAAGGGACAGTCTACACCAACCTTTTTAATGTTTAAAAAGATAAATAATCCCTTTATTACCCATTCCCCAGTTTTGCCTACCCAACATGGTTATATTAATATATTTGTTACCTCTGTGATTACCTTGTATCCAAGCCTCTGCAGACTGCCCCCTTATTTCAGTTCTTTTGACAGATTTGCATTTTAGCCAATTAGTGCTGACTCCTAAGTAACTCCACAGTAGAAAGCACAATGTTACTTATATGACAAACAGATAAGAGACAACCTTCAATGTCTTAGAATTTAGCATATGAGTCTACCTAGGTTTAAATTTCAAACAAAGAATACCAAGAGAACAAAGCAAATTTGATGATAATAGTAGATTGGAAAGTTGTTTAAAATTGCATGCCCTCTCTGAATCAAGAACGTTTAACTTTGACTAGACTGTCCCTTAAAATATGCATTATACATTCTCTACAATTTTTTTAGTATATTGTCCCTTTTTTTCTCGTTATTGTGTCTTCAGTGACTTCTTATATCAGCTGCAGAGTATTAAATGTTTTTGATATTTCCTTTAGGTTTATTTATTCAACTGAGATAACTACTTTTGCTCATTGAAGTACACTGAGAGTGAGATAAGATAAGGAGATCTGCTTTTTTTTCTAGGCGCATCCCATTGGTATGGGAATGGTATTGGAACACAGGGCCTGATTGACCTACCAGTATACCAGGAGATTTCCCGGTGGGCTGCAGCAGCTTGGGCTGGAAAGCTACAATTTAAAGGAGTGATTAATGGATGCAATTGTGTTGTAGGGTGTCTAAATAACATCAATCTGGTACTTTTATTTAATACAAAATAATAAACAGTAATTCTAAAAAAAATATTGGGGAAGGAGTATCCCAATAATCCCCTTTGAGTAAAAAAAATGGGGCTTGTACATTCTACTGACTCAATATGGCTGTTTTTCATATTTTTCCAGGGCTGCTTTTTATTCTTAGTCCAGCCCTGTTGGAACAATGGTATGTTTTTTCAATGAACAAAAGCAACAATGTCCTTTACATTTGCAGCTGGAATTACAAGTAATTGGGAACATATTTATGGTCAAAAGATATTACAGTTCAGTTTCTCTTTAAGATTAAGAAAGGACTACCCAGTGAGGTGAAGCCTTTCTGTCCAGTTATATCCCTCTAATTCCTATGGTACTACATCAAGTCTATTATCTAAAGTGAACAGAATACTCACCACAATTAAATGAACAACAAAGTAAAAATTAAACTTACATGGTTCAGCACACAATTTTAAGAAACATTTCATGTTACTTCTATAATCAAATTGACTTTTTTCTCTTGTGAAAAACATATCTAGATATGCTTAGGAGCAGTACTACACTACTGGGATATAATTGCTGATTGGTGGCTGCACACATATCACTCATCTCATTGGCTCACCAGTAGGTGCATTTCTTCTTGGGAGCTGATATTAAATATGGTTAGATTATGAGTGGTGCGCTAACTGTTGCGCACAAGCGATAAGGGTTTTTTCTCGACTCTTTGCGCGCATTGGAAGTAGTGCACATATTACAAGTTGAAAGGAAATGCGTTCGCTTGAGTGCCATTGAATTTAACGCCCATCGGGAAAGTACAACTTCAGAGCTCTGGTTAACTCTTATGCTTGGCAAAAAAGTTGCACAAACACATCAAAAATACATTTAACAGTACAGTCACACTCATAATGACACTGTCTGATTCAAAAATTATTAAAAAACAAAATTGCATAAAAAGGTTATAAGGGCTCAAAGATATGAGGCCTCCGGTGTTAGAAAAAGAAAAAGGCAGACAAAAGGTCTTTGACATAGAAATGCATACATACAAATGTCTAAATAAATATATATATATATATATATATATATATATATATATATATATATATATATATACACAGGGAGTGCAGAATTATTAGGCAAGTTGTATTTTTGAGGATTAATTTTATTATTGAACAACAACCATGTTCTCAATGAATCCAAAAAACTCATTAATATCAAAGCTGAATAGTTTTGGAAGTAGTTTTTAGTTTGTTTTTAGTTATAGCTATTTTAGGGGGATATCTCTGTGTGCAGGCGACTATTACTGTGCATAATTATTAGGCAACTTAACAAAAAACAAATATATACCCATTTCAATTATTTATTTTTACCAGTGAAACCAATATAACATCTCAACATTCACAAATATACATTTCTGACATTCAAAAACAAAACAAAAACAAATCAGTGACCAATATAGCCACCTTTCTTTGCAAGGACACTCAAAAGCCTGCCATCCATGGATTCTGTCAGTGTTTTGATCTGTTCACCATCAACATTGCGTGCAGCAGCAACCACAGCCTCCCAGACACTGTTCAGAGAGGTGTACTGTTTTCCCTCCTTGTAAATCTCACATTTGATGATGGACCACAGGTTCCCAATGGGGTTCAGATCAGGTGAACAAGGAGGCCATGTCATTAGATTTTCTTCTTTTATACCCTTTCTTGCCAGCCACGCTGTGGAGTACTTGGACGCGTGTGATGGAGCATTGTGCTGCATGAAAATCATGTTTTTCTTGAAGGATGCAGACTTCTTCCTGTACCACTGCTTGAAGAAGGTGTCTTCCAGAAACTGGCAGTAGGACTGGGAGTTGAGCTTGACTCCTTGGCAGCTGCACGCTTGACTTTTCTCAGTTCATGGGCAGTTATTTTGCGCCTTGGTTTTTCCACACGCTTCTTGCGACCCTGTTAACTATTTTGAATGAAACGCTTGATTGTTCGATGATCACGCTTCAGAAGCTTTGCAATTTGAAGAGTGCTGCATCCCTCTGCAAGATATCTCACTATTTTTGACTTTTCTGAGCCTGTCAAGTCCTTCTTTTGACCCATTTTGCCAAAGGAAAGGAAGTTGCCTAATAATTATGCACACCTGATATAGGGTGTTGATGTCATTAGACCACACCCCTTCTCATTACAGAGATGCACATCACCTAATATGCTTAATTGGTAGTAGGCTTTCGAGCCTATACAGCTAGGAGTAAGACAACATGCATAAAGAGGATGATGTGGTCAAAATACTCATTTGCCTAATAATTCTGCACTCCCTGTGTGTATATATATATATATATATATATATATATATATGCGTTTACATATGCATTTATGTGTTTATATATGTATATATGTATTTACAGACATATATACTCATATAGACACATACATACACTTGTATATAAATATATATATATATATATATATGCATTTATGTGTTTACATATGCATTTATGTGTTTATATATGTATATATGTATTTACAGACATATATACACATATAAACACATAAATACACTTGCATATAAATATATAAATATAGATACAGTATATATATATATATATATATATATATATATATATATATATATATATATATATACATTGGAGCCCTTTGCAGTCAAACACGGTTATGGTTTTAACTATGTGTTTACTGTAAATATTTCACATATCAATGTTCTTCACATAGAGGAATATGTTAAAAAGGTTTTTAAATAGATATTCCTGTATATATATATATATATATATATATATATATATATATATATATATATATATATATATATATATATATATATATATATATATAAATAGAATATATTCTTCTGTGTGAAGAACATTGAAATGTGAAATGTTAATATTTCATGACGGGTTAGTGCCCTTGAGTAAAATTGGGTGTTAGATTTTTACCACCTTTCGCGCTCCATCGAAGTCTAGGGGGGATATACTAACGTGGTCATGATATTCAAAGTTCTGCTTTTTGCGCTCATCGGGTTAACACTTGTGCAAAAACTTTTTACTTTAAACTTGTAATACGTGTGATACCTGATGCCCGAAAAAGCTTACTTCTAGCGAAGTTAACACGTGAGCTCTCCACTAGTAATCTAGTTCAATATGTTTAATACATTTATTTGACTTTGGCTATATGTTTAACCCTGTGTTAAACACTTTTACTGTACGACAGCCTAGTCAAAATTAAACTTTCCTGATTCAGATAGTGCATGTTATTTTAAACAACTTTCCAGTTTCCTTTTATCATCAAATTTGCTTTGTTCGCTTGGTATTCTTTGTTGAAAGCTAAACCTAGGTAGGCTCATATGCTAAATACTAAGCCCTTGAAGGCGCCTCTGAATGCATTTGACAGTTTTTCACAGCTAGAGGGTACTTCTTCATGTGTGCCATATAGATTTGTGCTCATGCCCGTGGAGTTACTTATGAGAGGGCACTGATTGGCTAAAATGCAAGTTTGTGAAAAGAACTGAAATCAGGGGCAGTCTGCAGAAGCTTAGATACAAGATAATCACAGAGGTAAAAAGTAAATTAATATAACCGTGTTCATTAAGCAAAACTGGGGAATGGGTAATAAAGAGATTATCTATCTTTTTAAACAATAAAAATTCTGCAGTAGACTGTCCCTTTAACCATATAGTTATCAAGGTTCAGTAATGCAAAAATTGCAAAGTCTAATTTGCATGAAAATGTCCCATTAAACAGGAAATAATAATGTAAAAAACATAATATACTCACATAATTCTTATGTCTTCTTCTGAATACATTAATAAGCTTCACAGCTGCGAAGTTAGCAAAGATTTAGCATCTTTGCCACCCGGGGATGTGTACAGAGTCAACTCTACATGACCTCATACTTTGTGGCAATAGTTTTATAATATAGCTCATATTCAGATTGCATATAAAAAGTATATATAAATTACCTTGCAAAATAAATACCATTGGACCCAGAGCATGGTTTTTTTCTTTCCCATTTTCTTTCTTTTTTTTTTTTTTTGTAGACCTGTACATTTTTTTTTTTCCAGAATACATTTTTTTGTTGATTAAACTATAAATATAATTGAAATTATGAACCATCAAGGACCAGAATATTTGCTTTGTTTGTTACTTTGTTACCATGCAGGTGGTATCTTGTTAACATATACATAAAATTGTTCACTTCAATACAACCAGCAAGGACATACCAGCCAAGTTTCAGCATTATGTACAACCATAGAATCATTTTGCTTAGACAAAATGCACCATCTGCCCACTGCATCTTACTTCCAGGAAATTGAAAGAGAACGGATGTTGTTTTTCGCTATATTTCTTCTGCCTATGATTAACCGTTTAGTAACTGCAAAGCGAAAACTCGAGATTGACCCAGAATTCTGTAAAAGGCAAGAGGTGAAAAAGAACTGGAAATTCTCAGATACGGTTAATTTTCTAAGGATTACTATATATATATATATATATATATATATATATATATATATATATATATATATATATATGTGTGTGTATATATATATATATATATATATATATGTGTGTATATATATATATATATATATATATATATATGTGTATATATATATATATATATATATATATATATGTATGTATATATATATATAAATACATACATATATATACAGTATATTATTTAAAGCACTTTGTTGGCCTTTTCTATATAACTTATTTATGAGTTTTGGGGTAATACTCCCTGGTATGAGTGGTATATTGCCTTAAAACATCATAGTATAACATTTATTTTGTGTAAAAAATAAGTTATTTTAAGTCCAGTAAATGACACCATTTTGTATATGGAAAAATATCAAGTGCGAGAAGTTACTAGTCAAGAGAGAAAAAGTTATTATTTATTATTAAATATAGACAGGATAGGTGCTAAACCATAACATTTGGGGAAAAAGAATGAGCAACAAGGCTAAATATCTGGGTAGTGCAGTAGAATGAAAGCACTAAGCTTCTCCCCAGGACAGAAAGATAGATAAATAATCCAATTTGCTTTATTCTCTTGGTATCCTTTGTTAAAACATACATCTAGGTAGGGTAAGAGCTTAGGAGCATGCATGTATTTTTAGCAGTCTAAGACAGAAGTGTTTTCAACAATGTTTGTAGCAATGCTATGTATAGTAGCAAACACTGCTGCCAGATTGCTAAAGACACAGGCATGCTCTTGAGTTCAGCTACGATTTTTCTTTTATCAAAGGATACCAAAAGGAAGCAAAATTGATAATAGAATTTTAAAACATCATGCCCTATTCAATTTATTCATTTAATTTTCACTTTACTGTCCCTTTAAGGTTCATTTCCACACAATATAATATCATTTCTGTCTCTATAAAACCCAAACACAATGAGGCCTATTTAACAAATGTCTGTCGGACCTGATCAGACATCGCTGAATGCGGAGAGCAATCCGCTCGCTGTATTCAGCATTGCACCAGCAGCTCACAAGAGCTGCTGCTGCAACACCGCCCCCTGCAGACTCGCAGCCAATGGCCCGCCAGCAGGGGGGTGTCAATCAACCCAATTGTACTCGATCGGGTTGAATTGCGGCGATTCCTGTCCTCCTCATTAGAGCAGGCGGACAGGGTTATGGAGCAGCGGTCTTTAGACTGCTGCTTCATAACTGCTGTTTCTGGCGAGCCTGGAGGCTCGCCAGAAACACGGGCCCTCAAGCTCCGTACGGAGCTTGATAGATAAGCCCCAATGTGTCCATAAACATATGGGATTTCACAGGTACTGTGACCCTTGCACTGAGTAGTGCAATTGTGGTTGAGTAGGAGGATAAAGGTGAATAGTTTTTTTCTATCTCTGGGAACCTGATTTATAAATGTTTCTAATCTTACAACATCCAAATAACTTTCCTTTGTTGTTACAACAATGTGACTATCATTGTTATTGTTTGCTTACAAGCCCATAAGTCTAACGTGATCATGCCGCAGCCCAGCTTGTCTCATGCAGCAGGTGGGCATTTGTGGTTATTAGTGGTAAAAAGTATCCAAACAAAGCTGATGCCCATACTATCATTCGATTGTGGCATAGAGTCAACTCATTTTCATTCACACATTTATTAGCTCACTTATTGATTTAAACCTATTTGTGAAACAAATATCTCATAGATAAAAACTTGCTGTAACATTTCACATTGAAATGTACGTAATTCAAAAAGATTTGTACCCATCTCCTAGCTGCTAGTTATAAGTAACTCTTTAATATAATCAGCAGCATATAAACTCAACCATTTACCTCTCTGTGTATAGAATGAATTCTACTGTGAATGATACCAGCAACAAAAAAGGCTTTCAAAATATTACACAACAAATTAATTAAAAGGAAGAAAACTGCGTGTATAAAGCAGTCCATGCTAACATATGAAAAGAGACATCTTGAAAACTGGTAAAAAGAAATAAAAGAAACATAAAAATGAGACAACATTGTTAGGTTTGAAATAGCGAGACACGATGCTTAACTAAGGTAATAGAGGTGAAAATCACTACTGTGCCTCTAGAATACCCTGCAACATCCATGTCCAGTCCCTCGTTCAAGTATACGAGACCTCTGAGACGCGTTTTGGTCTATCCAGCAAGTCTACTTCTCCATCACAAAATAGACATTCACATAATTTTAGTGTGTTTCCTAAGTGGTGTTTGTAATTGTCACTTTACCCACAATTCTAAGTCTAGGGCCTGTCACTTAGTGCGTGACTAGTAACAGGTGGCACGATTTCGCTCATAAGGAGAGAGTATAAAATGTCGTCAGTGAAAATGATTTCCTTAATTATAGGTATCTTATGCCCCAATTATGTTGTAACACTTCAGGCAACATTTAATCTGAGCTACCCGACAGAAAACCTATCTTCATTGAGTCACAATTGAGTTTGCACAAGCTCGCAAATTACAAAAATTGCTGTCTGAAGACTTTACGATTGCCGACAGTTTTCAAAAAGTGTATTTTCCACCATTACCGGCAGCCTGGGACACAATTACGTGTATCATAGCAGATAGCAGAAAATCGCAAAATTAAAAACTGGTTTCCAATCAACACGCAAACAGGCAAAACACTGTTGGGTGCTTTCTTTAAAGTCTCAAACCTTACGACATTCTCAATTAGGTGCAAGAGGAGAAATGATCTTTTTGGGTCCTAGATTTAATAGAGAAAGTACATTTTGTAAACAATGCAAGTTTTATCTTTTAAAATGTATTTTTTATATGTAATGTCTAGTGCTGCCTGACCATAGGCCTAGTTGGACTTATGTTCTTAATTATATTTCACTATGTACTGACATATACAAATATAATCAAGCATATAACTTAAAACTCCAACTATGTCGAAATAAATTAACTTACGATTAAAAAGAAATGGAAAAAAAAAAAGTCTATCCATAATTTTATAAATTGTTTTAAATTCTTTGGATATTTGTTATGTCACCTAGAGTAAACTTAAATAATGAAATAAACTCGCCAAATCACTCTACCTAGCACAAAACTTACCAAAACTCTTAACACTGCAACTAACTTCCATATTTTTCTCTCTCGAGGCGATCACAGGTAAGGAGCGCAGGAGCTAACATTATCTTTTATAATCTAAAGTTGGGTTACCATAGCAATGAACATGTTTTGACATGATTGACAAAAATATATTTATGAATCAAGTAAGTATAACCATTAACAGGGTACCACAAGATCCAGGAGGATATTAGCTGTAACAATTTTCTGATAAGTTCCTACAGAATGTATATTCATCTCAGACCAACCAGCTTGTTCTATACCATAAATGCAAAGGGATAAATCTATAATTTAGCTTCCTTATAAGGATTTCACAAATTTGCATGATGTATAGATAATTCTATTTTAATTCTACTCATTCGTAGTTCAATGGTATGACATAATAGAAAGTTAATTGAAGCTTTTCTAAGTGTCCATAGACTATTTATTATTGTTTTAAATGGCATGGACAACTCTTCTATAAACCTATGCATATGAATGAGACTTAACTCATTACTGTCTAAATCAGTGATGGGAAACCTTGGCACTGCTGATGTTTCAGAACTGCATTACCCATGATGCTTAGGCACTCTGAAGTCTACATGAGCATCATGGGAAATGTAGTTCTGAAACATCTGCAGGGCCAAGGCTCTGTGCAAATCCAGATCTTAACATAGTGATCTTGCACAAGAATCGATCCATCTCAGAGAAGGGATGAATAGCGCATACTTCCATATTCGGGTCCTAAAGAAGGATCCAAATGCACATGTGTAGAAAATAGGGAAGAGATGCCCAACAAATTTCAAACATGATCTCCACTTTACAATGAGATCTCTGCGCTACCTCACAAACACTTATGAATTTAGACCTTTATTTCCACTGGAAACTTTCTCTCTGGAGAGGACAGTAAGAAACAGATATGAAAAAGGCAATAAAACAGAATGTGCAAACAAGGCTTAGATAGCTACTTTAGCAATCCTCTATTCCACACATTGTTATTTATACACTATTTTATTGTCTGTTTTCTGTGTCTAATTGTCATCAATTTAAAGATAAATAAGACAAAAACATGGCACTGTAAATTACTTTATAGAAACAGTTTTTAAGAGTTAAATTACAGGAAAGGGGCAAAATAAATAAATAAATCGCATACCTTCCAACAATTGTTGGATGCATTCCAGGTTGTTGGAGGATAAAGTACTCATGGGTACTGGCATACCTGTGTTTTGTGAGCAGGGATGTGAACAAGATGGGCGTAGCCAAGGATGGGTGGCAGGAGTGTGGGTGGGACACAGCAGGTTGGACTGGACATATGAGTAGCCTTGGGGTACATGGGTATGTCTGAGTGGGTTGAGGATGGAGCTCAAACACTGAGGGGCTGTGGGCATAAAGTAGGCAGGTATGAAAATATATTGCAAATTTGTTTTACTAACACATTTGAACATTTCATATTAAGATCTTATACTGTTTAATGCAATTAACTAAGCACTAGATTTTAAAGGATATACATACAATATGAATGTTTGAAAATCACTGCAATTTTTTCCTCTTATTAGCAAAACTTTCTGAAATAAAATATGGAAACATGGACAAAATAAATAACAAGAACAGTAAAAAGTTATTTTACTTTAACCTCACACAATAGTTATTTCACAGGGAATTCAATTTTCAATTTGAGGTCCCTTTAACCCCATCGGTTGACACAAAGAAGAAACATTTGGATGTCAACTCATATTGCCGCATATTATTTTCCAATTGATACACAAATTTGTTCATCATTTCATTTTATACAGGTAGCATTTAGCCTATATTGTATCATATTAATGCTATTTTCAGTAACTGTCTATTCATCCTAGTGAAAGCATTACCTATTCCGTAATACATACAACATTGTTTCCTTTGTGTTGTTTATGATGTTTCTTATCTGCATGCTCAATTTTTATCCACTTGATAATATATTCAACAAAAAATATTTGATCCTTAAATAACAGGCTTCTGAAATTATGAATTTATTGCATGCATTGCATTACCAAAAAACCCTAGCCTTTAAAATAAATTATATGCTTTGTTCTGAATACTAACATCTTCCCTCTATGACCTTTTTGTAAGCCCTATTTTTTTTTCTAGTAACAACACGATTTAAATTTTCTTGAGCAAATAAGCTCTTTCACACAAAGGAAAATACATGTATATGAGTAATAAAACTGGTGAAGAGTTGTGACCAATCTGGGACCTCGAAAGGACCCCTCTGGACTTGCCAATAATTTGGCCTTGTGTCTTAGGGATAGCTTTAACGCTAAGCTAATTATCTTTTTAAATTCATATCAAGGAGCACACAGTGTCTTGTGGGATTAAACACGGTATGCTTTGCAAATTGAAAATAAAATAGCTGCTAGGATCATATACATGGCTGTTTGATTACAGGGGGGAAAAAACAGTGGAAAAAACAATCATTTACATCTATTATAACAGAAAAACAGAGCCCCCTATCTTTTATTACCAAATAAAAAAAAGACAAATAAGAAATATGATACTGAATTGTAATTTATACAGATAATGAAAAATCCTTATATAACACTGAGGCATCAGAAACAATGTTATTGATTTGAAAAGCTTATTCATATTACATTACATATCACTCGTAACATATTGAGAATTAAAGGACGTAATTTTTTACGCTAGGTCAGGGGATTTAACACAGTCTCCCTTGTATAAGACAAAACCGACTACAAAGATTCGGTTCACACTCTGTTACCTTAGATAAGATTGTTTTTTGTGTAATATTTAGCAAGAAGTGATGTTCGTTATTACTTGCTTTCAATTAGTCATCATATTTATGCTCAAACAAAAACGTAGTCCCTGCTGTATTTTATACAAGAGAAATCTAAACTGATAGGTTTGTAGTCTTAGTTCATATTTCTTATTAAGAGATTTTTTTTCATCACTTAGAACAGTTTTATAGGATATTGCTTTTGTTCATAGCTATATTTTTGTTAAGAAATATTAGTGATCTGATACAGTTAACTAGTGTTTTCAGGTATCCAGTATTTACCAGCCGATCTTGTATTTAATCTGCTAATCACCTAAAATAAATGAAAACTGGACACTCAAGTGATCTGACTTATGACCTTGTTATATAAAATTGACTTCATTTAAAGGAGTCTGATCTCATGTCTAGTGAGGGGCTAAGATCAGAGCGGAACAACCAAGCAAAGGCGTCTTTAGTCATGTGATGCCAAATACCATCAAGGTCACAAATAACGCTACCCTTAATGCCAGTAGCGGACCTACTCAACAGAGGGTCCTGGTGCAAAAAACTTTTTTGGGCCCCCACCCCGATTGTATCTCAATAATAAGCTAAAGTAATAATACACATGCTTCTGTGTATAATGATTATACTATAATACATCTATACAATACTGATGAGTATCTATTCAAAGATAATGACCACATAGGCACACTCCTATGTATAGGCTGGCTGCTATGGGCCCCCAAATACTTGGGCACTGGGGCCACTGCAACTGCTGCACCAATGGTAGTTCCGGCAATGCTTAGTGCAGGAAACACTGTTGGCATTATTAACAGATGAGGTATGACGGTCCTGTGTGCTAAACCTTGCACACCTTCCTAGATCCACTTCCGACATAGAGATAAACACAGCGCACCATGACCTACCAGCTAAACCTATGCTTTTTAGCACAGGTGTTTTCTTCAACTGCCTTCACAGCCTTCAGTTTAGCACAACCTTGAGCCCTCACAGTAATCCTTCTTAACTTAGCACTGCCTCTGCCATGCTGCGGTAATCTTTTAAAGCACTAGGCAGCTCTAACTTTCTCTCATACTCAGCAACACACTCTATATTTAACTCTTTCACTCACCCATTCTGTAACTCACATAATACTCAGAAGCTGCTAATAAGCATGTCTTCATTAAGTCTCTCAACATTTTACTAGACATGCTCCAAATACCGTTATGTCTTAGCAACCACTGCACATTTTTTCACAATAAAAAAGACCAACTTGACAATAAAATATATCTAAATGACTTATTTAAAAAAAGATGCAGAAGTATGTATAGCTTTGGAGAATCCTTTTTTAACAGAGAAAGGGAAAATTAGTTTGGGACAGTCTAGTCAAAATTAAACTTTCATGATTTAAATAGGGCAGGCAATGATAAACAATTTTCAAATTTACTATTATCATCAAATTTACTTTGTTCCATTGCTATTCTTTTGTTAAAAGATAAACTTAGGTAGGCTTATATGCTAATTTCTAAGCCCTTGAAAGCCGCCTCTTATCTCAGTGCAGTTTGACAGTTTTCACAGCTAGACAGCGCTAGTTCATGTGGGCCATATAGATAACAATGTGCTCATTCCTGTGGAGTTATTTATGAGTCAGCTCTGATTGGCTAAAATTTAAGTCTTTCCAATAAACTGAAATAAGGGGGCAGTCTGCAGAGGCTTAGATACATGGTAATCACAGAGGTAAAAAGTGTATTAATATAATTGTGTTGGTTATGAAAAACTGGGGAATGGGCAATAAAGGCATTATCTATGTTTTTAAACAATAACAATTCTAGAGAAGATTGTCCCTTTAATGACTCCAAAAATTCTCAATCAGTTTACTTTAGTTTTCAGCATTTGTTTTCCCCTTTGGTGTTCACAAAACTGCTATATTTTAAAGAAATTTACAAGCACCTAAAAAAAAACAAGAAAGTTTGACATGCCCAATTGAATGGTCTGCACTTGCAGGAAAAGCAGACTTGCTTGTTGTATACACAAAGGTCTATGCTTAGATACTGAAAGTGCAATTTGGTAAATATGTATAGATATATTTATGTATAATAATTGGTGAGTGTGTATTCATGTGTGTACTTACATTCTAGTTTGTATTTGAATGTATGTACTTCTGAGGTTGTGGATGATTACAGTATGTGAATATATGTGTTAACATGTGAGTGCACTATTTTCTGCACAATCATTTATATAAAAAATCTTAGTTTTCATTATTGGAGACTGTGTTCATTGAACTTAAAACAAATGACAAAATAAATAGTTAAGTAACTAATGATTTCATACTTCATCTTAAAATGCAATGTAAAAATTATGTTTTCTCAATCATAATGCACCGTATCACTGACCTATTACATGTCAATTCAATTACATTTTTTTTATCAACTGATTAATGCCCCACTCAATAATCCCTTATACATTTAGAAAGATTTGTACCAACACTACATTGTTACACTTGACTTCATCTCTTTTTTTAATTATGTAAAAAAATCACATTAAGTGGAATCTAATTACTGCAATGTATATTAGGAGCAGGGCACCATCAAAATTTTATTTAAATTAATCAGGTTTTGATTTAAGATATTAAATTCAAATTAATCATGTAAAAGTGGAAATGATCCTTGACGTGCTCCCAGCTGTGACTTCAGTCTGTTTTCTCGCGTGAGTCACTTTTGGGATGTCTTGGGGGGAACATTACAGAAATTCATGCCGCTGCTATTTCAATTACAGTTATTTAGCAGGACAGCTGTAAAGAATATGGTATAATTAAGAAGGAACTAATGACAGGGGTACAGATTTGCATGATCAAAAAAATAAACCTCTGGAGTAATAGGCTACTGGTCATGATGATAAAAGGTGAGATCCCTATTAATTCAGCAAGAAAGTTGTTTCTTAGGCAAATCTGCTGGACGTCTGTGCTAAAGTAGCTTGGATGAAAGTTTTGTGGTTTAAAAATATACTTAAGATCTAAAAGATGACGGAACACATAGTTCTGGTGTTTAAAAAGACGGTTAAAGGGACATAAAAGGGAAAAAAGAAAATATTCTAATTTGTTAGAGCATTTTATTATGCACTGTAGCTTGAATATAACTGTGTGTTTAATCTGTGAAATACAGGTTAACATATAGTTAAAATCCGCTCCAGAGAAAGAATAATCTATCTGAACACATCTATTGAGCCAATGACAAAAGGCATATGTGCGTAGCCACTAATGACCGGCTAGCTTTCAGTAGTCATTGTTGTTCTGAAGCTAACTTTAATAATATGTTTAATTCCTTTGTAGGAGAGTAAACCCCAGCAGCACATCTGCTTGAGACTTATTCAAAATTCTGTTATCTGGAGGTACCACCAATCAGAAGACTTATCACTCACCCCATGGAAGCTATGCAGAATACTTTTGTGCTGCTCAGACTTTCATCCATTTAAAGGGACACTGAACCCAAATTTTTTTCTGTGATGCAGATAGAGCATGAAATTTTAAGCAACTTTCTAATTTACTCCTATTATCAAATTTTCTTCATTCTCTTGATATCTTTATTTGAAATGCAAGAATGTAAGTTTAGATGCCGGCCCATTTTTGGTGAACAACCTGGGTTGTCCTTGCTGATTGGTGGATAAATTCATCCACCAATAAAAAGTGCTATCTAGAGTGCTGAACAAAAAAAAAGCTTAGATGCCTTCTTTTTCAAATAAAGATAGCAAAAGAACGAAGAAAATTTGATATTAGGAGTAAATTAGAAAGTTGCTTAAAATTGCATGCTCTATCTGAATCACAAAAGAAAAAATTTGGGTTCAGTGTCCCTCTAACTCAGAGGCTTGGAGAATACATCTTATTTAGTTTTAAATGGACTAGCAAAAATGAGAGAATTTAAAAACAAACAAACCACAAACCGTTTGGTGTCCAGGAAAAACTAAACAAGCACACACAGGAGTATAAATAAATAGCTATACATACAATCCCAAGGCTTAAGGAAATATTACTATACACTATTTAATGCAGTGGTTAAGATACAGAGAAAAAAATACTGAATACTATATTGTCCCTTTAATTGGCAATAAATATACATAAAATAACATTCACCTATATTCTCTAAAGTGCACCAGGATTGCGAGGAAGATTTGGCAGAAATGCAAAGTTCTTAAAGGGATAAAAGATATATGTATATGGTAACAAACCAAACTTGCACTCTCTCTGGTCTTTTCAAAATACTTTACTGTGAAGTAGTGACGTTTCAGGGACAAAGTATCTCATTCCTTGCAGAGGAAGGGGATACTTTGTTCCCGAAATGTCGCTACTTCACAGTAAAGGATTTTGAAAAGACCAGAGAGTGCAAGTTTGGTTTGTTAGGTTTATGAATATACTATCACCCTGGCAATTATTGGACTAAGTGAGAGTATGTATATATGTATTGGGTACTTGTAAACATCAGAGTGCACATCTTGGCTGCATATATATATATATATATATATATGCATACAATTTTTTGGTGTAGCAAAGATGGTGCAGAGCTCTATTCACCATCAGTTTTATGGCATTTTCAGTATATTGATAGTAAGATTAATTCACAAGCTAATATAATAGTAATAATAATTTGGAAAAAAAGCAAGAAAACGTGTACATTTCCAGGAACAAGGGTGCTGAAGAATAACATGTATATTTATTAGACCTGAGATAACTATTTTCTCTTACCAAAATAAAACTCACACACACCCAAACCGTCTGATTGAACGAGAGCTTCCAATTCACACTATGCGACACTGTGGCATGCTACGTAGGGTCTTATTCTCCAGATAACACTTTGGTTCAGTAAAATCACACTATGAAATGAAAAATCAAATTTTGTATATTTCCTCAAACAAGTTTACATATATCATATGGAACTGCTAATGTGTTTCTGCTACAGTAAAATGCTACTGAAATACTTAGAAGGACATGATTTCCCCACCCCCATGATTCAAATAGAGCAAACAATTAAAATAATTTTCCAATTTACTTCTAGTATCTAATTTGCTTTATTCTCTTGGTATCCTTTTTGAAGGAGACCAAATGCACTACTGGTAGCTAACTGAACACATTGGGTAAGCCAGTGACAAGATACATATGTGTGCAGCCACCAATCAGCAGCTCCTGAGCCTACCTACAGTAGGTATGCTTTCCATCAACGGATACTAAGAAGAAAAAAAATAAAATAATAAAAGTCAATTGGAAAGTTGTTTAAAAATTGTTGTGCTTCACGTCCCTTAAATAACCTTAAAATTTGGTTTCTTATAATACATTCAGTTTTGATATACAAATTGTAATATTTTCTAAAGCTGTAAATGCTAAACAGAATGGGCAAAAAATCACTAGCATCTTTTTAACATCTAATTGCACAGATATTATATTTTAGTTAGCATTTTTCAAACTTTATTTATATTTCTTTTTTTCATTAAAATATTAAGATTAAAAATAAATAGAGCTTTAAATCAAAACTATTGCTTACAAAAAAGTTGATTTACTATTAAAATATTCAGATTTCAAATGCTTTAGAATTGTTCAGTTCTTAAAAAAATATTGAGCAACAGGGGCACGATCCGATATAGATCGTAGTTTGCGGCGCAAGCGAGGGAACCCCCGCCGCCTGTAGTTTCAGCTCACAATTCGGGCTATCCCAAATACAGCGCCATCAGAGGCTTAAGTGCCGTAAGTCGGATAAACCAGCGATGTCCAGAAATCAGCGTAAGTACAAATTTCTGGAGTCGCCAGTGACTTACGGCACTTTAGAAACTGCGGGCGCCTACAAAACCTGACTAAGTTATAAAATCACCCATACTGTCTAACACGCCTCCTAAACATAGCCCGACACGTCTAACCCTCTATCCACTATCCCCCCTCACTATCCTAACAATAAAACATGTATTAACCCCATAAACCGCCGCTCCCGGACCCCAACGCCACCTAATAAAGTTATTAACCCCTAAACCGCCGCTCCCGGACCCTGCCGCCACCTACATTATCTATATTACCCCCTAATGTGAGCTCCTACCCCGCCGCCACCTACATTAACTACCCCCTAATGTGAGCTCCTACCCCGCCGCCACCTACATTAACTACCCCCTAATGTGAGCCCCTTACACCGCCGCCATCTATATTACCTACCCCCTAATGTGATCTCCTTACACCGCCGCCATCTATATTACCTACCCCCTAATGTGATCTCCTTACACCGCCGCCATCTATATTACCTACCCCCTAATGTGAGCTCCTACCCCGCCGCCAGCTATATTAAATGTATTAACCCCTAATTTAATCTCCCTACACCGCCGCCAGCTATATTAAATGTATTAACCCCTAATCTAATCCCCCTACACCGCCGCCAGCTATATTAACTATATAAACCCTAATTATATTACGGTTAATATAGTTAATATAGTTATTATATTATATATATTAACTATAGTAACCCTAATTATATTAGGGTTAATATAGTTAATATCGTTATTATATTATATATATATTAAGTATAATAACCCTATCTAACTCTAACATCCCTAACTAAATTCTTATTAAAATAAATCTAATTAGTATTAATATTATTAATTAAAATATTCCTATTTAAATCTAAATACTTACCTATAAAATAAACCCTAAGATAGCTACAATGTAATTAATAATTACATTGTAGCTATTTTAGGGTTTATATTTATTTTACAGGTAACTTGGTATTTATTTTAACAAACTTGGTATTTATTTTACAAATACACCTACACTATCAATAAATTAAATAAACTACAAATATCTAAACTAAAATACAATTGAATAAACTAAACTAAATTACAAAAACAAACAAACACTAAATTACAAAAAATTAAAAAGATTACAAGATTGTTAAGCTAATTACAGGGGGCTGGTAAGGTAATAGAGCTGTTAACTTTTTTTAATTTAGAATAGGGTATTTTGGGGGGCTTTATTATTTTATTAGGGGGCTTAGAATAGGTGTAATTAGCTTAACAATCTTGTAATCTTTTTTTATTTAATTGTATTTTAGTTTAGATATTTGTAGTTTATTTAATTTATTGATAGTGTAGGTGTATTTGTAACTTAGGTTAGGATTTATTTTACAGGTAAATTGGTAATTATTTTAACTAGGTAGCTATTAAATAGTTATTAACTATAATAGCTATTGTACCTAGTTAAAATAAATACCAAGTTACCTGTAAAATAAATATAAACCCTAAAATAGCTACAATGTAATTATTAATTACATTGTAGCTATCTTAGGGTTTATTTTATAGGTATGTATTTAGATTTAAATAGGAATATTTTAATTAATAATATTAATATTAATTAGATTTATTTTAATAAGAATTTAGTTAGGGATGTTAGAGTTAGATAGGGTTATTATACTATATAATATATATATATAATATAATAACCATATTAACTATATTAACCCTAATTTAATTAGGGTTAATATAGTTAATATATATAATATAATAACTATATTAACTATATTAACCCTAATATAATTAGGGTTAATATAGATAATATAGCTGGCGGCGGTGTAGGGGGATTAGATTAGGGGTTAATACATTTAATATAGCTGGCGGCGGTGTAGGGGGATTAAATTAGGGGTTAATACATTTAATATAGCTGGCGGTGGGTAGAAGCTCACATTAGGGGGTAGGTAATATAGATGGCGGCGGTGTAAGGAGATCACATTAGGGGGTAGGTAATATAGATGGTGGCGGTGTAAGGAGATCACATTAGGGGGTAGGTAATATAGATGGCGGTGGTGTAAGGAGATCACATTAGGGGGTAGGTAATATAGATAGCAGCGGTGTAAGGAGATTACATTAGGGGGTAGGTAATATAGATGGCGGCGGTGTAAGGGGCTCACATTAGGGGGTAGGTAATATAGATGGCGGCGGTGTAAGGAGATCACATTAGGGGGTAGGTAATATAGATGGCGGCGGTGTAAGGGGCTCACATTAGGGTATGGGTAATATAGATGGCGGCGGTGTAAGGAGATCACATTAGCGGGTAGGTAATATAGATGGCGGCGGTGTAAGGAGATCACATTAGGGGGTAGGTAATATAGATGGCGGCGGTGTAAGGGGCTCACATTAGGGGGTATGTAATGTAGCTGACGGTGTAGGGGGATCACATTAGGGCCCGGGGGTTATACTTTTAATATAGGTGGCGGCGGGGTCCGGGAGCGGTGGTTTAGGGGTTAAATACTTTATTAAGGATTGCGGCGGGGGATTGTGGTTGACAGGTAGATAGACATTGTGCATGCGTTAGGTGTTAGGTTTTATTTAGCAGTTCGCGGTTGACAGGTAGATAGACATTGCGCATACGTTAGGTGTTAGGTTTTATTTAGCAGCTAGTTTAGGGAGTTACGGGGCTCCAATAGACAGCGTAAGGCTTACTACGGCTGCATTTTGTGGCGAGGTGAAAATGGAGTAAGAGTTCTCCATTTTCGCCACGTAAGTCCTTACGCTGTTTATTGGATACCAAACTGCGCGGGTCTGGTATACCTGTCTATGGCCCAAAAAACGACGGGCGAAGGCAGAAATATACGAGCGTAACTTCTAGGTTACGCCGTATATAGGAAACCAAACCCGTGCAAATTTTGGCGTCGCCGGCTTCTGCGGGAGATGCTGCAT
The DNA here is from genome assembly GCF_027579735.1 of Bombina bombina. NCBI lineage: Eukaryota > Metazoa > Chordata > Amphibia > Anura > Bombinatoridae > Bombina > Bombina bombina. Next base: position 80,667,385 of record NC_069499.1, read on the forward strand.
ATCGGATCGAGGCCCAGGTTACAGAAAAGTTGCCAGGTGTCTAGTATTTAAAGGGACAGTCAATTCAAATTTAAACTTTCATGATTTAAAGAGGGCATGCAATTTTAAACAACTTTCCAATTTACTATTATCAAATTTGCTTTGTTCTCTTGGTATTCTTTGTTTTAAATTTAAACCTAGGTAGACTCATATGCTAAATTCTAATAAATTGAAGGTTGTCTCTTATCTGTGTGTCATATAAGTAACATTGTGCTTTCTACTGTGGAGTTACTTAGGAGTCAGCACTAATTGGCTAAAATGCAAATCTGTCAAAAGAACTGAAATAAGGGGCAGTCTGCAGAGGCTTAGATACAAGGTAATCACAGAGGTAACAAATATATTAATATAACCGTGTTGGTTAGGCAAAACTGGGGAATGGGTAATAAAGGGATTATTTATCTTTTTAAACATTAAAAAGTTTGGTGTAGACTGTTCCTTTATTCTGACAGTCCGGTATTTATGCACACCTAAGAGGCAGCTAAATTTTAAATAGCTCTTAGTCATCTATGCATTTCAAATATGAAGGTAAAGTTTAAAAACACATTGCTGTGCTGTTTGTCACTGGCACTCATTGATAACAATATGTGTTACTTGTAGTCACTGGGGTAAAATCTCTGCTTTACTGGCAACCTTGACTGGTATTAAAAACACCGCTCTGTGTGTGCTACTGGCAGTCAAAGTCATAGGAGGCATCAAATCACTGTAGTGTGTGTTATACTGGCAGCCAAGAGGTTACAAAGAGTGTGAGGGCTAAGGTAGAGTTTTGGGGAGGGGCCATTGTGTGACACACCTACCACGTATCTACAGGTTGTCCCATTTTTTTTTTTTTTTTTTTATGGGTAACTTAATCTGAAACAAATATAAAAAGGATGAATCAAATGAATATGATAGGAGATTGCTTTCTGTGTCAGATAAGCAAATAAATGCAAAACATGAAATGTGTTGTTTTTTTCTTCAAAGTAGACAGGTTTGAATAACATTTAACCCCTTAGTTACCCATAGAGTTAACTGTTATACATTACTGCACAATATTTTGCCCTCCTCTCTTGGAAACCCTTGGGAATAAATCTTTATTTTTCAAGCATGTTACTGTTAACCACATTTAAGAGCAGTATGGTTCATCTTTTGTCTATAAGTGATTATACAATTCTCATTTTTGCAGTTTCTTATTAAGATAATGTTGTAAGGGACTTACCCCTGTTGATATGAATCACTTATTAGCTTGAGCCTGTTATGCAATCATTTTTTCCATGCTGAGAATGACTCATATGGCTGCTCAAAAATGTGTGGCTTATTTCTTTAAATAATGCATATAATGAGCTTGTAGTTACTGCTTCATTCTCACATATAATTCAAATCATAACTGAAATGATCTACTCTGTTTAGGCTTTGACCAAGCTGTAAATATAGAGACCATTTTGCTATCTAAATTGTAATTTGTGATGCAAATTATCATCCAGTAACATATCACCATATTTTGTTCCATTATGTAGACGAAAATAAAATTATGATATCCATGGACAGGCAATGGCTGCAGCCCTAATTCAAAGGACATTCAGCTCATACTTTAATTTTCCATTAAATCTTTTTGCATTGTAAAATTAAATTGGCAATTCTCAAAGGATCTGGTTATCTAAAAGTCACCAGAAGGGTCTTGAAAATCTTTGCTATCGCTCACAAGGGCTGACCTCAAGGGAATTATGTAAAAAAAAAAAGGGGATGTCCTTGTAAGTTGTGAGATGTCTCCAGTAGAAAGTAATGAAGATTGCTGAAGAAGGGAAACTTTGCTGGGGAGAGAGACATTAGCAGGGAGCCCACTTAAAAACAAAAGATAGCAGCCAATACAAATCAGATTACCCTGTTTTCAGTGTATAGTATCTTTGGGTATTAAGTGTTCTGCAAATTTTTACATAATCTTGCAGAGGTTTGCGAGGTAAAGCAAGAAGATTTGCAAGTGAAAATGTTAAGAGAATACACCAGACCCAGCAGATATCTTTTAACTACACCCAGAAGCTGGAAAACTCATTTTACAATAAGGAAAACATTTGCTTTGAATTTTGTATTAAAAAATGAAATTCAATTTTTTTTTCACGATTCAAATAGAGCAGCAACTTTCCAATTTACTTCTATTAGCAGTTTAGCTTCATTCTCTTAGTATAATTTATTGAAAGCGTAGCAATGCACTACTGTGAGCTAGCTGAACACATTGATAATCTAATAAAAAGAGGCACATATGTGCAACCACAGCACCAATCAGCAGCTAGCTCCAAGCTCCTAAGCCTACCTAGAAATGCTTTTCAACAATGAATACCAAGAGAACAAAGCAAATTAGATAATAGAAGTAAATTGGAAAGTTGTTAAAAATTGGATTCTCTATCTGAATCATGAAAGATAAATTTTTGGATTTTATGTCCCTTTAACAAAGATTTCACAGTGTTTTATCCACACATGCTATATTATTCTCTATGTAATTTCAATACAAATTTTTACAATTTTAAATTAAATTTTTGCAGAACAATTTCTTTAGATTTTTTAATGCAATTTAACAATATAATTTATTACTAATCTGTTTTCAGATATTTCCTTCATTAATTTCATATAATTTTTAAAATATTATTGTAATGCATGTATCTCTTTCCCAGACAGACAGGCAGGCAGACGGATAGCTAGATAAATAGATGATTAGATAAATAAACAGATAGATAGATAGATAGATAGATAGATAGATAGATAGATAGATAGATAGAAAGACAGACAGACAGACAGACAGGCAGGCAGACGGATAGCTAGATAAATAGATGATTAGATAAATAGACAGACAGATAGATAGATAGACAGACAGACAGACAGACAGACAGACAGACAGATAGATAGATAGATAGATAGATAGATAGATAGATAGATTGATGACAGATATATACTTAAATCAAATATAGCATTTTATATTTGCACTACAATATCCTGTAAATAAAACCTGAACTAAACATATGAAACCATATCTTTCTGTATTTCAAACTCATTGCCACTCCTTGATGTTGTGAAAAGACTAAGTCATAACTAATCCTACTAAAGGCAGTATTTTATTACAGAAGGCTAGGCTTTGCTGGACTTAAAGCCATTCAGAGCATAATGGAGCGGCAGGGTTGTGTCACGAATAGGTACAAGTCATGACAGGCTGGAATATTTCCTTACATTATACAAGTACATGATGAAATTTTAAACTACATTTTCTTTGTATTTAACAATATTTATGTTTTTATAGCTGTTGATATTTAAGGGTTGGAATTTAGTAAGCTGTGTCATACATCTATATATTTATCTGAAATTACCAGCTTAATAAAAAACACACTTACTGTACTAAAAGATACCAACCATTAGTATTGCAATGGAATGTTTCTGAAATAGATTGTTACATTGTAGAACCTTGTGTCCTTTGTGCTTTACTGGCACACAATTAAACTATATTATTCTAGTTTTCTATTTATTTCCATACAGAACAAGTCTCACTGTTGTGCAGTTCTGGGTCACTTGTTATAAATGTTCTTTTGTGTGACTGCAGCTTGTGAACATGGAATATCTGGTATAAAATGGTCACCTGTATATAGACATTACATAATATAGCATAACTCAGAAGACTATATACCATTTACAACTGGTATGTAATTGCTATCTGTTCATGGACATTGCATGGTTTAATATATCTCACAACATTATATACCACATTCACCTGGTACGTAATTGTTGCCTGTACATGGACATTATGTTCTATAGCAATATCTATATCTATCTATCTATCTATCTATCTATCTATCTATCTATCTATCTATCTATCTATCTATCTATCTTTCTTTCTTTCTTTCTATCTATCTATCTATCTATCTATCTATATTTATCCTCTATCTATCACCTGTCTATCAATCTATCTATCTATCTATCTATCTATCTATCTATCTATCTATCTATCTATGATCTATCTATCTATTATCTATCTATTATCTATCTATATTTTGTTCTTTATTTCTATCTATCTATTCTATATATATATTGTATATATCAATAAATGTATCATCATGAATTGGTGTGGGATTTTTTTTCTGATAAGTTCTGATACTATGCATGTTTGTTTTATTCAATAGTTTCTGATGTCTTGACAAAGGCTTACGTTTAAGACGAAACATAGACCAATCTTTTAATGGATTATAAATAAAGAAGTTAATTTTATATATAAGACCTGTGAGCACCCTTATGTGAGTGGATCTATATATACATACAAACACACATTATTCATACACAATTATAAAAACTGGGCTAGATTACAAGTGGTGCGCTAACTTTAACTCACAAGAATAGCATGGGTGCATTAGTTTGCACGCATATTACAAGTTAAAAGTAAATGCATTCACTCGAGTGCAATCAAATTTAACATGCTTTGGGTTAGTGCGACTGAAGACTTTGCGTAAAGGGTTATGGAGAAAAAAAAGCCGTGGGTGTGTGTTTATCCTCTGACGAACCTTGCCGGGTTTGTGGAATTGTTCCGGTGGTGATAGCGGTATCCATATTCAGGGAAAAAGACACCCAACGCTACAGCAAAAAAATTATATCCATTAAGCCTGGCATGAACTGAACTGATGGATTCTCAGAGGATTACATACATCGATGTGCCTGTATATTTTATTCATCTTGAGTACATATATAGCGTGTGTTGCTATAATTAAAGTTTGGCTCTACACTTGAATCGTGTTCTACGCTTCTCTCATTCTTTTACTTTTTCAAACTTTCAACTTTGTTTTTTTTGGATCTACCCGTTTAAGAGGAGCAGCAGTACTCTCTGGATTTGGAGCTATTAGCGTCTCATGAACTTTTAGATATCCATGAACTTTCATGATATGAACAAGTATTTTAATTTATTTTTAACTATTATTATTGTATCATATTTATTGTATCACATTGTATGTATATTTAGTTACCCAAAACACATTGTGCTCAATATTATCAGGATAAGTTTTATTTTGTGATTGACTCTTATATAATATAATAGATATTTCTATATCTAATTACCTTTTACCTTTTATCAGTATTCTTATCAGTACTTTTTTGACTGCTTATACTAGTAACTATCTATCTAAGTGTATATTATTGGTTTTTAGCTTGACTAGCGCTACCTGTGTGCTCTTGTTAGCATTTTTGTTTTTTGATTAAAAAAAAGTTGCACTAAACACAACATAAATACATTAAAATAAACTGTTACACTCATATAAACACTATCTGAGAAAAAAATATTCATAACAATATTTATAAAAATGTTAAAGGGTTCAAAGGTATATGGTATATGGCCATGTATTTGACTGCAAAGGGCTATTATGTATATGTGTCTAAATAATAATTTTATAATAATTAATAATGTGTTTTACTGTGTATCGACTGTATATATTTAACATTCTATTATTCTTCACATACAGGAACATGTTATTAGTTATCTTAAGGTGCAGGATTGAAATATTAAATATGAAATATTGTAAAAATATTAATACTAATTATTAATAATTATTATAGACACTGTAATATATATATATATTCTATGGATATTTCTAATTTCTTTAGTACATCTATAATAATTATTTAAATTCATTATTAATATGTTTCAATATTTTATATTTTAGAAATACATTACTCACCTTAAGATAACTCATATCGGGTTAGCGCACATGACGAATTAGAGTACTACTGTTGGGTTTGCACACATAGACCCGAGAAGAGTACAGTAATTCATCAAGTGCGCTAACCCAACATTTAAGGTGCGTTATGTATTTATTATATATAAGATATTGAAACATATTAATAATAAGTGTAAATAATTATTATTGATGTACAAAAAAATAATATATATATATATATAAAGTTTTATATATATATATATATTACAGTGTCGATAATAAATATTAAGACTGTTAATATTTCTTTACAATATTTTATATTTCAATAACGTTCCTTAAGATAACTAATTCTTCATGTGTGCTAACCTGACACCCTGTTAGACCTAAAGCGCAAAACCCGAAGTGCATTATGCATATTTTACATTCCAATGTTCTTCACATAGAATTTTTTTTTGAAAATGCAAATCTTTATTGATAAACTCAAAATGGATACAGAAATATGTAGCCAAATAATGCGTTAGGTACAAAATTAACTGTATGTAACCACATAGAATTTTTTTTATTTTTTATTATTGAATATATATTTCTATATATATGTGATAATGTTAATGTAAAATATACATCTATACCTATATATCTATAAGAATTGATTTATAGATATAAGTATATACAGATATATGTATACAAAGATATTTATTTAAATTAAAAATAACATTTTCCTGTATGCGAAGAATATTGGAACATGAAATATTAATAACTCCTGACGGGGAGGCATGCAAGTGATAAGTGTTAGGTTTTTTCTTCGACACCGTCTATTTAAATATATGGCAGAAAAAAATGCAGTCGCAATATTCAAGGGGTTTCACTTGTGCGCACAAATTTCCCTTTCAACTTATAATATGCACACTAACCCATGTGCAAAAAGAATACTTCTGGCGGTGTTAATAATTGAGCAAAATCACAAAATAGAGCTCCACTTGTAATCTAGCCCACTATGTTAAAATAGTTAAATCCTGCTCACGAAGCTCTGGAATAGTCGTATTTATAGAACTGAAAGGAAAAAGTATGTTTTAAGTCCCAGTGTTTACTAAACAGAAGAGAGATACTAATTCCTCATCGGCTATGCCTCTTACTAACCTAAAAACTGAAATTTGCTGCTATAATTCACGCATATTTCATATATCCAAATGACAGATCTAATGCAGTTGGCTTTTAACTACTCAGGAGCACAGGTAAAAACCAATAAATATTTTGCTAGAAAAATGGGGAAAAAATCTGTAAAAAGAAAATGAGATACTACTAAACACTGCTGTTAATATGTAGTTAGTGCCGTAGTATCTTGATGAATCACCTCAAACTCTGCTTTTTTATGAATATTAAGGGACAGATTACAAGTGGAGCGCTAATTAACATTAATGAGTGTAAATTGCGCTAGAAGTAAGATTTTAGCGAGCATCGGGTTGCACTCGTATTATGAGTTGAAAGTAAACTGTTTTTAACACGCTATCCCCGACGAGTGCAAAAAGCTGAACTTAAAATAGCGTGTGCATGTTCACGTATTCCCTCATGGAATTAAATGGAGAAAATAGTGGAAAAAATCCCAACACCACACTCTCGCACTAACGCGATTGCATATTCTCATGTGCGCTAACCCGACATGAAAATATGAATATTTCTCATCCCAAGGTCCTTCACATAACAGAATATGTTCTATGTATTCATAAATACATATTTCTACATATCTCAGAGAAATATCTCTTTATAAAAACTTAGAACATATTCCCCTATGTGCAGAACATTGGAATGTGAAATATTTACAGTAAAATACATAGTTAAAATCTTTATTAAATATGAATATTGAATAAATATGTTTATTTTTTTTCATGTTTTCATCTACTTAACTGGAAAGGGCTCCAATGCACTTATGTACAGTATCTGTCTATATATGTGTACATATATATTTATATGTTTTTTATGTTTATATATGTCTGTAAATACATATATACATATATAAATACATATGAACATACATATATATATATATATATATATATATATATATATAAACATATACTGTATACATATAAGTTTCAGACATGTATATGTATCTATGTCTAAGCGCTTTACCTGCTTAACACCTGAGATCTCATATCTTTGAGCTTCTATAACGTTGTGTACAATATTTTTTTTAATAATTTTTATCAGGGGCCCGATCAAATATACGGCGCAGGTTTCAGCGCAAGCGTGGGAACCTGCGCCATCCGTAATTTCACCTCGCACATCGGGGAATTACATATACTGCGCCGTTAGATGCTAAACTGGCGTAAGTAGGACAAACTGGCAATCTTCCGAAATGTGCGCAAATACACATTTTAGTTGTCGCAAGTAACTTACGCCAGTATTTTGTCCACGGAAAGTCTCCATAAAGAGTAGTTTTATGCAAATTAGGCTAACACTTGTAAAAATGAACCGCGACTACATATAAAAATTCAACACGTAATTACGCTATTCAAAATTCATATCTAAACCCATGCGCAGCCGCCATTTTCTTCAGTGTGTTTGGATGGTTCGTTGAGCTACAGCATACTACAGTGGAGTGGAGGATTAGTGAGAGTAGAGAGAGAGGCGCAAACAGAGGAGTTAGTTAGGTCGCATTGTTGTTTGATTAAGCTTGTACACTTACGTGTATTTTTACATATTGCACACATTTTGCATACATACCTATACAAATACATCACACTTTTTTTTCTAACACCTCACACATTTTATTAGATTTTTACAGTGTGATAGGCTGAGTGTTTGGTTGTGATTGTGTGTGATTGAACTGGGAGTGAGTGTGAGTGTGTATAGTGTGATTTAGTGTGAGGATGGCAGGGAGAGGTAGGGCAGAGGGGAGGAGGGGAGAGGAGTTGCAGCGAGAGGTGTATTGTAGAGGACAGGAGGAGCAGTGGGGTCCCCGTCAGGGAGTAAGTGGAGTGGGGAGAGGGAGAGCTAGAAGGGATGATGGGAGGGGAGATGCCCGAGAGCCCCAGAGACCAGGCACATCAAGGAGAGGGACAGAGGGTGCAAATGGGGACAGAAGGGGGGGAGGAGGGAGAGGATAGGGAGGAACCCACACCAGGGACATCACAGCAAGCCAGGTGTCCATGGAGGATGAGAGGCTGAGATGTCCCAACTTCTCATTTGATGAAAATGTTGCCCTAGTCCAGGCCATCATGGACAATTACAGTGCCCTCTTTGGGCAGGAGAAGGGCAAAGGCAGTGCCAAAAGGCAGAAAATGGCATGGTTGGCGGTAGAGGATGCCGTCAACAGTGTGGCCCCGCAGAGGAGGACTGTTGAGGGCCTTAAAAAGTGGTGGAATGACTGCAAGAGGCGGGTGAAAGAAAAGATGGGGCAGAAAGTTATGCACCAGAGGGGAACAGGTGGTGGTCCATTCCTGGACATAGAATATAACACCTGGCAGGAGATGATACGCAGGTCCCTGAGTATCACAGCAGTCCATGGACTTCCAAGGGCTCGTGACTCAGGGGCTGCAACAACAGCACATCATGCTGGTGAGTAACATCCCACACACCAGTATTATATGTATTTGAGATATAACATCCTTTAATATCACACATTCATGTACACAATGAGGAGCATGGTATTTGGCATACTAACAAAAACATCTACAATTATATTTGACATTAATGCTACTTAACACAATGCAATGCATGATGATATGAGGTGGAATAGTGCAATACTAACATGTCTCAGAGTAACACAGGCCATAAGCCACATGTAGAGTTTTCAGTAAATGGACACTATAGCCATCACAATACTTTTAGCTCAAGAAAGTAGGTTCTGTGCCTACATCAGGCTAAAGTAAATTGTGTGACCATAGTGCCAATTAAAGAACACATTTTTTCCATAATTGACATGTACACATAGTTATTGTATGAAACACATCCCTGTATACTGCACATATTAAAATCCCTCATAGCACAAATCACACTGTGCACATGCATGTTATAGAGTTTGACATGAGAATCAGTATAGGCCCTAGCATGTATCAATGTACATTGTATGCCCACATGGACATATATCTGACTGTACTAATCCCTCTCATCATTTGATACCTCCACAGAACCTCCTGTCACGAGGATACAAACAGGCATGCCGTCACCACCACCAGTCACAGGCATGCAGCCACCACCACCAGTCTTCATGCACCCACATGAACAGTATGCACCCAGGCATGAGCATGGTTGGATTGCTTCAGTTGAGGACCTGGGAGTGATGCCACCACCATTGCCATATGACCCCTGGCAAGATTCCTGGCCAGAGGAATATTCTTCTTTTGGCTTTGAGGGGGAGCCAAGACAGCCACAAAGGGTCCATGTATTTACCCGCCAACACAATCTCAGGGCAGTCATGGCTTTTACCCACAGACTATGTCACAAGAAGTGCCAACTGGACAGGCTGAGTGGTCACACACTGGTCATCAGTGGGAATATCAATCCACCCTGAGAGCTCCAACATCCTCATCACTTGGGAGAGCTCCACAATCCTCATCACTTGGGAGAGCTCCACCATCTGCAGATGAAAATATAGCTGAAATTACTCAAGTACTAGCAGATGCAGCTGAACCTGTCCCAACAGAACCAGCAGATGCCGCTGAACCTGTCCCAACAGAACCAGCAGATGCAGCCGAACCTGCACCTCAAGCAACTAGAAGCCCTGCTGCTCAAGAGCCTGTGGATGCATTGTATTCTCCCCTGGATGAGGAATACATTGCACTCCAGAGAAGGCTCATAACAAGCTCCAAGAGCAGACAAAGAGGCAAGAGAGGTTCCACAGGAGCCAAGAGAGGTTCTTCAGGAGCCAAGAGAGGTTCTTCAGGAGCCAAGAGAGGTTACACAAACGTAGCATAGAGCTGCAGAGGGACATGGCAGCATAATTAAGTGGAAGTGTTCAAAACCAGTCACAGATGATACGAATTCTGTCTGATATGCAGATGCAGATGCACAATAGATGGCGAGAACAAAATCAACTCTTGGGTGTGTTGGTTGAGCACTTTACACACCAGCAGGACACTGCCTCCAGCCTATCATCTGTGGCCAGCACACCAGCAGAAACATCAGAATCTTCTAAAACCAGGAGAACAAGGCAATCCACTACAGTCACCTCAGCTCCCTCATCTAAGAAGCCAAAAAAGAAATAAATATTCTTATAGTTCACCATAAATCTTGTCCTCTGTTATTTACCATATAATTGTCATCCACATCCATGTGAGGTGTGTTTTAGTACACTAATATTGTTAAACCATATAATAAGACCTGTGTGGAAATGGCAAATAAAAGGTAATATTATCCTGTTTATGACATATTCTTGTACTATAAACCACATCCACAATAGTTGCTTATGAAAGGTACATATAGTAATATTCACTTGTAAGATGTAAATTAATGTATCTCACATCTAATATAAATTGCCACATTGGTATATATAGTAGTGATGTTACTGATAGGGTGGGCATTATCAGGTGTTTTAAGTCTGCAGGTGAGAGGTTGTGGTGTCTGTGATTGGTTTTACACAATTGCAAAGAGGCAGCCTTCAAGAAGGTCTTAGAAATGATCATATGAGCCATCCTAGGTTTTGCTTTCAACTAAGAATACCAAGAGAACAAAGCAAGTGTTCTAATTAAATCTGAAAGTAGTTTGAAATAACATGCCCTATTTAAAAGAAGAAGGTTTTCTTTGGACTTGACTGTCCCTTTATATATTTTGGCATCAGTGCCAAGCTGTATTAGCATTAGAATAAATTACACTCCAGTGGGTTCTAAAGAGATGAAGGTTATACAATTTAAAGTAAATAAGCAAGTTTATGTCCACAATGTGATAAGTACCTACAAGCTCAATCCATTTGATTATGTTGGGGCTTCAAACTATTTCAAATACACAAATAAACCTTACAAAACCAATATAATAGTATACTGTCCCTTTAACCTTGAGATGCTGCTTAAATGTATGTGTTTGTTAAGGCTTCCAGGGAGTTACGTTGCTTTTTTAGTCAGTGCAAGGGTTGCTGCGCCTGCAATATGTGGCGAGATGAGAATGGAGTAGATTTTCTGAATTCTGCGCGTAAGTCCTTACGCTGCATATTGGATACCAAATTGCACGTCTGTTCTATGTTAGCCTATGGCTAAAAAAAATACGTCCGTAGGGTAAAATATACGTGCGTAACTTGTATGCTACGCCGTATATGTAATACCAACATCGCGTAAAATCTGGCGGCAGAGGATTTTGCGGGCGACGCTGCATATGTAATGAAGGTGATAGTGTTATTATGAGTGTAACTGTACTTTGTAATTTATTTTTGATGTGTTTTGTGCAACTTTTTTGTTTTCGAGAAATTGTTAACCAGAGCTCTGAGGACGCAGTAATCATTTGAGGGTAAAACGCCATTGCACTCATGCGATCACGTTTACTTTCAACTGTTAATACCAGTGGTAAGCCCGACACACACAAACACCTGCAAGAAACATTTGGCTAGATTACGAGTCTTGCGTTAGCCTTAAAAAGCAGTGTTAAGAGGTCCTAATGCTGCTTTTTAACGCCAGCTGGTATTACAAATCTTGAAGGTACAGGTGTACCGCTCACTTTTTTGGCCACAAATACTGCAAATCCACTTACGTCAATTATGTATCCTATATTTTCAATGGGACTTATATAGTGCCGGTATTACGAGTCTGACCAAAAAGTGAGCAGTAGACCCTCTCTTGTCAAGCCTGGTACCACATTTTATGTGGATTGAAGTTCAATCCTATTGGCTGATCCAATCAGCCAATAGAATGCGAGCTGTGTTTTTATGTATTCGTATGCATATGTTTCTGTGTGTGTTTTTGTGTGCATATTTTTATGTCTGTGTTTTTGTGTGGATATGTTTATGTGTGTGTTTTTGTGTATTTGTGTGCATATGTTTATGTGTGTGTCTGTGTATTTGTGTGCATATAGAAAGTGCAGGGCGATTAGTCCGGAGCGTAGCTAAGGCTTAAAGGGACAGTCTAGGCCAAAATAAACTTTCATGATTCAGATAGAGCATGTAATTTTAAACAATTTTCCAATTTACTTTTATCACCAATTTTGCTTTGTTCTCTTGGTATTCTTAGTTGAAAGCTTAACCTAGGAGGTTCATATGCTAATTTCTTAGACCTTGAAGCCCACCTCTTTCAGATTGGATTTTAACAGTTTTTCACCACTAGAGGGTGTTAGTTCACGTATTTCATATAGATAACACTGTGCTCGTGCACGTGAAGTTTTCTGGGAGCAGGCACTGATTGGCTAGACTGCAAGTCTGTCAAAAGAACTGGAAAAGGGGCAGTTTGCAGAGGCTTAGATACAAGATAATCACAGAGGTTAAAAGTATATTATTATAACTGTGTTGGTTATGCAAAACTGGTAAATGGGTAATAAAGGGATTATCTATCTTTTAAAACAATAAAAATTCTGGTGTAGACTGTCCCTTTAAGGCCTGGTTGAGTGAGTGCTGCTGCTGTGTGTGTATTTGTTACAATGTTGCATTGTGTTGGGAGGGGTTTACCAACCTTATATATGGGATGTGCAGGGAGTCCACTTCCTCTTTGTTTCTGTGTATCCCTGGAAGCTCTTTCTACAGCTACCATTCCATGTGGTGTGTAGGCCTCCGTCCGGACCTCATCTTCTGCCCCATCCAAGATGGCCGCCACATCTACTTCCGGTGACGTTGTGTGTCCCAACGTCACTTCCGGTGACGTCACTTCCGCGCGCGGCACTCGATCCTTGGTCGTCGGGCAGAGCGGATCGTCCCCCTCAGGCTCCAGTGGTAAGAAGGGAGTGCCACGGGGGGGAGACCCACTCAGGGGGGCACGCATGTTAGCTATCTGAAGGCTGGGGGGGGCCCATTCTAGGCCAGTGGGGGTTTGCGGCAGACTTGAAACAAGGGGCAAATGTGACTCAGGATGTGGGGCAGCAAGTGCATCCGGGGGGCTCGGCAGGTGCCACGCAGCAAGGTGTGAGCACAAGGGCCTCGGCAACAGCTGGCAATAAAGGAGGGGAGGCCACTAGGGCACCCTCCTCGTGCTCTCGGCCTAAGTCACGCGGTAGTAAGGCAAAAGCGGGCCCCGCACGTGTCGGGGGTCAAGGAAAAGCCCCTGCGGGTGGAGCAGGGCCTAAGAGGCCTCGCATAACTGCGGCCCTGGGTAGAGGTGCCGTTAGTCTGGAACCGCATGCAGGAGGTCTGCAGGGTACCGTATCGCCCAGCAGGACCTTAGCGGTTAGGTCAGGGCAGGTAGTTACGAGAGGAGCGGTGAAGAGGGGGCACGCTAGTATTAGCACTAGCCCAGGCGAACGCCTAGATGGCACTGACAGGGGGACAGTTAGTCCTGCCAGGATGGTGAAGCCACAAGGGCGGAGCAGGGAAGTTAGATTTATGGAGGATTATGAATGTGGGCAGGCTGCAAGTACGGATGAGGATCACAGTTTACTGTATGGTGTGAGTGACAGTGACCGTGAGGGGTATCAGGAATGTGGGGCTGGGGAGGATAGGGAGGAGACAGCTGGCTCTTCCCGTGCTACTCCCCTCTTGTCTTCTGTGTTCCAGGTCTCCATGGCATCTTCATCTGGCAGAGACGCAGCTACCCAGAGTTCCAGAGCCCTCGTGCCTAGAGTGGCGGCAACGTGTATGGGCAACCACAGCCCCTCCGGATCCGGTCAAGGTCCTGTGGCCTCTTCATCCGGTGAGTGTCAATTTGTTTTTTCTTGGGGAAGGTGTGACTCCTCTAGTTCCAGTGGGTCTGGGTCTGATTTGGACGGGTACCTGGGTTTTGCACACAAAAGGCCATAGGAGGATGTACAGGATGTTGAGGAAAATGAGTAGGGGTAAACTCGGGAAAGGGTACTGTCAGTGGTTTGGCCCAGACATCTCAATTCCCGGGGGTACAGGTGGGCTCACCACAGGCTGTGAATAGAAAGGCGGCTGTGCATGGGGACACATACTCATGTCAGGTACATAGCTTGCACGCCCACCTGAAGTCAAAGATAGTGAAGCATATACAGGATGGTAAGTACGTCAACATGTTTGAATTATCCACATAAGTGTTTAAATTCAAAGAAATGGAGGAGGATGGGACGGCCCCTAAAAAATTAAAATGGCCCGACACATTTGAGGAATGGCATCAGTGTTTCCGGGTATATGCCACATGCTATCTGGAGAGGTTCCCAGATCAGGGTACCGCATTGTTTAAGTATGATGACACAATAGATGCAATACGTAGGAAATTTGCCGATGGAGCCTGGAGGGAGTATGACATGATCTACCGTAAAAAGAAGGTGGGTAACCCATTGCTGGACTTTAGGACCATGGATCTCCACCTCTGAGCGCATCTCGATGCGGAACGGGGGGCACAAGCGGGCCCAGGAGTAGTTACTCAGGGGCCCAGGCAGTCCCTGCGCTTCCGACGGCGGCAAGGGGGAGTGTGCTGGCGTTACCAGGATAAGGCCTGTGAAAGGGGCACGTCCTGCACGTTCAAGCACGTCTACAAGTTCTACAGTGGTCAACACCCTGGGGCTGATTGCTCCAAGAAGCGGGACTCCCAAACTGAACGGTTTGGGTCTAAAGGAAGCTCTGCGGGAAAGGGCGGATTCCCCTCTTAGGGTCCCTATTATCGGTACCTGAAAAGGGCGGCTGCTAGATTGCTGGACGCCGGTCTGTGCCTTGGTTTCACTATTCCGGTAGTAGGCCAGGTGCTGGGGTCTAAGGTTAAGAGGAACTTGAAGTTGGCCTCTCAGTTCCTGGAGGCGGTCAGGGAAAAGCTGGGTAAGGAAGTAGCTCTAGGACTTGCCAATTCAGGATTTGGTAATTTATCCACTAGGAGTGGTTCCCAAAAAGGAAATGGGTAAATATCAGCTCATACAACATCTATCCTACCCGAAGGGGCAGTATTTCGGAGGTTTTGAGCTCAGTCCACTACCAGTCATTTGATGATGCGCTGGCTATTGTGAGGGAAAGGGGGCCCAGAGCCTTGATGGCTAAATTGGACATAGAGTCCGTGTTCCGTCTTCTTCCAATCCACCCGTCATCCTTCAGATTGATGGGGTGCTGGTTTGAAGGGGGTTACTATGTAGACCGTTGCCTGCCTATGGGCTGTTCTATATCCTATTTTGAGGCGTTTAGTACTTTCCTCCACTAGGCGGTTTTCCCTAAGCGGCGGGAAGTGACAAGATTGCACACCATTTGGATGATTTCCTTCAAGTGGGGTCTGCTAATTCAGGGGAATATGCCTCCTTGATGAACGTCATGAGGTTTATGATGGCTAGGTTCGGTGTTCCTCTCGCCGAGAATAAAATGGAGGGATCTTGCCCGTGCCTGACATTTCTGGGCATATAAATAGATTCCGTGGCAATGGAATGCAATGGAATGCAGGCTGCCTAAAGAGAAGGTGGCTAGAATGTTGATGGCGGTTTGTGCCATGGCTACAGAACAATCATGTTCCCTGAGGGAGTTGAACTTGCTCCTCGGTCTCCTAAACTTCATGGAGAGAGTCATCCCGTGGGGCAGGATTTTTAGCAAAAGGTTAGAATGGAGATTGGGGGGCGGCTGGACAGCATCGTTGCGCAATCCGGATCACGGGAGATCTTGTGGCGGTTTTGAAGGTCTGGGAACGGTTCCTACAGGATTTTGATGGGGTCTGCATGTGGAGGGGTGACCCAGTGTCCAATCAGTCTTTGCATCTGTTTACGGATGCAGCAGGGGCATCCAGATACAGTGCATACTTTGAAGGGGCATGGAGTCCGGAGCCGTGGCCGTCTGAGTGGGCGGGCCTAGGGCTTACATGCAACCTTTGCTTCTTGGAACTGTTTCCCATTGTAGTGGCAGTTGAGCTGCGGGGGCACCTTTTCAGCAACAGGGCTGTGATTTTCTGGACGGATAATCTCAGCGTGGTTTTTGCCATCAACAGACTTTCAGCTTCATCGCCTGCGGCACCTGGTGTTGAGATGTCTGCAGTTAAACATTGATTTCAGGGCTCGTCATGTTCCCGGGGTGCAGAACATAGTGGCAAACGCATTGTCTCAGTTCCAGTGGGAGGCATTCAGAGCGGCAGCACTGACTGTGGCTCCTAATGGTCTTTCTTGCCCACCCTTTCTGTGGCAGATGGGGAAGGACTGCAGCAGCTGATCCCCCTATTGTGAGATTCTTTGGCACCCAACCCCTAGCTAATCCCACACACCACGTTAGGGTGGTGGATGATTCAGTGTTTCTTTTTATCCCCAGGTCTAAGATGGACCAGGAGGGCCGCTGAGGCTGGCTTTCCCTGCTGGGGTAGCTAGGGGTTGCCTGTTGCCCATTACGTCTGGCCTCTTCATACCTGGAAGTGCAGCCAGGAGGCTCCTCCAGGTTTCTTATACATGGGAATGGAGACCCGCTGACCAGATACCAGTTCAGGAAGGTGTTAGGTTGCGTAGCGGGTGGGTCTCGATGGGTCACGTATTACCCCCGGTAGGTGCAGTGCTGGCTTGGTCCTCGGATTGTATTCGCTCCTTGGGGTGTTAGAGATCTCAGCGGTACAAATCCTATGTCAGGTCTCTGTACACATAAGTGTATAGGTTGATAACGAGGGGGGCATCAAGGGAATTGGGCTTGCATGGGTAAACAAAAAGGGGGATTGGCCATGGTAAATTGTGGTCAGGTCCAGTAAGTGTGCAAGCTAACTCTTGTTTCTTTGTTTCAGGCAAACTTCCAGGTCCTGTATGGGTGCGGATCATCGTCCATTCATACGTGCACTGGGCTGCAATTCGAGCTGCGGCCATGCCAGGAGGACAGCAGCTGGGATTTCCATCGTGCAAGGCTGTGCTGCGTTGGCTAGGGCACAGGGGTTTGTCCTGGGCAGATCTGCCTGCATTGTTACAGGATGCCGCAAGAAGGTGGGAAAAACTCCACATTTGAATCTTACATGTTGGCGGCAATGATGTGGGGGCCATCCCCACATTAGATTTAATCTGGGCAATGCAGGCAGATCTGCGAATCGGGTGGTCGAATGTGATCCCTAGATTGAGGTGGAAGCACATGGTGTGCCATAAATTGGCTTTCCAGGTCAGAAAAAAGATAAATAGGGACCTGAGGAAGCAGGTTGAGGACCTTGAGGGTTTTGTTATCGAGCATGGGAACATCTCAGCAGCCCATAAGGGTTTATATAGGCAGGATGGGGTTCATTTAGAACCAGCAGGAATAGATCTGTTCCTTCAGAACATCAGGCAGGCAGGTCTGTCTCTTGTGGCGGGTAGTCAGGATCACGGCTGCAGGCTGGAAGGAGGTTTGAATGACGGCCATTGCAGTCAGGGTGATGCCACAGGCTTGGTATGCTTGGGCATGCTCTGGCTGGTTATTAACGGGCCGAGAACCCCCTGCATTTCAAAGCTGCATTGAGTATCTTCGCCTTGTGGTCTGTAGCAGTGTCCCTTGGCCATTTTTCTAGAAGGGGTTATATATAGTTAGTTATGTAGGCCCCGATTGCTGCCACCCGTGTTTTTATTACCTGTCGTTGCCAGTTCCCATTGCTGGTATTAATAAATATGACCCACGGGTCTTTCACCCACCTAATGTGTCAAGTTTTATTGACAAAGTTATTGAAGTTCAACTGTTAAGTTAAGTGTTAAGTTATTACTTAGTTATGTTACAAGCAGACACTCAGGAGATGTAGGGCATTTAATCCCTTAGTTTATGTGTGTGTCTTTGTGTGTTTGTGTGCATATGTATGTGTGTGTCTGTGTATTTGTGTGCATATGTTTGTGTGTGTGTTTTTGTGTATTTGTATGGATATGTTTATGTGTGTGTCTTTGTATTTGTGTGGATATGTTTATGTGTGTGTCTTTGTGTGTTTGTGTGCATATGTGTTTGTATGTCTGTTTATTTGTGTGCATATGTTTATGTGTGTGTCTTTGTGTGCATATGTTTATGTGTGTGTTTTTGTGTATTTGTGTGCGTGTTTTTGTGTGTGTGTGTGTCTGTGTATTTGTGTGCATATGTTTATGTGTGTATATGTTTATGTGCGTGCTTTTGTGTATTTTCGTGCATATGTTTATGTGTGTGTATTTGTGTGCATATGTGTGCATGTGTCTTTGTGTATTTGTGTGCATATGTTTATGTTTGTGTATTTGTGTGTATATGTGTGCATGTGTCTTTGTGTGTTTGTATGCATATGTTTATGTATATGTGTTTGTGTGCATATCTGTGCATGTGTGTGTGTATTTGTATGGATATGTTTATGTGTGTGTCTTTGTGTGCATATGTTTGTGTGTGTGTTTTTGTGTGCGTATGTTTATGTGTGTTTCTCTGTGTATTTGTGTGCATATGTTTATGTGTGTGTCTGTGTATTTGTGTGCGTGTGTCTGTGTATTTTTGTGCATATGTTTATGTGTGTTTATTTGTGTGCATATGTTTATGTGTGTGTTTTTGTGTATTTGTGTGCATGTGTCTGTGTATTTGTGTGCATATGTTTATGTGTGTGTCTGTGTATTTGTGTGCATATGTTTATGTACATGTCTTTATATATTTGTTTGCATATGTTTATGTGTGTGTATTTGTGTTCATGTGAATGCATGTGTATATATTTATGTGTGATTGTGTGTACAAATGTTTATGTATGATATGTGTGTATCTTTGTATATGTGTGTGTTTTTATGTTTATTTGTGGTTGAGGGTTTTTTATGAGTTTGTGTACTATGTGTGGGTGAGTCTGCATATCAGTAAAATGTCAGGAGTAACCTGCTATATAAAGTCAGGTGTGCAATATTGTAAACAAGTCAGGATTATACTACTGTAACAAGTCAGGAGTACCCTGCTTTATAATGTCAGGAGTACCCTATTGTACCAAGTCAGGATTATGCTACTGTAATAACTCAGGCATACACTGCTGTAACAAATCAGGAATACACTACTGTAACAGGTCAGGAGTACACTTATGTAACAAGTCAGGATTATACTACTGTAATGGGTCAGGACAGGAGTACACTGCTGTAACAAGTCAGATGTATACTATGGTAATAGCTCAGTAGTACACTGCTGTAACAAATCATGATTAGAAAACTGTAACATGTCAGGAGTACCCTGCTGTATAAAGTCAGGAGTACACTATTGTAGCAAATCAGGATTATACTACTGCAGCAACAAGTCAGGAGTACCTCAGGATTACAATACTGTAATATGTCAGGAGTACACTGCTGTATAAAGTCAGGAGTACACTATTGTAGCAAATCAGGATTATACTACTGCAGCAACAAGTCAGGAGTACCTCAGGATTACAATACTGTAATATGTCAGGAGTACACTGCTGTAGAAAATCAGGACTACACTACTGTTCCATTGTCAGGTAAAGTAAGACCTTGCTTGCTGGCCTTTTCTCAGTGCACAGGTCTTTAAAAGACTCAGGCTGCCTAGATATCCAGGTTTTTTCCCTCTGCCTTGTTGTATCCCGCCCTCAACATGCCTCTGAATCAATCAGGGTTGAAGATAATAATGACATAATACAGCAATTCAAAGAACAAATGGTATGCAAAATGTACTGGTTGCTAATGGGTTAATGTCCCTGCAACTATTTGTCTATTGGTTCCAAGGTAAGTAGTTCCAAACGTAAAGGGATATTTTAGTGTAAAAATAAATTCTCCACTCTGTTAGAGTATTTTATTATGAAACAAATTAGTTTTCTTTACTGTGAGCATGATACATTCAAAAGGAATAAGTACATAGTCAAAGCTGTGCTCTTTAGTCACTCCAAATAAGGATACAGATGGTGCGTAAATGAGAAATAGGTGTATATTTGCATATGCTCCAATCATTGGCCATACACATAACTTGAGCAGAACTGAAGGTGTTCCAGAATGCACTAAATATGTAAAAAACCAAGAGAGTTTGTTAACAAATAAAATGCTTTAAAAATCGAGTGTTTTATTTTTACGCTGGAATATGCCTATAAATAGTAACAAATCGAATATAAAGAAGTGAGTCATCCAATACTACATTTTATTCATGTGCAGTTTGGCAGAACTCTCTAACATTTAATTTCCTTACTGATCTATAACATGGAACATAATGAGTAAACCCTCATAAGAAGTCTACAAAAATCGTGCACCACTAAAAGTTGCAGCCCTCTATGGCAGCTTTAGGGTTAAAATAATTCTTACATGCCCAACAACAACCAGCCTGAAGATAAGTTACAATAAATGATTGTCCTATTTGGTCTGAGCTTTGTGCGAGTCATGGGACTAAAGAATGACTGGTGTTAGCATCTGTGTGCTCATATCCGGGACCTGGAGTCTGTACTAGCTAAAATAACAAACAGGTGAAATCATAATGTCAACAAATTAAAGGGACAGCAGCAATAATTAAATACATGGCAACACGTTATCAGTGATAATTAATGTGCAGTTTTGTCACTTCTTTTTTATGATTTCTTAGCTAAGTTTTGCCCTTTTGTATCAGCATTCTGCTAATTGCTCACATATATGCTCTTGTGCACATCAATAGCTTTATCTACTACAGACAGGGCAGATTTAAAATAGAGCTGAGTAGGTACGTGCCTAGACGCACCCTCCATAGAGGGGAGCCTGTCTCTGCCTATTGTAAATACTGGTCAACCGGCTAACGTGCAATGCTTGCAGCAGCTTCAACAAGGTCACCGGGACAGTGTTGAGTGGGGAGCGCTGGGGGTGCAGCAGGGACGGAACTACCATTGGTGCAGCAGGTGCAGTTGCCCAAGTCCTGGGGGCACCCATAGCAGCCAGTCTATACATAGACATATGCAGAATGATTATAATCCTAATGTAGGGGAGACTTTTATTAGTGCAGCTTTCCAGTCTATCAGTCTATCTATCTATTTATCTATCTATCTATCTATCTATCATCTATCTATTTAATATATCTATCTATCTATCATTTAATATATCTATCATCTATCTATCTATCTATCTATCTATATCTATCTATCTATCTATCTATCTATCTATTTAATATATATATATATATCTATCATTTAATATATCTATCTATCTATCTATCTATCTATCTATCATTTAATATATCTATCATCTATCTATCTATCTATCTATCTATCTATCATCTATCTATCTCTAGCTATCTATCATCTATCTATCTATCTATCTATCTATCTATCTATCTATCTATCTATCTATCTATCTATCTATATAAGATCTATCTATCTATCTATCTATCTATCAGTCAATCATCTATCTATCTATATCTATCTATCTCTATCTATCTATCTATCTATCTATCATCTATCTATCTATCTATCTATCTATCTATCTATCTATCATCTATCTATCTATCTATCTATCCTTAAAATCAATATACAGAGCAGCATGTCAATTATTACTTGTTCTTACTTCTGAGTTACCTTTCGGGGGCCCAACATGTTTTAGTACCAGGCCCTCTGTCTAGTAAGTCCGCTACTGGGTTGTAAATCGGGCACTGACTACAGAGTGCTCAAAAGTATCTCATCTGTTTAAAGGCAGGCTTATATCTTCTTCCTCCTAAATAAAACACTACAGTCTTTTTTTTTATGTACATATATTGCGCTACATTACAAGGTTAGCGCTAATTTATCGTGCGCCTGCAATCAGGTAAATGTGCCCGTTTGCGGGATCCCAATAAATAAACAGCCATTGCAAGTTGCTGGTTATTGCTACCGCCAGCTTCCGGTAATAATTATCGCTTATTAAATGAACCAGAGATCAGATCTCTGGTTATCTTTTTAAAATATCCACCAAATGCTCCCAAAATCAGGTATAATATACGTTATTAAAAAATATTATTTTTTAATAAAAAAAAGTCAAAAAGCAGTTATGAGGGTTTAAAGTTGGCGGGTGTGGATCAGGTCCGCAAGACCTCGCTGAATGCGGAGAGCAATACGCTCTCCGTATTCAGCATTGCACCAGCAGCTCACAAGAGCTGCTGGTGCAACGCCGTCCCCTGCAGACTCGCGGCCAATCGGCCGCCAGCAGGGAGGTGTCAATCAACCGATCGTACTTGATCAGGTTGAATTGTGGCAATTCCTGTCCGCCTCCTCAGAGCAGGCGAACAGGGTTATTAACACATAAATATATATGAATATAGTCATATACATATATATTTACAATTTGCCGCCATCGCTGCGCAACTTACATCCTTTGCTGAGCTAGTTCTCATTCCATGTCTCGCGTAATTTCAACTTGTAATACAAGCGATAAACAAGAGACGCGCAAACACCCGCGATAAACCCCTTATCGCTTACGAGCAAACATTTGTGCTCCACACGTAATCCGGCCCTATACGGGGTATTCAACTTTTAGCTGAATGGCCCTTTAGGGCTAATAGAGTAAATGAATACACTGAAAAACGAAGGCAGTAGCAGAACTTATAAATAATAAAATATGAAACTGTTTATAAAACATTATCTTTTGCTATTTAGACACAATTTAAGCCAGTAAATACCCAAGACTGAAATGTATAAAAGCAAAGTAAGGACTTGCAACACCTATACACAGGTATTTTGCAAGAGATTAAATTATTCAGAGGTGTTTTTGTAAAAGGTAAACTGTCTGTAACATCTGTGACCATCCCCACCCCCCTCCTCTTCAACCCTTCTGTTTTGCTAAGATCTTAATCCATTTGAGTTGGAGCACTGGGAGCCTTGGCCACAGGTGACAGTCCTAGCCAGTTTCTATACTCTGTAGGCCAATCAAGCTGGCCCTACATGAGGCAAGATGGATAGTCTCCCTGTGTGCCCTCAACTCCCTCTGAAAATTCAGCAGATCAATGTCATAGAGGCTTTTAATTACCCTCAACTTCATCATTATTTCATAGGCTTTAATATGCCCGGCAGGACGGCCTCACAGCACACAGATAAACAACCACTGTGCTCCAATGCCTCTAGAGACCGGAGGACACCTTTGTAAGAGAGAATATTATCTGCATAAGTAATTACCCTCGGAGAGTTGACCTCCAAGTTATCATGTTACAATTTTTATTTACACTGAAAGTTTGGTTCTTCTGAATGTGAAATGTGTTAAGGACATAAGGACTTCATGTAAATGTGTTGCTTTTTGAAGCAGTTAAAGGGACATTCTTTTTTTTCCCTCTTCTTCTAGTACTGAAAACACAAACACAAACCGTTTTCTTTTTTTATATCTGTGTGACTTTTCTTTGTCCACCAATAATAATATTTCTTATCTGAAAGTGCTTCTATACTCTCAAGCACTGCATGTTCATTTTTAAAATCAGAATAAACATCTTTAATTTAAAGAGATATCCTAAAGCAAAAATGACTTGCTCTAATTTGTTATAATGCATAAACACATAGGTAAAGTCACACCACAACCATTGCAGCTCTTGAGTAGAACACAGCTTCTGATTGGTGGCTTTATGCAACTTCCACTTTTTGTTTTGTTCATGAGCTGCATTATGCTTGGGGGCTGCAATGCTTGCACCTACTAAACAGTACTTTAGCTATGTGTTTAACCCCTAGTTGGCATCAGTAATGCAAAAATGGCATGCTCTAACAAATAAGAATATGTGAGTGACATTTACATTGTTCTTTTAAACATTTATTTATGCAAAAATAAACACATTTAAAGGCATCAGTCGTATGCATTGAATTTTTTAGATTTAAAAATCCTTATATGTTTTTTTTAAATTATTAGTCCTAATCACTATAGTTATTGTGTGTAGCATCTAAAAATAAATGTTTGATTCAGTTCTCAAGAAGTGAAATATTGTTTGGAACGCACGTGCTTATTTATAATCTATATACACCATTATGACTTTAAAATATATCTGCTTAATATCTATTGCCTTCTCTTAAGACCCAATTAATGCAGATACTTCTTGCATAAAACTCATTTTTAATAGTGAACCTGCCTGTACCAGGTGCAAGTGATTTCATACTTGGAGAATAACGTAAACTGGCCAGTTGAGTGTTCAGAATCTTTACTGTTATGTGTGCTATGTTATTGCCTTCAGTTTGCAGGTGCTTTGCTGTCCGGGAAGCTTTGCAGGAAAACAGGCAAAAAGCCTGGAGATAAGAGCTAATCATTTTTGATAAATGATGATGATGCAAATCTCATATAATTGTTACACGTCCAACTGTAGGAGTAACCCCTTAGTTGCCAAAGAGGGCTGCAGTTGTTGAAACATTTGTTGCAACCAATCTAGCAGCCACGGGGTTAATGTAATGTGCACACTTCTGGCATGCCAGGTGATAATAGCAACTATTAGGTTCTTAAAGAAACATGGATAGTCTAAGGGCTCCATGCACTAAGCATCATAAGCTGCTTCGGAGCCCTTGTGGGGCAGGGAGAGCCTGAGTACTGCAGTCATTGGAAAGCCGCTCCTTACACTCTCCGGCACCTCTAGGTTGGCAGAGAGAAATCACCCCAAACTTGCTTGCTGGGGGTAATTGACAGGGCCTTCTCTCGCATGATTGGTCGTGCAAGGGTAGCAGGCTCCTAAGCTTTACATTTCTGCTTTTTAAATAAAGATAGCAAGAGACTAAAGAAAATTGATACTTGGGGACCAAGTTATGAAAGTGCAAGTGGACATGATACGATGTAGCATTTCATGTCCGCCGCACAACGATAAATGCCGACAGCATACGCTGTCGGCATTTATCATTGCATAAGCAGTTCTTGTGTAATGCCGTCCCCTGCAGAATCGCGGCCAATCGGCCGCTAGCAGGGGGTGTCAATCAACCCGACCGTATAGGATTGGGCGGATTGATGTCCGCAGCCTCAGAGCAGGTGGACAAGTTATGGAACAGCTGTCTTAAGACCGCTGCTTCATAACTGCTGTTTCTGGTGAGCCTGAAGGCTCGCTCGGAAACAGGGGCATCAAGCTCTATTTGGAGCTTGATAATTCGGCCCCTAGGAGTAAATTAGAAAGTTTCTTAAAATTGCTCGATCGGGTTGAATTGTGGCGATCTCTGTTCACCTCATCAGAGCAGGCGGATAGGGTTATGGAGCAGCGGTCAAGGGAAGGGTCAAGCGCTATGAGGCGTAGCTCGGAGGTTATACTTGTGAAACTGGATAATGGTGCATCAGTAATTGCAGATAATGCTTCTGCTGCAAAATAGCAACGCCATTTACAGGTCAGATCAAGCTCTTTTAAATGCATGCTTGTAAATTGTGTTGGGCGTTACGTGTTTTTTTAATGGATCAATCTTTTCTGTATATAAGTAAGAAAAGTGTTACGGACAGGATGACTTGTCTGCATATTAGTACCTAGAGCAGTGTTTTTCAACCAGTGTGCCGTGAGAGATCCTCAGGTGTGCCACGGCAGACTGACAACAGTGTGACATATTTTTTAAGCATTAGTTTTTCTGGTTTAAAGTTGAATGTTTCTCGCTTTGCACTTAGTAAATAATGCCCACAATTTGCCATTTTCTTCTTCCATTAAAATCAATGGGAAGGGTTTAATTAAGAATTAGCACTGCATTTACACTATACAAAGTATTGTTATATCCAGGGGTGGACTGAGCAGTCTTGCAAATAGGACCTGGACCGAGGGCCTGGTACCTTAGGGGGGCCACCAGTGGTGTCGGCAAGGCAGCCGATCACCATGGGCTACTAGTAACTAAACAGGGGGGGGGGTCTGTTCCTCTAGAGGCCGGGAGTGTGGGGTCTGGCCCTGCAAGGGGGGCCCTGGGGGGTATGTCACTGTGGGGACCCTGGGGTATGAGGTCTGGCACTGAAATTTGAGGAACTTGCCTCTATCTCTGGTGTTTGGGGTCACTGGACCTGGAGTTTGGTGGGCCCTGGTGGGACCAGGACATTGAAGCAGGAGGATGAGGGAGGGGCATAGGAGACAATTGGGTCCCTTTTCTAATTTGTGCCCAGGGGCCATGGTTGGTCTCAGTCCACCCCTGGTTATATATCCCTTCCAAACATGAAACTTAAGTTTCTCAACAATAGGGGCCCATTTATCAAGTTTTGGATGGAGCTTGAGGTCCTGTGTTTCTGGCGAGCCTGCAGGCTCGCCATAAACAGCAGTTATAAAGCAGCGGTCTAAAGACCGCTGCTCCATAACCCTGTCTGCCTGCTCTGAGCAGGCGGGCACACATCGCCGAAAATCAACCCGATCGAGTACGATCGGGTTGATTGACACCTTCCTGCTGGCCGGGAATCTGCTTGAGGCGCGTTGCACCAGCTCTCCGCATTCAGCGAGGTCTGGCGGACCTGATCCGCACTGTCGGATTAGGTCCGCCAGACCTTTTATAAATATCCCCCTAAGACACAAAGACCAGACAAAACAGTGTGTGAAGTATACCGAAACCAAATTTCTTTGTACCATTTCTAAGGTAAACATCATTGGCATGAGAAAAATTAAACTTTTGCCCCCTGACTTTTTCAACTCCATTGAAGTCTATGGGAGCAGATGCGATTTAACGTTTGTGAATTCTCAAAGTCTATTTGTTACTGCAATGTTACAACCGTGAGAGTGCAAACTTTTTAAACAGTATTGAAAAAGTGTTTAAGCTGTGTGATTAACGGTAGGCGATTTTTAGAGCTGCAATTATTAGCGTTTTACAACTGATGATTATCGGCAACAATGTGGCAATAGTTCACCCAGAGCTGATCAGTCTCTTGGCGCACAGCTCACTAACTCAAAAGGCCACTAAAGTCAAAATTAAAGTTTCATGATTCAGATAAAACATGCAATTTTAAAGAAAAAAAGCATTACAATATACTTCTATTATAAAAACATGCACAATCTTTTTATACGCATACTCTCTGAGGCTCCAGCTCAAGATGAGCATGTGCAAAAGAGCACAGTATATATACGCATATGCATTTTGTGATTGGCTGATGGCTGTCACATGATACAAAGGAATGGAAAAAATGAATAACTTTGTAATTTGCCAGAAAATATTCTACTGCTATGGAATTTTGTGGAGCTAAACAAATAAATGATAATAATAATGATAATAATTCAAAGTAAGTGCATTACCTTTTTGTGTGTATTTGTTAATTATTCAATTCTACTGTATTAAATGGCCCTTTCATTTTAATTAGGTGTTTAGCATTGTGGTGGTTGAACTCATTGAGGCAGATTTATTGTGTCGAGCGGAAATTATTCGCTGTCGGCATTTATCATTGCACAAGCATTTCTGGTGAAATGTTTGTGAAATGACGCCCCCTGCTTACTGGTGGCCAATCGTCTGCTAGCAGGGGCTGTCAATAATCCCAATCATATCTTATAAACGCTGCTTCTTAACTTCCGTTTCAGGCGAGCCAGAAACTATAGCCTCCGAAACAGCATCCGCTGCTTAATAAATGGAGCCCATAGAGTTAGAGAGGCCTAATTACTAAAGATCTTACGGACCTGATCCGACAGTGCTGATCAGATCGCAAGAGCTGCTGATGCAACTCCGCCCCCTGCAGACTCGTGGCCAATGGGCCGCCAGCAGGGGGTGTCAATCAACCCGATCGTACTGGGTTATGGAGCAGCGTTTTTTGCGACAGAGCTTGATAAATGGGCCCCAGAGCCCATAATACTCAAGAATTATTATTGTATATAGATAATCTCTACTCAAGAATTATTATTGTATATAGACAATCTCTACTCAAGAATTATTATTGTATATAGATAATCTCTACTCAAGAATTATTATTGTATATAGATAATCTCTACTCAAGAATTATTATTGTATATAGATAATCTCTACTCAAGAATTATTATTGTATATAGATAATCTCTACTCAAGAATTATTATTGTATATAGACAATCTCTACTCAAGAATTATTATTGTATATAGATAATCTCTACTCAAGAATTATTATTGTATATAGATAATCTCTACTCAAGAATTATTATTGTATATAGATAATCTCTACTCAAGAATTATTATTGTATATAGATAATCTCTACTCAAGAATTATTATTGTATATAGATAATCTCTACTCAAGAATTATTATTGTATATAGATAATCTCTACTCAAGAATTATTATTGTATATAGATAATCTCTACTCAAGAATTATTATTGTATATAGATAATCTCTACTCAAGAATTATTATTGTATATAGACAATCTCTACTCAAGAATTATTATTGTATATAGACAATCTCTACTCAAGAATTATTATTGTATATAGATAATCTCTACTCAAGAATTATTATTGTATATAGACAATCTCTACTCAAGAATTATTATTGTATATAGATAATCTCTACTCAAGAATTATTATTGTATATAGATAATCCCTTTATTACCCATTCCCCAGTTTTGCATAACCAACACAGTTATATTAATATAATTTTTACCTCTGTGATTACCTTGTAACTAAGCCTCTGCAGACTGTCCCCTTATTTTAGTTCTTTGGACAGATTTGGATTTTAGCCAATCAGTGCTGACTTATAAATAACTCCACACAAGTGAGCACCATGTTATCTGTATGGCACACATGAACTAGCGCTGTATAGTTGTGAAAAACTGTCAAAATGCAGTGAGATAAAATACTTTAAGCTTTAAACAAAGAATACCAAGAAATCAAAGCAAATTTGATGATAAAAGTAAATTGGAAAGTTGTTTAAAATTGCATGCCCTATCTGAATCATAAAAGTTTAATTTTGTCTAGACTGTCCCTTTAATGAACTAGAGCATGCTATTTTGCACTAGAATGTCCCTTTAATGAACTAGCGCATGCTATTTTGCACTAGAATGTCCCTTTAATTAACTAGAGCATGCTATTTTGCACTAGAATGTCCCTTTAATGAACTAGCGCATGCTATTTTGCACTAGAATGTCCCTTTAATGAACTAGAGCATGCTATTTTGCACTAGAATGTCCCTTTAATGAACTAAAGCATGCTATTTTGCACTAAAATGTCCCTTTAATGAACTAGTGCATGCTATTTTGCTCTAGAATGTCCCTTTAATGAACTAGAGCATTCTATTTTGCACTAGAATGTCCCTTTAATTAACTAGAGCACGCTATTTTGCACTAGAATGTCCCTTTAATGAACTAGAGCATGCTATTTTGCACTAGAATGTCCCTTTAATGAACTAGAGCATGCTATTTTGCACTAGAATGTTCCTTTAATTAACTAGAGCATGCTATTTTGCACTAGAATGTCCCTTTAATGAACTAGCGCATGCTATTTTGCACTAGAATGTCCCTTTAATGAACTAGAGCATGCTATTTTGCACTAGAATGTCCCTTTAGCTATTTTAGGAGATATGTCATCAATTCTCTATTTATTCTCTGCTTATTATTTAATCTTTGTGGATTGTGTTGTACAGTGTTTCCTGGCATTGCAGTTTAATCCTAGGGCTAAAAACATCTCTGGTCTTGTGTACACATGATCTTAGGCAGTAGACCTCAGCCTGTTTTCCCTTGTGACACTCTTGGCTCATTTTGTAAACTAAAATGACACATCTACCTGCCTTGAACTGTACAAAACAAAACCAGAAAAATATACAGATCATATTTCTTAAAGTTAAAAATTGTCTGTCATGCGTATCAAAAAGTAGTCCTTAAAGAGACATAAAATGTTAGTTCACTGCTAGAATAATGTATACAAGGAACAAACAAAGAAAAAAAGGAATATACTGTATATATATATATATTGTCTATAAAGCAATGAGCAACACCTAGGTTTCATTCTTTGCTGAAGCCAATTTGGAGTAGTTATAAATGGGTCACTAGAGTGTGCAACCATATGTGTTTCCTTTTGCGGAGAAGATAGGAAGCCACAATTTAACGATCAAAGCTTGTTAACTTACACTTAGCAGGCTCTCATGAGCGAGCCTGTACTGTAAAAACTCCAAAGCGGTGTCTACCACTTGACAAATGGAGCCCTTTGATCTTAACGTCCCTTTAAGACAGTGGGCACACTTACATCTCATTACATTGAGAGCCATCTTTTATTTTCCATAGCCTCCTGATTTTCAGAAGGCACTGAAAGATTATTGACTTTCGCGATTGTTTGTGCGCTGGTTAAATTGCGCTCATATTAGTTGAGCGCAATCACTTAACACAATGACACTAGCAAGACCTGTCATTTTAAGATGCAAGTCTGAATTGGTCCCTCAGAAAAGAAAAGTGGGTTGAGCTTGAACCTTAAAAAACATTTGAAGAAAACAAGGTGTTATTCTGTTCTAATAACATTCAATTGATGCACATATTGTAGTTTTGCGCCCTGTGTGTACTTGTTTACCTTAGTGAGCAGTTGCTTATTTTTTTCCATTTGGCATCAGGAACTTTAGAGTTAATTGCGATCTAAATACGATTTTTGCATTTGTCGGGTTGCGCTCGTATTATGAGTTGAAAGTAAGCTATTTTCATGTGTGCGTTCACGTAATTCCCACATACTGTAGAAGTTAACGGTGAAAAAAAAGTGAAAAATAAACACCCGACTCTCGCACTAACGCAATTGCATATTCTCATTTGCGCTAACCTAACATGAAAATATGAATATTTCACATTCCAATGTTCTTTACATAGCAGAATATGTTCTATCTATTCATAAATACATATGTCTACAGATATCTGATGGTATTTTGGTACAATATATATCTATACCTACTGTATGTATATATATATATATACATGATTATATATAGGTATAGTTATATACAGATATAGATATATATAGAAATATATATTTTAAAATACATAGAACATATTCTGCTATGTAACGACCATTGGAATGGAAAATATTTACAGTAAATACATAGTTAAAACGTTTATTAAATATATATATATATATTGCATAAGTATACTATTACATGTATTCATATATATATATATATATATATATATATATATATATATATATATATATATATATATATATATATATATATATATATATACAGGGAGTGCAGAATTATTAGGCAAATTGTATTTTTGAGGATTAATTTTATTATTGAACAACAACCATGTTCTCAATGAACCCAAAAAACTCATTAATATCAAAGCTGAATAGTTTTGGAAGTAGTTTTTAGTTTGTTTTTAGTTATAGCTATTTTAGGGGGATATCTGTGTGTGCAGGTGACTATTACTGTGCATAATTATTAGGCAACTTAACAAAAAACAAATATATACCCATTACAATTATTTATTTTTACCAGTAAAACCAATATAACATCTCAACATTCACAAATATACATTTCTGACATTCAAAAACAAAACAAAAACAAATCAGTGACCAATATAGCCACCTTTCTTTGCAAGGACACTCAAAAGCCTGCCATCCATGGATTCTGTCAGTGTTTTGATCTGTTCACCATCAACATTGCGTGCAGCAGCAACCACAGCCTCCCAGACACTGTTCAGAGAGGTGTACTGTTTTCCCTCCTTGTAAATCTCACATTTGATGATGGACCACAGGTTCTCAATGGGGTTCAGATCAGGTGAACAAGGAGGCCATGTCATTAGATTTTCTTCTTTTATACCCTTTCTTGCCAGCCACACTGTGGAGTACTTGGAAGCGTGTGATGGAGCATTGTCCTGCATGAAAATCATGTTTTTCTTGAAGGATGCAGACTTCTTCCTGTACCACTGCTTGAAGAAGGTGTCTTCCAGAAACTGGCAGTAGGACTGGGAGTTGAGCTTGACTCCATCCTCAACCCGAAAAGGCCCCACAAGCTCATCTTTGATGATACCAGCCCAAACCAGTACTCCACCTCCACCTTACTGGCGTCTGAGTCGGACTGGAGCTCTCTGCCCTTTACCAATCCAGCCACGGGCCCATCCATCTGGCCCATCAAGACTCACTCTCATTTCATCAGTCCATAAAACCTTAGAAAAATCAGTCTTGAGATATTTCTTAACCCAGTCTTGACGTTTCAGCTTGTGTGTCTTGTTCAGTGGTGGTCGTCTTTCAGCCTTTCTTACCTTGGCCATGTCTCTGAGTATTGCACACCTTGTGCTTTTGGGCACTCCAGTGATGTTGCAGCTCTGAAATATGGCCAAATTGGTGGCAAGTGGCATCTTGGCAGCTGCACGCTTGACTTTTCTCAGTTCATGGGCAGTTATTTTGCGCCTTGGTTTTTCCACACGCTTCTTGCGACCCTGTTGACTATTTTGAATGAAACGCTTGATTGTTCGATGATCGCGCTTCAGAAGCTTTGCAATTTTAAGAGTGCTGCATCCCTCTGCAAGATATCTCACTATTTTTGACTTTTCTGAGCCTGTCAAGTCCTTCTTTTGACCCATTTTGCCAAAGGAAAGGAAGTTGCCTAATAATTATGCACACCTGATATAGGGTGTTGATGTCATTAGGCCACACCCCTTCTCATTACAGAGATGCACATCACCTAATATGCTTAATTGGTAGTAGGCTTTCGAGCCTATACAGCTTGGAGCAAGACAACATGCATAAAGAGGATGATGTGGTCAAAATACTCATTTGCCTAATAATTCTGCACTCCCTGTATAAATACATAAATACATATGTACACACATAAAGACATATATATATCTTCCATGTGTATCTGCACTCTCAATTCAGTTGTAGTCAGCAATCAGGGTGCCAAAGTCAATATATCAGTAGGTTTCTTCAATCAAGGACGGCACTCGCTGGATTTAGATAAAAAAAATAGTTCTTTAATATGTGGTAATGTTTCGGGATTCACAGACCCCTTCCTCAGACCAAACCCTTTAGAGATGTATGTATGTCTATGTTAAAGCCCTTTGTCTGCCTTTTTTTCTAACACCTGAGACCTCACATCTTTCAGCCTTTATAACTGTTTTTAATATTTTTTTATGAGATGGTGCTATTATGAGTGTAACTGTACTTTGTAATGTATTTTTAATGTGTTTTGTGCAACCTTTGAGTTATATGAAACAGTTAACCAGAGCTCTGAAGTCACGTTAATCATTCTACCTTAAATTGCGATTGCGCTCACGCGATTGTGTTTACTTTTAACTCGTATAATACGAGCAGTAAGCACGATGAGCACAAACCCTTGCAATATATACCTCTTTGCGCTCCACTTGTAATCTAGCCCATAGTAAGCAGAGTGCTATTCTGCAGCCCTTCTCTAGTACCAAGAGTAACTCAGCGGACTACAGTTATAGATCTTGCTATGTTGCTGCTGGGTTAATTATTCAGGAAAGATGCATTGAGCATCATTTCACATATCTTTTACTAACCAATCACCAATGGGCTTTCCTACCATTTACATATATTGTTGTGTTAAAGGGACAGTCTACATAAAAATGTTTGTTGTTCAAAAAGATATATAATCCCTTTATTACACATTCCCCAGTTTTGCACAACTAACATGGTTATATTAAAGGGATATGAAACCTAAAAAAATGATCTTGCGATTCAGACAGAGCATAGCATTTAAAAACAAAAAAAGTTTAAAATTTACCTCTATTATCAAGTTTGCTTCGATCTCATGGTACTCTGTGTTGAAGAGATACCTAGTTAGGTTTCTAGAGCACTACATGTCAGGAAATAGTGCTG
This sequence comes from Bombina bombina, assembly GCF_027579735.1. NCBI lineage: Eukaryota > Metazoa > Chordata > Amphibia > Anura > Bombinatoridae > Bombina > Bombina bombina. The sequence goes on from NC_069499.1 coordinate 80,701,564, forward strand.
CAATATAGTGCTCTTGCAAATTGATAACATTCTTACAAAACTGCTGCCCTCTAGTGCTCTTGTAAATTGATAACATTCTTACAAAACTGCTGCCATATAGTGATCCAGAAACGGGGCGGCTAAGCATATGGGGCCTATCTATCAAGCTCCGAATGAAGCTTGATGCCCTGTGTTTCTGGCGAGCCTGCAGACTCGCCAGAAACAGCAGTTATGAAGCAGCGGTCTCAAAGACCGCTGCTCCATAACCTGTCCGCCTGCTCTGAGCAGGCGGACAGACATCACCGGAAATCAACCCGATTGAGTATGATCGGGTTGATTGACACCCCCAGGGGGCGACGTTGCACCAGCAGCTCTTGTGAGCTCTTGTGAGCTGCTGGTGCAATGCTGAATACGGCGAGCATATTGCTCGCCGTATTCAGCGAGGTCTGGCGGACCTGATCTGCACTGTCGGATCAGGTCCGCCAGACATTGATAAATAGAGGCCTATGTCTCTACTTTTAAACAAAATTTCATTCATATAGATTCAGATAGAGCAGGCAATTTTAAACAACTTTCCAATTTACTTCCATTAACAAAATGTGCACAGTCTTTTTGTATTTACACTTTTTGAGTCACCAGCTCCTACTGAGCATGTGCAAGACTTCACAGACTATACGTATATGCCTTTGTGATTGGCTAATGGCTGTCACATGATACAGGAGAAGTGGAAATAGACATAACTTTCAAAGTTGTCAGAAAAAAATCTACTACTCCTTTGAAGTTCAATCTTTTTATCATGTATTTCTTTATTATGCAAATCTAGTGTATTTACTCTTTGAATTCCGGGATTTACGCATTGTGATGATGCAGCATTTTTTATTTTCTGTGAGATTTTAGTTTCACAAACACGTTTGTTTTTAAATTTAGGCCAATGACTAGTTGCACGTGTGTGCTATGCTTCAGCACACGCGTAACCTGTCACATGATGGGATGTATGACATCTGATTGGGTGTGCTGCTCGCCCCAAGGAAAAAGGAAGAAAAAAACGATTACAAGAAGGGGTACAAAAGTGTACTATTAACAGTCAACTCTAATGTTTCCTGTGAGTGATATTGACTGCTTATTACTATATTTGTAAAACATAGCAAAAATATAAAAACTCATTGGCTGCTAGAGGCCTGCAACACATTTCTATGCAATGCATTTCAATCCTCTCTACAAACCAAGGTGTTAAATGTTCATATTTTTGATTTATGACCACTTGTAAAATTGCCTTTATGATAAACAAAACCTTATGGTTAGTTTGTTGCATAAGATCTCTTTGCAGTGACCTCAGGAGGCAGCTACGTACTTGATCGCCTTTGGAACATGCATTGCGGTTACATTATTTCACAGTCATCTTTAGTCCTAGCATGGGCTGTTGCTAGGTATTTGAGAATCAGAGCTTCGTCCAGCTGGATATGCAAGGCTTGGCGTATGTATTAACAAAACAATGAATGTTCTAATGAAGCCGTCAGTTTATCTGACCTTGCAACACAGCTACAGCTGTAAGTGGCATTGAAATAATTGCAGAAAACATTCACCTTTTATTTCTCTGCAAGAATGTCCTTCTGTACCTTATTTAAGTAATGCAAATGAACTAAAAAGAATGTCTCTTTCTATCCCTCTTGAACACTGATGCCATAACATAATTATCTAGGCTGGATTAAAAAGCGAAAATGCATTTGAAAATCTATGGCCTCATTTTTTCTGTTTTAGTGAGAAATGTATTCAGTGTGACTCCTCAGTCTTCAGTAGTAAGCACAGTAAAACACCTTAATCCCTGGGTGGGGAAAGGTAATACCGTGACAGATGTATGCCTTCCACTTACCTTGCGGCCATGTTTCAACAACAAACCTTTATTTTTGCTTCTCGGCTATAGCTGGGAATAAAAAAAATGAGAAACACAATAAAGAAATCAGACAACTCTCCGGAGCCAGCCTGCAATGCAATAGTAATGACAGATTTTAATGTAGCTGCAGAGATTGACAGTGAAATGTCTATAGAGCGTACGCATGCCAGATGGAATGCTAGTGATTTTTACGAAAGGACAGGGGCCCAAGATATCAGTAAGGATAGCTCAGGATAGTCCTTTTTACTTTTATATAGAAACAGGGATTAATAAGAGAAATATTATGTGAGTTCATATTCATACAAAATCTGTTATTAAAAAAGGACAAAAACTGCAAAATCATTAGATAAAAGTATACAATAAAACCATAAATATCTTAGAAACATTCTAAATACATAATATATATATGTATGTATATATATATATATATATATATATATATATATATATATATATATATATAATTATATTAGTGTATATATTATAATTGATAATTCAAATAAAAAAAAAAGATTAAAAAAATGATTATGAAACATAAAATTATTTTTCTAGTTAGCGTATTTTTAAACACCACATTTTTAGTTTTTATATGGACAGTAGGCTAAAAAGTTTTTCTTTTTGAAACTAGCAGAAAGTGTTTTTTTGTACACAGTTCATCCCTAAGGACAGAAGGCTCATTGGTCAAAGTTGACAGCTGCTTCGACTCCATTGGTAGACAGTGACGGACTTCCACCAGAAACAAAACAAAAGCAATGTACTTACAAAACAAACAAATTGTAAAACATTGTACAAATTCTTATTTTAGATATTTTAGATAAACACAATCACCTTCATGTTCTTTTATATGGCATTTAATAACAGAACAAGTATTCTAATTTTTTTGAAAGCAGATAAAAGGGTTATGAAACAATAAAAAGTTATTTCATGATTCAGATAAATCAAGCAATTTTCAACTTTCTAACTTTGTTCTCTATCTTTTGCTGAAAAGCAGGGGCAAAAGCTTAGGTGCCGGCCCATTTCTAGAGCACTATATGGTAGCGGTTTTGCAAGAATGTTATCCATTTGCAAGAGCACTAGACAGCAGTTCTATCCCGCCCATGTAATACTCTAGAAGACTACCTAGGTATCTCTTTAAAGGGACAGTCTAGTCCAAAATAAACTTTTATGATTCAGATAGAGAATGTCATTTTAAACAATTTTCCAATTTACTTTTATCACCAATTTGCTTTGTTCTCTTGGCATTCTTAGTTGAAAGCTAAACCTAGGAGGTTCATGCGCTAATTTCTAAGCCCTTGAAGGCCGCCTCTTCTCTCAGGGCATTTTGACAGTTTTTCACCACTAGAGGGTGTTAGTTCATGTGTGTCATATAGATAACTGTGCTCACACACATGGAGTTCCTAGGAGCCAGCACTGATTGGCTAAAATGCAAGTCTGTCAAAAGAACTGAAATAAGGGGGCAGTTTGCAGAGGCTTAGATGCAGAATAATCACAGAGGTAAACATTATATTATTATAACTGTGTTGCTTATGCAAAACTAGCGAATGGGTAATAAAGGGATTTTCTATCTTTTAAAACAATAAAAATTCTGGTGTAGACTGTCCCTTTAATCAGGGGAACAAACAAATTTGATAATAGAATTTAATTGAAAACTTTTTTCAAATTGCATGCTCTGCCTGAATTACTAAATCATTTTTTTTGTTTCTTATCCCTTTAAAGCAGAATAATGAAAATTTCATATGGTTAATGTTTTTTCATGTATAATGTATGTATATATATATATATATATATATATATATATATATACTATTCAAAAATCTAAAATAAGTTTAAAAGTTTTTTGTTTATTCTTTTCTTTGCAGCATTAATAAAAAGTTTTTAAACAGTTTTTTTCTTGACACAAGAAAGCTTGTGGAAGTGTGTTACTGTCCACTAATACAGGGCTAGATTACAAGTGGCGTCGTACTAATGTTAGCGTGGGTCACAATTGCGACTGCATTAACTAGCACGCACATTACAATTTGAAAGTAAATTGTAGCTCTATTTAGCTCTTGGGTAGGGATGGGCGAATGTGTTTATATCCAAATTCGAATGTTAGAATGAATGTTATTGTAGAAATTCGATTTACATAATAGAATATTGATAAGAACGAATATTCTAAAAAATTCGATTTTCGAATGTTATTTACAGTTTTCGAATGTCACATTCGAATTCGAATGTCACATTCGAATTCGAATGTTACATTCCAATATCACATTCGAATTCGAATATTACATTAATAATACACAATTGTAAACTAGAAACACTATTTTGAATGTCACATTCAAATCGAATATCACCTTCGAATCGAATGTGACATTCAAATTCGAATATTACATTTATAAAACACAGTATTAGACTAGAAATACTATTTCAAATTCGAATGTGACATTCGAATTCAAATATTACATTTTCGAAATTGAATGAATACATAGCTAAACATTCTATTATTCGAACGAATATTTTCGAATTTTATTGAAAAATTTGAAAACGAAAATTCGAAAATAGAATGTTAGAATGTTATATTAACATTCGAAATTCGATTCGAATGAACGAATGTATCAAAATTCGTTTTAAATTTCGAATTTTTAGAAACATTCGCCCATCCCTACTCTTGGGATGGATAATATTGTGTGAGTGGACTAAAAAGTCAAAAATATGGGTATTTGGGAGTAAAGATGAAGGGATAATATTTTATGTAAAGCGTATTGAATGTATGAATAAATATATAAATAGATCTCAAAAAACAAATAGACACACTCTAGGTTAATATATGTCTAACTAGACACCCATAAAACAATCAGACCCATAAAGAGAATGTCCAAGAAATATTGAAAAGTTCATTAACTGAAGTGGATGAGTGAATGTTGAAATCCCACAGGTTTTCCCTTGTGGTTGTGTACTTACAAGCTCCTACCCCAGTCATATGAGGTAAGGTCGAGGCAGGGTTATACGTGTTTGCTTATGTTTAGCGATCAGTCACTGGAATCCGTCAGCGAATGTATCCGTATCACGCCTGTACACTTCAGTTTATTAACTTTTCCAAATAACCATATATGTGACTTTCAGTCCACTCACACAATATTATCCATCCCAAGCGCTGAATATACACCAGCTTCTTCCTTCTAATATCTTTCCATTAGAGATTTCTTGGAAACGGATCTCCCGCCCTTCTGACTTGTGTATTATTAGCAGCTGGTTTGGATTTTCTTTTTAGAAAGGTAATACACATATGTATCCTCTATCTCTTTGCCACCAATAGATATATAACTTGTGCATGTACATATACACCATTTGTACATATTAGTATATTTGCTAACAGAAGTAATCTGCTTGTTTCTCATATATATATTTTTAGCCCTTATCAGTTGTGCCCTCTTCAAAGCTTACTTTTTCACTTGTTGGAAGAGTATTCTACTTTGAAAACACACACACACATATATATATATATATATATATATATATATATATATATATATATATATATTTATATATATATATATATAAATACGTTGATTGGAGTAGCCATGTTAGTCCAGAGATTTAGATATCAAAATAACAAGAGTATTGCATTGAGCAATGATACTTTTTTTATTGGACTAACTATACATTTATAAGATGACAAGCTTTCGGAAGAGTTCCTTCCTTTATCAAGTCTGAAGCAATACTAACCAATTCAATGGAATTTACAGATTGTATCTTAAAACACAGAATAGCTAAGAAGACAGTGCAGGGAGAGGAGGAGGTGTCGTAAAAATCATGAGGGGGGCTTAGGTAACAGGCAGACAGTGTCCAGTGTAGGAGAACAGACAGGGGAAATATATAACTTTATGTCAGTATATGCTCTATGTAAAGCTATATATTTCCCCTGTCTGTTCTCCTACACTAGACACTGTCTGCCTGTTACCTAAGCCCCCCTCATGATTTTTACGACACCTCCTCCTCTCCCTGCACTGTCTTCTTAGCTATTCTGTGTTTTAAGATACAATCTGTAAATTCCATTGAATTGGTTAGTATTGCTTCAGACTTGATAAAGGAAGGAACTCTTCCGAAAGCTTGTCATCTTATAAATGTATAGTTAGTCCAATAAAAAAAGTATCATTGCTCAATGCAATACTCTTGTTATTTTGATATCTATATATAAATAAATATATATGTCTAAATATGTTTATGTGTGTGTGTGTATATATATATATATATATATATATATATATATATATATATGTGTGTGTGTGTATGCATACATGTGTGTTTATGTGTTTATATGTATAAATATGTACATTATATACATACATATATAATTTATATATATATAAAAATATGCATGTGTATATATTCTCACACACGTTTGAACCCTTGAAACATGAAATATCATTTAACCTCTTAACGACTGAGGATGTGCCAGGTACATCCTACAAAAAACTACCCTTAACGAAGCACTGATCGCTTCCATATGCTTTCAGGGTATTGAAGTGATGCCTCGATATTGAGGCATTACTGCAATACCCTTTTTTCTCCACCGATGCAGAGAGGGACACTCTGTGGCCCTCTCTGCATCAGACATCGATGGTGCCGATCGTTGGTGGGTGGGAGCTGTAGTAGGGAGGCGGGAGGGCGGCACATCGTTGGTTCCTGGATCGGGATCAGGTCCCTTACTAGTGTGCACGATGCCGCGGGAGTGCGGCCGGGTGGATGGTGGGGGCGCACACGCGTGTGTGTAAGCCATTTTGGACAAAATGTATTATACATGTATGGGAAGGAGGAAGAGGGGGGCAATAAATGTTTGTGCAAGGAATCTGGGATAGAGTATTGAGGGGGGCAGCTACACTACAGAAAATTGTTAATTATTTTAAAAAAATAATAAAAGCAATTATTTTTGGCAATTTGGGTACTGGCAGACAGCTGCCAGTACCCAAGATGGAGGCAAATAGGTAGAGGGGCGAGGGTTTAAAAGATGTATGGGGGGGATCAGGGAGGTTAGGGACTAAGAGGAGATCCATCACTGCAGACTAAATATATAATAAAAAAAAAATAATAATAATAAATGCCTTTTATTTTAGTACTGGCAGACTTTCTGCCAGTACTTAAGATGGCGGTGACAATTGTGATGCCTAGATCAATACTTTAGTTTGTCTAGTAAAAAAAATCTATACATGTCAAGGGATATTCAGGGATTCCTGACAGATATCAGTGTTGAAACTATCGCTAATTTTGAAAAAAGAAATGGTTTGGAAATAGCAAAGTGCTACTTGTACTTATTGCCCTATAACTTGCAAAAAAAGCAAAGAACATGTAAACATTGGTTATTTTCTAAACTCAGGACAAAATTTAGGAACTATTTAGCATGGGTGTTTTTTAATTGTAGATGTGTAACAGATTTTGGGGTTCAAATTTAGAAAAAAGTGTTTTTTTTCCATTTTTTCATCATATTTTATAATTTTTTTATAGTAAATTATAAGATATGATGAAAATAATGGTATCTTTATAAACTCCATTTGATGGCGAGAAAAACGTTATATAATATGTGTGGGTACAGTAAATGAGTAAGAGGAAGGTTACAGCTAAACACAAACACCGCAGAAATGTAAAAATAGCCCTGGTCCCAGACGGTCAACAAATGAAAAAGTGGTCTGGTCACTAAGGGGTTCAATACATTTTAATGTGTTTTATTGTGTTTAATAGAATTACATCCCATTCATGTTTTCAGCTTTATAATACAAGTGCTAACCAACGCGTTAAAAGTTTATTTTGAGCACAGTTAAATCCCATAGTTGTGAAATTCAGCACTAGAGAGATAAATTGTATACAAACTTCGCCCCCTTTATTTTCAAAGTCTGTTTAAAAGACTGTAGTTTAAACTTTTTTCTGCAAAAAATATTTGAATATGTTGATTGTCTGTTCTTATATATACAGAAGTGTTTGAATTGAGTGACCCTTTTAAACACACTTACAGGAGAGAAATCCACTCTGTTAGTTATGCATGTTTGCCTTTACTAAGAGTCTCTAATAAACATTATGAGGTTAACAAATAACAGGACAAGTCAGATATAATGACATAAATATATTCTCTACTCCTTTAAATCTTTGTGTTCCGGCATCCAAAATGACATATTATAGTATAACCTTTAGAAATGAAGGATACAATTCAATTTTGTTTTAATTTAAAGGATTTACGCATTCTACGGTTCGGTTTATCAGAAAAAAGTGTATTTATCTATAAAAACCTCAGATGAGCAGTTCTTTTTTAAAGTGTCACAAACAGACATCTAAACGTAGACACAGGACCATATACAACAAGCTAAATTCAAATATGCTAGTGAGACTGCTTCATTGGAAAGGCGAGATTATGTTGGAAAATGAACTGAGTATCACTTCGCCTAAGTTCTTTTACAGTTTCATTAGTGGGTTTTCATGGCGTTGGCATCTATAGTTGCACAACTCGCAATCAAAAGCAATCCACTAACAACACGGAAAAACAAATCAATCAACAATCTGCTATATGTAAATGTTTGACCTACTTTGTTGTCTTTTATATGTGTAAAGATGTTTTTTGCCTGTTCCATTTTCATCAGCTTTAAAGGAATAGTAAACTCAAAAAAATTCTGTTATGATTCAGATAGAACATACAATTTTAAACAACTTTCTAATTTATTTATATTATCAAATGTGCTTCATTCTCTTGTTATCCTTTGCTGAAGGAACAGCATTGCACTACTGGCAGCTAGCTGAACACATCTAGTTAGCCAATCACAAGAGACAAATGTGTGCAGGCACCAATTAGAAGCAGCTCCCACTGGTGTATGATATGTGCATATTCATTTTCAACAAGGGATACTATGAGAACGAAGCACATTTGAAAATACAAGTGAATTTAAAAGTGTCTTAAAATGACATGCTCTATCCGAATCAGGCAAGTTTAATTTTGACTTTCCTATCCCTTTAAAATGATACTTTCATGATTCAGATAGAGCATGCAATTTTATATGATTTGATATTTTACTTCTGTTATCACATTAAATTTGTTCTCTGTTGATTGGTGGTTGCACACAAAGGCTCATTGTAATTGGCTGACTGGGGGCCTGATATTCAAACCTCGCTAGCATAAAAAGAAATCCCAAGTCTTTGGGATTTTTTTTAGACCTTGTATTGTAATGTAGAGGTGATTAGAGGTGGGGTCAGCCACTTGTCAGAACACCGGAGGCTTCGTAGTGAGGAAACAAGCTTGAGACCAAGGGGCCATTTTACTATGGTGCGAGCGGACATGATCCGATATAGCGGATCATATCCGCTGCACATCGATAATTGCCAACATAAATCGGCATTTATGATTGCACCAGCAGATCTTGTGAACTGCTGGTGCAATGCCACCCCCTGTATATTCGCGGCCATTTGGCCTCTAGCAGGGGCTGTCAATCAACCCAATCGTATTCGATCTGGTTGATTTCTGTCTGCCGCCTCAGAGCAGGCAGACAGGTTATGGAGCAGCGGTCTTTAGATAAATATGCCCCCAACACTTAAGTAGCTTTTTGGGAAGCTGTATTACAATTGTTGCATTTTTCCTTACATATTACAATATTATTAGATACTGTAAGTTGGCCAACTTGCTTTTTTAGATATTTTGTATCTGTTAATGGCTTTTTGCAAAAGTATATCAATTAATTAAATATAATTTTGTTTTAAGATTGTTAATATATATGTGTTGACATTAAATAATAATTTTATTTATTTTTTTGGTTTAAGCAGAAAAGGTGCTTCCTTATACAATATTACTTTTTTCGCTATTAAAGGGACAGTCTAGTCAAAATTAAACTTTCATGATTCGGATAAGGCATGTTATTTTAAACAAATTTCCTATCGAATGTTAGCATCAAATTTGCTTTGCTCTCTTGGTATTCTTTGTGGAAAGCTAAACCTAGTTAGAATTATATGCTAATTTCTAAGCCATTGAACAGCCTCATTTCTCAATGCATTTTGATAGTTTTTGACAGTTAGACACTGCTAGTTCATGTGTGTCATATAGATAACATTGTGCTCACTACCGTGGAGTTATTTAAGAGTCTGCACTGATTGGCTAAACTGCATGTCTGTCAAAAGAACTAAGATAAGGGGGCAGTCTGCAGAGGCTTAGATACAAGGTAATCACACTGGTAAAAAGAATATTAATATAAGTGTTCGTTATGCAAAACTGGGGAATGGGTAATAAAGGGATTATCAAGCTTTTTAAACAATACAAATTCTGGACTGTCCCTTTAACTTTTTTTGTATACTAAAAGAGAGTACCCAGTAATAGGAAGCTTACCATATCTAACACTCCATAGCAACATAAACATTTCTCTAGATGAAATTTGTATTTTTCAAAATGTTTAGGGGCCTCGCCGTACTAACGAGACTTCTTAGAATATCTCACCTGAGCGGCAAGGTTTTGAATATCCGGCCCCTGATGTGTTCAGCTAGTTGCTCCTCTTGAGCCTACCTAGGTTTACTCATGAACAAACGATACCAACAGAACAAAGTCATATATATTGTCTAATTCATATTAGTTATTTTGTACTGGAAAACATAAGATCTGCATACTAAACACATGATTTAAGTGAGGATGTTTAACCTCTTTAAGCAATCACACATGGTTTAAGCAGTTTGCAGCATTTTAAAGGAATCTTGAAGGTTCTAGAATTAGTGCTGTTAATACTAAGAGGCCCATTTATCAAGCTCCGTATGGATCTTGTGGGCCTGTGTTTCTGGCGAGTCTTCAGAAACAGCAGTTATGAAGCAGCGGTCTAAAGACTCTGAGCAGGCGGACAGGAATCGCCAAAATTCAACCCGATCGAGTACGATCGGATTGATTGACACCTCCCTGTTGGCGGCACATTGGCTGCAAGTCTGCAGGGGACGGCGGATCAGGTCTGCAAGACCTTTGATACATAGGCCCCTAAGTCATGAAACCCATTTTTGAATGTTCACAATTAGATCCAATATCCACATTCAAAATTTGAATGTAACATTTGATTTAACAAATACTATTCAGAAGTTCAATAATTCATGTGGTAGGTAATTTGCATAATTTGAATATTACATTTAAAGAGAGCATTAGAAATACTATTACAAATACTAATACAAATCTAAAAATCAAATCAAATTATTAGAAAACATTTTAATCAAATATTACATTTGAAGATAGCGTTAGAAATACTGTTACATTAAATGAGTGTTAGAATGTTATACAAACATTTGAAATTCTAAACGAATGAACAAACGTGTTAAAATTTGTTTCATTTTTTTTAATGTTGCAAGACATTAACCCATTCTATCTATGAGTTATATAGGTCCCAGAAAAGAATCAATGGTTAAAATACATTTCTAGCTCTGAATATACTAGTCTTGGAAATTTGTAATTTGAAAACTAGTGTTACGTGTTGGATTGGCATAGCGTGACAACTTACTGATTAAGTGTTGAGTACCATTTACAACAATAAATGATAATATTAGGATAATCAAGCAGGCTATCCCACTGAAATAGTAGTGACTTATATGTAGGTTCACTGGTGCTAAAGTAGAGTAAATCTGCTATGAACAGAACCATAGACTACTAACCACCTAGTGCACATATTAGCTTAATTAATTTACTGATTCTGTTCCACAATGTAAGTCTACTTCCCTTGATTTATTGTCTTTCTTTGTGGAATAGAGGATGACTATTTTATTCACGGCCCTAAATGATCTTTTAAGTTTCTAAATTAGTTTTATATATATATAAATGTCACGCTTTGAATAAATTATCTTTGTATAAGTCCAGTGAGTGCAGATTCCTTATAGTGTATCTCCAATTTATACTCTTTTCACCCTGACAAGTTGTAATGAAGGTGAAAATGCTTTTACCCTGTGTAGATTGATATATATATAATGTTAGGGAAAAAATAATTGACCTTAAAAAAGTTTTCATAAATGATCCCTATCAACACAGATCATACCTTTTTCTGAACAATAACTATTGTTACTCCAGAAAATGCTAAAAAAAATCAATCTCTTTAATGCACTTGAGTATCTAAACCTGAAAAAAAAAATATTGGAAAATCAAATTACTTCCAAGACTCACTGGTTATAATATATATACAGCATATAAATATATATATATATAACCTATCCTCTGACTTTATATTTGCACAGTAGTTGTGCTTGTAACATCTTAAAAAAATACATTTACTGAGTATATTTGTTCTTCTTTCAGTTAGTGAGACAAATATATTTCTGAGTTGTTCTTGTCAAATATTTTCATCTTTGTTAGACGGATGATATATCCAAATTTTTCATTCCCACATATTCATAAAGTTGCAGAGCAATACTTAAATAATTCACATTTTCATATCACAAGACAGTAAATACTGACGGTCTGCATCAACTCATATTCCATGCTTGATAAGTCTCAATTTTTGAATCCTAAAAATCATACCAAGTAAATCAGTGTGTTCTTATGCACCTTCACACTGTGAAATTTTGATAATATATGTCCTAACTGCTTAATTGATTGATTGGCTTACTGCAGTTTTTCGAGGCACCAAATTTATCTTTAATAGCCGGAGACAGGCTCGGCAGGCAATCGGGGGGGCTCCCTTGGCGTCGATTTGCTTTTAACTGGAAAGTCATTACCACTTAATACATGTAGATTGTGTTGAAAGAAAATTATGTGTAATGAAATGAGGGAAAAATTAGTGGAGTGTTATGGACTAAAGCAGATGTTACAGAGGAATTATACTAGCAGAGATAATCACCTTCACAAAGCTTTGTGTGTGCTGAAGTGGTAACTCAGGCGAAGGCATTGTGAAGATCTAAGTATACTGACTGATTTATACAGATTCACTCCTTAAATATATGCTTCTGGCATATATAACAGGCTAGCTTCTTGATTCATCTTCTTGTGAGCTGCGCAGGAGCATAGCGAGACTAATGGTCATTTCTGTTAATGTCAGAGACTAGATTGTAATACTGTTTGAGGGGGGCTTTCCTTTCATTTTTTTCTTGTTTTGTTCAGGTTTCTTTTTTTCCAGTATATATTTTCTGGTTTAAATAGAGTTGTTGGTAAAGTTAAATTATAATGTCACCTAAAAATTTAATAGCAGTGAATGAATGTGATAAATATTGAAATCAGGCTTTGATTTGTATAATCTATATTGTAGTGTGTGGAATTTATCTTCCTACATTCAATAAAACTCATTGGAGAAACTAAAATTTTGATGACAAAAATTTACTGCAACATCAAATCTCAAAAAATTTGAAGTGACTGGAAACGGCATCTTGTCAGAGCAGCAAGGGACAAGATCAGCACCATTGAAATAAGAAATAAATGGAGCTGTTTTATCTCACAACTGTTAAAGGGACAGTCTGCTTGAAATGTTTTATTGTTTGAAAAGATAGATAATCCCTTTATTACCCATTCCCCAGTTTTGCATAACCAACACTGTTATATTAATACACTTTAACCTCTGTGATTACCTTGTATCTAAGCCTTATATCTGTGCTTTTTACAAACTTGCATTTCTGCCAATCACTGCTAACTCATGCATAACTCTACAGGAGTGAGCACAATGTTATCTATATGGCAAACATGAACTAATACTGTCTAGCTGCATAAAGCTAATAAAATGCACTGAGATAAGAGGCAATCTTCAAGGGCTTAGAAATCAGCATATGAGCCAACCTAGGTTTAGCCTTCAACAAAGAATACCAAGAGAACAAAGCAAATTTAATTATAAAAGTAAATTGGAAAGTTGTTTAAAACTGCATGCCCTATCTGAATTAAAAAAAAAAAAAAAAATTGACTTTATTGTCCCTTTAACTTCCTGCGGCATATAATGACTTCCATTGTTAAGGCTTACAAAACAAATTAATAAAAGCAAGAACCAGCCTCTAAAAAAAAGTCATATCTAACATATACACAAAAGAAAACTAGGAAACAGTTAAAGATAATGACAAAAAAATAAAATAAAAATAATTGACAACCTTGTCAGCTTTGATATAGTGACACACAACCACAAGATAAGATACTTTACACAGGCATTTAGTTGTTTTTAAATCCTACATGCTCAGTTGGGTTTAAGTAGCAAATACCGACCATACCGTGAGAACGTTTCAGAAGGTTTGTGGTCAGGGCTTTTTGTTGCATTTGTGAGATTGCTCATACTCATAAAATATAATACAATTGGCTTGTTATTTTTTTCATTCATGTGCAATCTTCGCTAAAAGTAAGTTTTTATACAGTCAGGTTAGCGAACGTAAAAAGTTTGCGTGCGAGTGAAACCCGATAACTTCAGGACTTCAGATATTGTAACAACGTTAGGTTCTCTCTATAGACTTCAATGGAGCACACTGTTGAAAAATGTAAAAAAATTCTGACACTTATTGCTTGTGTGCTAACCCAACATTAGTGATGTCGTGAATAGTTCGCCGGTGAATAGTTCCCGGCGAACATATGCAATGTACGATCCGCCCCCTATTCGTCATCATTGAGTAAACTTTGACCCTGTATCTCACAGTCTGCAGACACATTCCAGCCAATCAGCAGCAGACTCTCCCTCCCAGACCCTCCCAGCTCCTGAACAGCAGCCATTTTAGATTCATTCGGAAGCTGCATTGTTAGTGAGAGGAGGGACAGTGTAGCTGCTGGTGATTTAATAGGGAAATTGATAGCTAGGCTAGTGTATTCAGTGTCCACTACAGTCCTGAAGGACTCATCTGATCTCTGCTGTAAGCACAGCACCCCAAAAAGCCCTTTTTAGGGCTAGAAAATCATTTTTTATTTTTTTTTATTTTTTTCCTGTGTAATCTAATTGCAGTTACCTGCCTGCCAAGCCACTTGCCCAGTGCCACCACTCATATCTGGTGTAACAGTAGTGTAAATTAAAAAAAAAAACTTTTTTGACTGTGAAACATCAGTCTGCTAGTGTAATCTAATTGAAGTTGCCTGCCTGCCAGCGTGTGTGCCAGGCCCACTTGCCCAGTGCCACCACTCATATCTGGTGTAACAGTAGTGTAAATTTAAAAAAAACAACTTTTTTGACTGTGAAACATCAGTCTGCTAGTGTAATCTAATTGCAGTTGCCTGCCTGCCAGTGTGAGTGCCAGACCCACTTGCCCAGTGCCACACCACTCATATCTGGTGTAACAGTAGTGTAAATTTAAAAAAAAAAACTTTTTTGACTGTGAAATATCAGTCTGCTAGTGTAATCTAATTGCAGTTGCCTGCCTGCCAGCGTGTGTGCCAGACCCACTTTCCCAGTGCCACACCACTCATATCTGGTGTAACAGTAGTGTAAATTTAAAAAAAAAAAAACTTTTTTGACTGTGAAACATCAGTATGCTAGTGTAATCTAATTGCAGTTGCCTGCCTGCCTGCCAGTGTGAGTGCCAGACCCACTTGCCCAGTGCCACACCACTCATATCTGGTGTAACAGTAGTGTAAATTTAAAAAAAAAAAACTTTTTTGACTGTGAAACATCAGTCTGCTAGTGTAATCTAATTGCAGTTGCCTGCCTTCCAGCGTGTGTGCCAGGCCCACTTGCCCAGTGCCACCACTCATATCTGGTGTAACATTAGTGTAAATAAAAAAACAACAACTTTTTTGACTGTGAAACATCAGTCTGCTAGTGTAATCTAATTGCAGTTGCCTGCCTGCCAGAGTGTGTGCCAGGCCCACTTGCCCCGTGCCACCACTCATATCTGGTGTAACAGTAGTGTAAATTTAAAAAAAAAACTTTTTTGACTGTGAGACATCAGTCTGCTAGTGTAATCTAATTGCAGATGCCTGCCTGCTAGCGTGTGTGCCAGGGCCACTTGCCCAGTGCCACACCACTCATATCTGGTGTAACAGTAGTGTAAATTTAAAAAAAACAAAAAACTTTTTAGACTGTGAAACATCAGTCTGCTAGTGTAATCTAATTGCAGTTGCCTGCATTCCAGCGTGTGTGCCAGACCCACTTTCCCAGTGCCACACCACTCATATCTGGTGTAACAGTAGTGTAAATTAAAAAAAAAAAACTTTTTTGACTGTGAAACATCAGTCTGCTAGTGTAATCTAATTGCAGTTGCCTGCCTGCCAGCGTGTGTGCCAGGCCCACTTGCCCAGTGCCACCACTCATATCTGGTGTAACAGTAGTGTAAATTTAAAAAAAAAACTTTTTTGACTGTGAGACATCAGTCTGCTAGTGTAATCTAATTGCAGTTGCCTGCCTGCTAGCGTGTGTGCCAGGGCCACTTGCCCAGTGCCACACCACTCATATCTGGTGTAACAGTAGTGTAAATTTAAAAAAAACAAAACTTTTTTGACTGTGAAACATCAGTCTGCTAGTGTAATCTAATTTCAGTTGCCTGCCTGCCAGCTTGTGTGCCAGACCAACTTGCCCAGTGCCACACCACTCATATCTGGTGTAACAGTAGTGTAAATTTAAAAAAAAAAACTTTTTTGACTGTGAAACATCAGTCTGCTAGTGTAATCTAATTGCAGTTGCCTGCCTGCCAGCGTGTGTGCCAGACCCACTTGCCCAGTGCCACACCACTCATATCTGGTGTAACAGTAGTGTAAATTTAAAAAAAAAAACTTTTTAAACTGTGAAACATCAGTCTGTTAGTGTAATCTAATTGCAGTTGCCTGCCTGCCTGCCAGCGTGTGTGCCAGGCTCACAGCGTATACTGTGCCCACTTGCCCAGTGCCACACCACTCATATCTGGTGTAACAGTAGTGTAAATTTAAAAAAAAAAAACTTTTTTGACTGTGAAACATCAGTCTGCTAGTGTAATCTAATTTCAGTTGCCTGCCTGCCAGCGTGTGTGCCAGACCAACTTGCCCAGTGCCACACCACTCATATCTGGTGTAACAGTAGTGTAAATTTAAAAAAAAAACTTTTTTGACTGTGAAACATCAGTCTGCTAGTGTAATCTAATTGCAGTTGCCTGCCTGCCAGCGTGTGTGCCAGACCCACTTGCCCAGTGCCACACCACTCATATCTGGTGTAACAGTAGTATAAATTTAAAAAAAAAAACTTTTTAAACTGTGAAACATCAGTCTGTTAGTGTAATCTAATTGCAGTTGCCTGCCTGCCAGCGTGTGTGCCAGGCCCACTTGCCCAGTGCCACCACTCATATCTGGTGTAACAGTAGTGTAAATTTTAAAAAAAATCTTTTTTGACTGTGAAACATCAGTATGCTAGTGTAATCAAATTGCAGTTGCCTGCCTGCCTGCCAGCGTGTGTGCCAGGCTCACAGCGTATACTGTGCCCACTTGCCCAGTGCCCCCACTCATATCTGGTGTAACAATAGTGTAAATTAAAAAAAAAAACTTTTTTGACTGTGAAACATCAGTCTGCTAGTGTAATCTAATTGCAGTTGCCTGCCTGCCAGCGTGTGTGCCAGGCTTACAGCGTATACAGTGCCCACTTGCCAAGTGCCACCACTCATATCTGGTGTAACAGTAATGTGAATTTAAAAACAAAAAACTTTTTGGACTGTAAAACATCAGTCTGCTTTTTTGTGTCAGGCTCACAGTGTATACTGTGCCCACTTGCCCAGTGCCACCACTCATATCTTGTTTAATAGTAGTGTAAGTGTACATTTAAAAAAAAAAAAAAAACTTTTTGGACTGTGAAACATCAGTCTGCTTTTTTGTTTCAGGCTCACAGCTTATACTGGGCCCACTTGCCCAGTGCCAACACTCATATCTTGTTTAATAGTAGTGTAAGTGTACATTTAAAATAAAAAAAAAACTTTTTGGACTGTGAAACATCAGTCTGCTTTTTTGTTTCATGCTCACAGCTTATACTGGGCCCACTTGCCCAGTGCCACCACTCATATCTTGTTTAATAGTAGTGTAAGTGTACATTTAAAAAAATAAAAACTTTTTGGACTGTGAAACATCAGTCTGCTTTTTTGTTTCATGTTCACAGCTTATACTGGGCCCACTTGCCCAGTGCCACCACTCATATCTTGTTTAATAGTAGTGTAAGTGTACATTTAAAAAAATAAAAACTTTTTGGACTGTGAAACATCAGTCTGCTTTTTTTTGTCAGGCTCACAGTGTATACTGTGCCCACTTGCCCAGTGCCACCACTCATATCTTGTTTAATAGTTCTGTAAGTGTACATTTAAAAAAAAATGACAGGCAGAGGCAGGCCACCCCAAAGGTGCCGTTGTGGTCGTGGTGCTGTGATTACCTTTGGCACTAGAATAATGCCCAGAGTGTTCAGAGGCCACGTCCCATGAACTCGAAAAGTTCTGAGGAGGACATAGTTGACTTTATAACACAGGACACCCAATCTTCTATAGCTTCTGCTCCGAACCTTGACGCACCATCCTCCTCCAGCTTATCTTCGGGCACCTCTCAAGTTACCACTCACCCTCCTGCCGCCACCACCAACACTAGCACCACAGCCGCTTCACTTGATCTGTCAGAGGAGTTTTTTACACATCAGTTGGAAGAAATGAGTGATGCGCAACCATCAATGACAGAGGATGTAGATAACAGTAATATGTCTCAGTCAGGCAGCATTACAGACAGGGACATACGGTGTGATGATGATGATGTTGTACCCGCTGCTGCTTCCTTTGTTGATTTGTCAGATACAAGTGAAGCAGTTGATGATGACGATGCATCCGTGGATGTCACGTGGGTGCCCTCTAGAAGAGAAGAAGAACAGGGGGAAAGTTCAGATGGGGAGACAGAGAGGAAGAGGAGGAGACGAGTTGGAAGCAGGGGGAGATCATTGCAAGGAGCTAGTGGCACAGTCAGACAGCATGCATCAGCACCCGGGGTCAGCCAGACAGCACGCCAATCAACGCATGCTGTTGCCACCACCAGAATGCCGTCATCGCAGAGCTCAGCAGTGTGGCATTTTTTTTTGTGTGTCTGCCTCTGACAACAGCGATGCCATTTGCAACCTGTGCCAAAAGAAACTGAGTCGTGGGAAGTCCAACACCCACCTAGGTACAACTGCTTTGCGAAGGCACATGATCGCACATCACAAACGCCTATGGGATCAACACATGAGTAGAAGCAGCACACCAACTCAAAGCCGCCATCCTCCTCCTGGTCCAGCATCTTCAGCCACGTCAACCACTGCTGTCCTCCTTGCCCCCTCTCAACCATCCGCCACCCCGTCTCTCTTCCGGAGCAGTTCCTGCTCATCTACCCACAGTCAGGTGTCTGTCAAGGACATGTTTGAGCGTAAAAAGCCAATGTCACAAAGTCACCCCCTTGCCCGGCGTCTGACAGCTGGCTTGTCTGAACTCTTAGCCCGCCAGCTTTTACCATACAAGCTGGTGGAGTCTGAGGCGTTCAAAAAATTTGTAGCTATTGGGACACCGCAGTGGAAGGTATCTGGCCGAAATTTCTTTGCACAAAAGGCAATCCCAAACCTGTACTCGATTGTGCAAAAGGAAGTAATGGCATGTCTGGCACACAGTGTTGGGGCAAGGGTCCATATGACCACTGATAGCTGGTCTGCAAAGAATGGTCAGGGCAGGTATATCACCTACACTGCGCATTGGGTAAACCTACTGACGGCTGCCAAGCATGGAATGCGTGGCTCTGCAGAGGAGGAGTTGGTGACACCACCACGACTTGCAGGCAGGCCTTCTGCCACCTTCTCTACTCCTCCTACTCCATCCTCTTCCATAACCTCCTCGGCTGAGTCCTCTTCTGCTGCTGCGTCTTGCTCCACATCAACGGCACCCCCCAGCTCCGCAGGTACTATTCCACATCCCGGATACGGCAGTGTCACGCCGTCTTGGGGTTGACTTGCCTGAAAGCAGAGAGTCACACCAGACCAGCACTCCTGTCCGCCCTGAATGCACAGGTGGATCAGTGGCTGACTCTGCACCAACTGGAGATCGGCAAAGTGGTTTCTGACAATGGAAGTAATTTGGTGGCGGCTTTGAAATTGGGCAAGTTGACACATGTGCTGTGCATGGCACATGTGTTTAATCTGATCGTACAACGCTTTGTGCATAAGTACCCAGGCTTACAGGACGTCCTGAAGCAGGCCAGGAAGCTGTGTGGCCATTTGAGGCGTTCCTACACGGCCATGGCGCACTTTTCCGATATCCAGCGGTGAAACAACATGCCAGTGAGGCGCTTGATTTGCGACAGCCCGACACGTTGGAATTCAACGCTCCTAATGTTCGACCGTCTGCTCCAACAAGAAAAAGCCATTAACGAGTATTTGTATCACCGGGGTGCTAGGACAGCCTCTGCGGAGCTGGGAATTTTTTTCCCACGTTACTGGGAGCTCATGCGCAATGCCTGTAGGCTCATGCGTCCTTTTGAGGAGGTGACAAACCTAGTCAGTCGCACCGAAGGCACCATCAGCGACATCATACCATTTGTTTTCTTACTGGAGCGTGCCCTGCGAAGAGTGCTGGATCAGGCCATAGATGAGCGTGAAGAGGAAGAGTTGTGGTCACCATTACCACCAGAAACAGCCTTATCAGCATCGCTTGCTGGACCAGCGGCAACGCAGGAAGAGGATTGTGAGGAAGAGGAGTCAGAGGAGGAATGTGGCTTTAAGGAGGAGGAAGAAGACCAACCACAACAGGCATCCCAGGGTGCTCGTTGTCACCTATCTGGTACCCGTGGTGTTGTACGTGGCTGGGGGGAAGAAGATACCTTAAGTGAGATCACTGAGGACGAGGAACGGGACATGAGTAGCTCAGCATCCAACCTTGTGCAAATGGGGTCTTTCATGCTGTCGTGCCTGTTGAGTGACCCTCGTATAAAAAAGCTGAAGGAGAACGACCTGTACTGGGTGTCCACGCTACTAGACCCCTGGTATAAGCATAAAGTGCCTGAAATGTTACCAAATTACCGCAAGTCGGAAAGGATGCAGCAGTTCCAAAATAAATTAAAAAGTATGCTTTACACAGCGTATAAGGGTGATGTCACAGCACAACGGGAATCTAACAGGGGAAGAGGTGAAAGTAATCCTACGACTCCCACGACCACGCCAGCAAGGACAGGACACTTTACAGACATGTTGTTGATGGAGGACATGCAAAGCTTTTTAACTCCTATGCATCGCCACAGCCCTTCGGGTTCCACGCTCAGAGAACGACTCGACCGACAGGTAGCAGACTACCTCGCCTTAACTGCAGATCTCGACACTCAGAGGAGCGATGAACCCCTTGACTACTGGGTGTGCAGGCTTGACCTGTGGCCTGAGCTATCCCAATTTGCAATAGAACTTCTGGCCTGCCCCGCTTCAAGTGTCCTGTCAGAGAGGACCTTCAGTGCAGCAGGAGGTATTGTCACTGAGAAGAGAAGTCGCCTAGGTCAAAAAAGTCTAGATTACCTCACCTTTATTAAGATGAATGAGGGATGGATCCCGAAGGGACTGACATTGGGTGATACACTCGAGGAAAAAGGCCTGATGAGATGAGCTGCCTTGGGCTAAAAATGGTCCACACTGTGCTGTATTTTATCTTCAAATGCCGGATGACTTGCGTGACTTATCGGCCACCAACTAGGGTTCAAGCCACAATGTTTTAGGGCACTTTCTGCCTGGGAAACAAACATCACATTTTCTGCAACACTACCTAATTTTTCAGGCATGTGTACATGCCTAATTTTTCTGGCCTCTGGTGCAGCACTGTGGCTTCAAAAACCAAACCAATAAAAAGAGGCACATAACAGGGATTAAACTGATAGGAATAGTACTACTTAACACACCACTCCTATCTGGTGGCACATTAGATTGCACACGCAGTGCCCCAAATTTGAAGTAGGAGGACCGACCAAGCATCTTTTTCCATCTCCCAGTTCCTAAAATCCATGAAATATACACGTCCCCTGATAGGGGACACCACAGGGATTAAACTGATAGGAATAGTACTACTTAACACACCTTATAATAACACAGAGAGAGGCAACGCAGAGAGAGGAGTCTGAAGAAGAGGAGTCAGAGGAGGAAGGTGGCTTTGAGGAGGTGGAAGACCAAACACAGCAGGCATCCCAGGGGGCTTGTTGTAACCTTTTGGGGACCCTTGGTGTTGTACGTGGCTGGGTGGAGGAAGAGACCTTCAATGACATCAATGAGGACAAGGAACGGGACATGGCTAGCTTGGTATCCAACCTTGTGCAAATGGGGAGTTTGCGGTTGTGCAAATGGACTATTTGCGGTTGTTTGCGGTGCATTAAAGGGACAGTCTAGGCCAAAATAAACTTTCATGATTCAGATAGAGCATGTAATTTTAAACAATTTTCCAATTTACTTTTATCACCAATTTTGCTTTGTTCTCTTGGTATTCTTAGTTGAAAGCTTAACCTATGAGGTTCATATGCTAATTTCTTAGACCTTGAAGCCCACCTCTTTCAGATTGCATTTTTACAGTTTTTCACCACTAGAGGGTGTTAGTTCACGCATTTCATATAGATAACACTGTGCTCGTGCACGAGAAGTTATCTGGGAGCAGGCACTGATTGGCTAGACTGCAAGTCTGTCAAAAGAACTGAAAAAAGGGGCAGTTTGCAGAGGCTTTGATACAAGATAATCACAGTGGTTAAAAGTATATTATTATAAATGTGTTAGTTATGCAAAATTGGGAAATGGGTAATAAAGGGATTATCTATCTTTTAAAACAATAAAAATTCTGGTGTAGACTGTCCCTTTAAACGGGGAGTTTGGTCTGTCACTGTGAAGCGGGCGTAACCCTTACACTACCTGATCGATACAACATCATACCTGATGTTTTAAAGCACGTTATTCCAAACAATTTAGGAATGTTAGGTGATTTATGCCCTTTGTGGCTTAAAACCAGACTCTGCATCAACTATGTAATTTTCCATGGGAGTTTTGCCATGGATCCCCCTCCGGCATGCCACAGTCCAGGTGTTAGTCCCCTTGAAACAACTTTTCCATCACTATTGTGGCCAGAAAGAGTCCCTGTGGGTTTAAAAATTTGCCTGCCCATTGAAGTCAATGGGGGTTTGCCCTTATAATATATAAGGATGTGTTGAATATGCATGAACTAATAATGAATAAATATATGGCTGGCAATATTCCAGCAAAGTATTAAAATTAAAATCCTCCCATATATTGCTATGTATCATCTCAACCCACCCCCTCCCCTAAGCAGCTATGTGTGCAGGTAACTGACCAAGCACACACTACTTTCTGCAGAAAGTTTTCTAGCATCTGTTGTTATGGATGCAACTTTAATGGGGATGCAACAGAAAAAGTGAGGAAACACCCTGTAGCCCCCTAATAAAACAGCCACTGCTAGGCATATACAGAAAAATGCATTGTCATTGGTAAGTCATACAATTTGCATCAGTGCTAAGAGGAAAATGTATTAAATTAAGATTTCATGATTCAGATAGAGCATGCAATTTTAAGCAACTATCTATTAATTTTTCTTCGTTCTCTTGGTATCTTTATTTGAAAAAACAAGAATGTAAACTTAGGAGCCAGCTCATTTTTGGTTCAGCACCTGGGTAGAGCTTAGATATAGGTGTTTAAATGTAGCCACCAATCAGCAAGCGCTACCCTGGTGCTAAAACAATAATAGGCCGGCTCCTAAGCTTACATTCTTGCTTTTTCAAATAAAGATACCAAGAGAATGAAGAATAATTGATAATATGAATAAATTAGAAAGGGGCTTAAAATTTCATGCTCTATCTGAATCATGAAGGGTTCATTTTTAGTAGACTATCCATTTAAGCTACATTTGCAGATTTTGAGGGTTGGCAGCGCAAGCTCAAACGTGCGAGCCTGCAACTAAAAATGTAAGAAGCAAAAACTGCTTTTTTAGCCTCTGAAGTAGCAAGATAAATCCCCCCAGACACTCACTTGTTTGAGGTGATTGACATGTCAAATTGTGCAAGAGCAGAGGGCAGTTTTGCACAAGAGACCACTTGTGCAATGTTGAATTTTGCAACTAACTGCTGCATCACAAGTGACATTTGCAAGTAGACAGGTTCTCTACCTGAGAATTGTCCAACTGCAATCTTGATAAATGTTTATGAAAATGTGTGCTTATTCACAATTGTAATATTTATTATCTTATACACTCATGCATGTCTTGTCTGTTGGGACAACATTTGTTGTTGTTTTTTAATCAATCCATAATTTAACTTTAATTTTTTAAGATACAAAATCTGTGAGTTTGCAAAATAGCAGCAATTGCAAATACATAAATAAATGGTTCTATAGCAGTAAAAAGACAATAATATTGTTATATTTTAAACATTTTGGGGCATCTGTTTGTTACCTTCAAATTTGCATGTGTGAAAGAGCAATGCTGCAGTAAATGTTTACATTAAAAGAACATTAAAGGGACATGAAACCCAAAATTTTTCTTTCATGATTCAGATAGAGGGGCCATGTACCTGAATATGATCTCCATATTTATTAAAAAAAGCCGGAAAAAAGACGCGCACCAAGTACGGGGCGATGAGCATTTTTACCAACTTTATTTATACCCTGTCACTAAACGCCGCCACAATACTAAAATGTTTAACCCCTATCACGCCGCTCCCGGACCCCGCCGCAACCTAAATAAAGTAATTAACCCCTATCCCGCCGCTCCCAGACCCTGCCGCAACCTAAATAAATGTATTAACCCCTAAACCTCTGGCCTCCCACATCACTACCACTAACTAAACCTATTAACCCCTAAACTGCCAACCACCCACATTGCCATATACTAAATTAAGCTATTAACCCCTAAACCTAACAAGCCACTAACTTTAAATTAAAATTAAAACATCCCTATCTTAAAATAAATGTAAACTTACCTGTAGAATTAAAATGAACTATTTTTAAACTATTAATTAACCTACCCTAACTCTTATCCTACAATTAAATTAACTAAATTACATATTAAAAAACCCTAACCCTACTCAAATTATTTAAATCTACTATTAAACATTATTAAAAATTACTAAATTACCTAAAAAATAAACGCTAAGTTACAAAAAATAAAAAACACAAAATTACCAACAAAAACAAACAAACCACATTATCAAAAATAAAAAGAATTACACTTATCTAATAGCCCTATCAAAATAAAAAAGCCCCCCCAAAATAAAAAAAATACCCTAGCCTCCAATAAACTATCAATGGCCATTAAAAGGAGCTTTTGTGGGGCATTGCCCCAAAGAATTCAGCTCTTTTACCTGTAAAAAAAAAAAAACCCCAACAGTAAAACCCACCACCCAACCAACCCCCCCAAATAAAAAAACTAAATCTAAAATAACCTAAGCTCCCCATTGCCCTGAAAAGGGCATTTGTATGGGCATTGCCCTTAAAAGGGCATTTAGCTCTTTTACATACCCTAATAGCCAATAGAATGCGAGCTCAATCTGATTGGCTGATTGGATCAGCCAATCGGATTGAACTTGATTCTGATTGGCTGATTCCATCAGCCAATCAGAATATTCTTACCTTAATTCCGATTGGCTGATAGAATCCTATCAGCCAATCGGAATTCGAGGGACGCCATCTTGGATGACGTCCCTTAAAGGAACCGTCATTCTTCAGTTGGACGTCGCCGGATGAAGATGGGTCCGCGGTGGAGGTCTTCAGGATGGAGCCGGTCCTCATAGGATGAAGAAAGAAGATGCCGCTTGGAAGAAGATGGTTGCCGGTCCGGATCTACTCTTCTTCCCGGATAGGATGAAGACTTTGGACCCTCTTCTGGACTTCTTCAGCCATCGGATGATGGATGTCTAGCCCCCTCTTGGGTTGGATGAAGATATCGGAGCCAGGACGGATCGGTGATACCCGGTGAGGTGAAGACAAGGTAGGAAGATCTTCAGGGGCTTAGTGTTAGGTTTATTTAAGGGGGGTTTGGGTTAGATTAGGAGTATGTGGGTGGTGGGTTGTAATGTTGGGGGGTATTGTATGTTTTTTTTTACAGGCAAAAGAGCTGAATTCTTTGGGGCATGCCCCGCAAAGGGCCCTGTTCAGGGCTGGTAAGGTAAAAGAGCTTTGAACTTTAGTAATTTAGAATAGGGTAGGGCATTTTTATTTTGGGGGGCTTTGTTATTTTATTAGGGGGCTTAGAGTAGGTGTAATTAGTTTAAAATTGTTGTAAGATTTTCCTTATGTTTGTAAATATTTTTTTATTTTTTGTAACTTAGTTCTTTTTTATTTTTTTGTACTTTAGTTAGTTTATTTCATTGTAGTTATTTGTAGATATTGTATTTAATTAATGTATTGATAGTGTAGTGTTAGGTTTAATTGTAGGTAATTGTAGATATTTTATTTAATTAATTTAATGATAGTGTAGTGTTAGGTTTAATTGTAACTTAGGTTAGGATTTATTTTACATGTAATTTTGTTATTATTTTAACTAGGTAACTATTAAATAGTTATTAACTATTTAATAGCTATTGTACCTGGTTAAAATAATTACAAAGTTACCTGTAAAATAAATATTAATCCTAAAATAGCTATAATATAATTATAATTTATATTGTAGCTATATTAGGATTTATTTTACAGGTAAGAATTTAGCTTTAAATAGGAATAATTTATTTAATAAGAGATAATTTATTTTGTTAGATTAAAATTATATTTAACTTAGGGGGGTGTTAGTGTTAGGGTTAGACTTAGCTTTAGGGGTTAATACATTTATTAGAATAGCGGTGAGCTCCAGTGGGCAGATTAGGGGTTAATAATTGAAGTTAGGTGTCGGCGATGTTAGGGAGGGCAGATTAGGGGTTAATACTATTTATTATAGGGTTAGTGAGGCGGATTAGGGGTTAATAACTTTATTATAGTAGTGCTCAGGTCCGGTCGGCAGATTAGGGGTTAATAAGTGTAGGCAGGTGGAGGCGACGTTGAGGGGGGCAGATTAGGGGTTAATAAATATAATATAGGGGTTGGCGGTGTTAGGGGCAGCAGATTAGGGGTACATAGGGATAATGTAAGTAGCGGCGGTTTACGGAGCGGCAGATTAGGGGTTAATAATAATATGCAGAGGTCAGCAATAGCGGGGGCGGCAGAATAGGGGTTAATAAGTGTAAGGTTAGGGGTGTTTAGACTCGGGGTACATGTTAGAGTGTTAGGTGCAGACGTAGGAAGTGTTTCCCCATAGGAAACAATGGTGCTGCGTTAGGAGCTGAACGCGGCTTTTTTGCAGGTGTTAGGTTTTTTTTCAGCTCAAACAGCCCCATTGTTTCCTATGGGGGAATCGTGCACAAGCACGTTTTTGAGGCTGGCCGCGTCCGTAAGCAACTCTGGTATCGAGAGTTGAAGCTGCGTTAAATATGCTCTACGCTCCTTTTTTGGAGCCTAACGCAGCCTTTATGTGGACTCTCAATACCAGAGTTATTTTTATGGTGCGGCCAGAAAAAAGCCGGCGTTAGCTACGCGGGTCCTTACCGACAAAACTCTAAATCTAGCCGTTAGTGGGTTTTTTTTTTTGTAACTTAGCGTTTATTTTTTTTTGGTAATTTAGTAATTTTTAATAATGTTTAATAGTAGATTTAAATAATTTGAGTAGGGTTAGGGTTTTTTAATATGTAATTTAGTTAATTTAATTGGTAGTTTAATTTTATTGTAGTATAATAGTTAGGGTAGGTTAAATAATAGTTTAAAAATAGTTTATTTTA
The DNA here is from genome assembly GCF_027579735.1 of Bombina bombina. Taxonomy (NCBI): domain Eukaryota; kingdom Metazoa; phylum Chordata; class Amphibia; order Anura; family Bombinatoridae; genus Bombina; species Bombina bombina. Next base: position 80,729,064 of record NC_069499.1, read on the forward strand.
ATTCTACAGGTAAGTTTAATTTTTTTTTTAAGATAGGGATGTTGTAATTTAAAGTTAGCGGGTTGTTATGTTTAGGGGTTAATAGCTTAATTTAGTGTATGGCAATGTGGGGGCTGGCGGTTTAGATGTTAATAGGTTTAGTTAGTGGTAGTGTAGTGATGTGGGAGGCCAGAGGTTTAGGGGTTAATGCATTTATTTAGTGGCAGCGGGGTCCGGGAGCAGCGGGATAGGGGTAAATAACTTTAAGTTGCGGCGGGGTCCGGGAGCAACGGAATAGGGGTTAATAACATTATGTAGGTGGCGGCGATGTTGGGGGCAGAAGATTAGGGTTTAGACTCTGGACTTATGTTAGGGTGTTAGGTGTAAATGTTACTGGTTTTCAACCATATAAATCAATGAGATATCTGGCAGCATCGAACATAAGCTTTCACTGCTTTCAGACTCCCATTGATTCCTATGGCATCCGCAGCCTCCAGGGTGGCGGATTGAAAACCAGGTACGATGGGCCGGAATAGCCGCAAGCATACCAGTTAGAAATTTGATAAATGGGAAAAGGTGTCAAATAGAGCCAAATTCGGAACATCTGTAATGACATAAGCATTGGCCTGAGTCAGATTGAGACCGGCGGATCGTATGTTACGTCACAAATGTCAACTTTTGCCGGTTTGTAGGCTTTGATAACTAGGTCGGATCAAGCTCGCAACAATTACGCTGCAGAATTCCGGCGTATTTGCTGTTGGCGGCTTGATAAATATCCCCCAGAGAATACAATTTTAAACAACTTTCCAATTTACTTCTATTATTTAATTTGCTTTATTCTCTTGTTATCCTTTGGTGAAGGGTTTATCTAGGCAATATCAGGGGCAGTAGAGAACCTAGGTTCTAGTAGTTGATTGGTGCCTACATATATATATATTGATTGTGATTGGCTCACCCATGTGTTCAGTTAGAAACCAGTAGCGCAATGCTGCTCCTTCAACAAATGATTCCAAGAGAAAGAAACAGATTAGAAAATATAAGTAAATTAGAAAGTTGTTTGAAATTGTATTCTCTATCTGAATCATGAAAGACAATTTTTGGGTTTCATGTCCCTTTAATCACTTCTTGCTTTTGCTTTAAAAAAATTGTGCTTTGTCCTACGCTCCCTAAAAAAGGCCAAAAAGCATTTTCTCTAACCAGGAGCTCAAAATGCTGCAAATCAAATAGTTGATTTAGGCAATTTTCAGCAGTGTGAAAATATTGGTTAGAGAAATGTCTGTTTGGCCTTTAAAGGGAGCATGGGAAAAAGGCAACATTTTTACACAGAAGGAAGAAGTGTTCATTTTAATAAAGGGACATGTAGTCATATTTTCTTTCATCTAAAATATTGAATATAAAATGTGCTTACATTGTTAAAGCAGAAGTTTTGAAATAAAAAAATCATGTAAAAATCTGGATATATATCAGTGCAGCTCAGTGTTGACATCCAATTAAGAGCCAGATTACAAGTGGAGTACAAAATATCGATATTAATAAACGATATTTGCGCTGTACTGAATAATACCAGTGCATGCTTATGTGTGCTGGTATTAAGAGTTAGGTGCAATACGAATGAGACCAAGCGTTTGCATTGCACGGAATCATTGGACTCACAAAAGCGCACTTCCATAGGCTCCAATGGGACATGGGATGAGACACGGCATGAGATGTGGTAAGTCGCTTAGCAATGGGCAGCAAATATAAATATATATGTAGGGTGACCATATTGCCACTTTAAAAAGGGTCACATATGAAAAATACATATGTCACGGCTGTTTTCAAGGCTGTTTAAATAAATGTTTTGTATAAGAACCCTGACATGTATTTTTCATGTGTGTCCCTTTTTAAAGAGGCAATATGGTCAGTATATATATATATATATATGATTATATACATATATATGTATGTGTTTATGTGTGTATTTATGGCAAACTGCCGAAACACGTAAGTCCGTGTGCTGCGCTTTCCTCTCACATTATTTTGTAGGTGGCATGCTGTCACGTTTTAAATTTTTGGAATAAAAATTTGTTATTTTAATTTTCGGAGCGTGGGACTGTCTTTTTTGGTGTTTTTACACATATTAACACATAAATATATATGTATAAAATCATTTACATATATATTTACGGGGAACACACAGTTCCCATAGACCGCAATGTAAAGGCACTTTTCAGTGCTGTTTTTTCATACTAACACCCCACAGCTGCCAACCTTAGCCCCCAATAACTGCCAAGTGCAGTTATTTTTTAGAAAAAAAATGCCACCATTTTTTTAGTATTTAAAAGGGACGTCAAATATTTTTGGGAGCCAGTTGGGGAACATTTAAAAAATTAACGAGAGGTCACTTGCAATCGCTAGTTAGTTATCACCTGCCTCTTTGCGGGCGTACGATAAATTAGCGTTCCATTTGTAATCTAGCCCTTAATTGTTTCTGTAAAACATCTTTTGTCACATGTAAAAATGATTATCTCCCTGGTGTTAAAAAGCTTAAATATATTGCTTAGCAGATCTGCTGTATACATAATTCCTGGAAGCAAATGTAGTGAAAACCTTGTATTTTAACTGAAGAGGTAAAGAAAAGTACTAGTAAAAATAAATGTGTGGGTCTCACTCAGCTGAGATATGGGTGAAAACATTATAACATAAAATCTGACCCCACAGTGACAGCCAGCACACTGCCTGTATCCAGATGGTTCTCATGCAACATAATCGGAGGAGGATCAAAGTCTCTCACACTCTGAAAAAGACACCAAAAAAGGATGAAATTACCCAAGCACTTGTGCAATAAAATACATAAGAAGATTTTAAAATGTGCCTTAGACTATAAATTCCTATGTAAAAAAACACCATGAAGCCTTCGCTTTTTGTAGTCTTTGCAGCGTTAGCAGAGAATTATATGCATTATACTATGAATTTAATATCTCTGTCTATTTATTATCTGATAAAATGAGAATAATTACTGCTTCCTAAGACTTGTTTGTGTATATATTTAAAGACAGGGAACTAGATGAAATAATTTTAGAATATCTCAGGTTGAACAATGGTGAAAGGGACATTAAAAGGATATTGTAATAGAAAAGTTGCATGTGCGACTCACCGTGGAACTTTTTGGTACTGATAATAAAAAAAACTGGCCAGCATTTTCAGGAATGACCCAATATCTTTTGGGGCTGTTTTTGAGCATTATATTGCAATATATGTTTCTCTCTTTACATCCTCAAACTGCATAGAGGTGGAAACAGTACTCAAGCCTAAATTTTACCTTTCTAAAATTCTTTGAGGTACCACACAGTGCTGCATAGACTTCTTAGATACTTATGCCACAGAGGAGAGCTTTAGATCATAGGGCCCTTTGTTTTTAACTTTTGCAGATTGAACACATGGACATCTCCGTGTTGATTCAGTTCTTGCACATATTTTGCGCATGCGCAATGCATGCTTTTTGGCAAAGTTCCGTTCTTAAAATGACCCCCTTGCCGAAAGAACGTATTGCGCATGAGTCGATCGGGTTGATTTCTGTCCGCCACCTCAGAGCAGGCGGACAGGTTATGGAAACATGGGGCATCAGGCCCCGTACGGAGCTTGATAAATTGATCCCCTTAGTGTCTATAAAACAATGGGAGCTGCCATGTTGTAACTTAGGTTACCTTCTCTGCTGTGGCAAATTAAGTACAGTTATAAATAAGTCACTGGAGTGTGCAACCAATGACTGTGTGGAATATAATAGTGTTCTACACTTCCATTTCTAACAGGAACTGACTAGCTCACAATTCCAGGATGGAATTACAGGAAAAGGGGACAAATTAAATAATGAAAGCATATTGCAGAGTCTTTTCTCTTGTTAAGTATAGTCAGTCCACGGGTCATCCATTACTTATGGAATATATCTCTTCCTAACAGGAAGCTGCAAGAGGATCACCCAAGCAGAGCTGCTATATAGCTCCTCCCCTCACATGTCATATTCAGTCATTCTCTTGCAGCCTAACTAAAGATAGGTCGCTGTGAGAGGTCTGTGGTGTTTTTTAACTTAGTTTATTTCTTCAATCAAAAGTTTGTTATTTTAAATGGCACCGGAGTGTGCTGTTTGTTCTCAGGCAGCATTAGAAGAAGAATCTGCCTGCGTTTTCTATGATCTTAGCAGACGTAACTAAGATCCACTGGCTGTTCTCATCTGAGGAGTGAGGTAACTTCAGAAAAGGGGAATAGCATGCAGGGCCCCCCTGCAAAAGAGGTATGTGCAGTAAATTATTTTTCTGAGGAATGGAATTGACTGAGAAAATACTGCTGATACCAATGTAACGTAAGTTCAGCCTTAAATGCAGTGATAGCGACTGGTATTAGGCTGATGAGTGTGTGTACACTGAATGTATTTTTCTAAGGAATGGAATTGACTCTGAAAATACTGTTAATACTGAAGTAATGTATGAGCCTTAACTGCAGTAAAAGCGACTGGTAGCAGGCTTATTAATAACACTTCATAACTTTTAAAATGTATGTTTAAAACGTTTACTGGCATGTTAATCGTTTTTTGTGAGGTACTTGGTGATAAAACTTATTGGGGCATGATTTTTACCACATGGCCATCTTTGTTTTCTGCATAGAAACAGTTATCTGAGCTTCCCCACTGTTGTAATATGAGTGGGAGGGGCCTATTTTAGCGCTTTTTTGCGCAGTAAAAATTCAGTCACAATCTGTCTACTTCATCCTCCATGATCCAGATTGTCTCTAGAGAGCTCAGGGGTCTTAAAATTCATTTTGAGGGAGGTAATCAGTCACAGCAGACCTGTGACAGTGTGTTTTGACTGTGATAAAAACGTTAATTATTAAATTGTTATCCGTTTTTGGGTATTAAGGGGTTAATCATCCATTTGCTGGTGGGTGCAATCCTTTGCTAACTTAATACATTTACTGTGAAAAATTGGTTGCTATAACTATTTTGGTTCATTGTTATTTCAACTGTGACAGTTTTTTGTGCTTCTTAAAGGCACAGTAGCGTTTTTTATATTGCTTGTAAATTTATTTAGAAAAGTATTTCCAAGCTTGCTAGTCTCATTGCTAGTCTGTTTAAACATGTCTGACACAGATGAATCTCTTTGTTCACTATGTTTAAAGGCCAATGTGGAACCCAATAGAAATTTGTGTACTAATTGCATTGATGTTACTTTAAATAAAAGTCAATCTTTACATGTAAAGAAATTATCACCAGACAACGAGGGGGAAGTTATGCCGACTAACTCTCCTCACGTGTTAGTACCTTCGCCTCCCGCTTAGGAGGTGCGGGATTTTGTGGCGCCAAGTACATCAGGGAAGCCCTTACAAATCACTTTGCAAGACATGGCTACTGTTATGACAGAAGTATTATCTAAATTGCCAGAATTAAGAGGCAAGCGCGATAGCTCTGGGTTAAGGACAGAGCGTGCGGATGAGGTGAGAGCCATGTCAGATACTGCGTCACAGTTTGCAGAACGTGAAGACGGAGAGCTTCATTCTGTGGGTGACGGATCTGATCCAGGGAGACTGGATTCAGAGATTTCTAATTTTAAATTTAAGCTTGAGAACCTCCGCATATTGCTAGGGGAGGTATTAGCGGCTCTGAATGATTGTAACATGGTTGCAATTCCAGAAAAATGATGTAGGTTGGATAGATACTATGCGGTACCGGTGTGTACTGACGTGTTTCCTATACCTAAAAGGCTTACAGAGATTATTAGCAAGGAGTGGGATAGACCTGGTGTGCCTTTTTCCCCTCCTCCCATATTTAGGAAAATGTTTCCTATAGACGCCACCACACGAGACTTATGGCAGACGGTCCCTAAGGTGGAGGGAGCAGTTTCTACTTTAGCTAAGCGTACCACTATCCCGGTGGAGGATAGTTGTGCCTTTTCAGATCCAATGGATAAGAAATTAGAGGGTTACCTTAAGAAAATGTTTGTTCAACAAGGTTTTATCTTACAGCCCCTTGCATGCATTGCGCCTGTCACTGCTGCGGCGGCATTCTGGTTTGAGTCTCTGGAAGAGGCCATTCGCACAGCTCCATTGGATGAAATTATGAACAAGCTTAAAGCACTTAAGCTAGCTAACGCATTTGTTTCTGATGTCGTCATACATTTAACCAAACTTACGGCTAAGAACTCTGGATTCGCCATCCAAGCGCGCAGAGTGCTATGGCTTAAATCCTGGTCAGCTGACGTGACTTCTAAATCTAAATTGCTTAATATTCCTTTCAAAGGGCAGACCTTATTCGGGCCCGGCTTGAAAGAAATTATCGCTGACATTACGGGAGGTAAGGGCCATGCTCTACCTCAGGACAGGGCCAAATCAAAAGCCAAACAGTCTAATTTTCGTGCCTTTCGTAACCTCAAGGCAGGAGCAGCATCAACTTCCTCCGCTCCAAAACAGGAAGGAGCTGTTGCTCGTTACAGACAAGGCTGGAAAACTAACCAGTCCTGGAACAAGGGCAAGCAGGCCAGAAAACCTGCTGCTGCCCCTAAGACAGCATAAAGAGAGGGCCCCCTATCCGGAAACGGATCTAGTGGGGGGCAGACTTTCTCTCTTCACCCAGGCTTGGGCAAGAGATGTCCAGGATCCCTGGGCGTTGGAGATCATATCTCAGGGATATCTCCTGGACTTCAAAACTTCTCCTCCACGAGGGAGATTTCATCTTTCAAGGTTATCAGCAAACCAAATAAAGAAAGAGGCGTTTCTACGCTGTGTACAAGACCTCTTACTAATGGGGGTGATCCACCCAGTTCCGCGGACGGAACACGGGCAAGGATTCTATTCAAATCTATTTGTGGTTCCCAAGAAAGAGGGAACCTTCAGACCAATCTTGGACTTAAAAATCCTAAACAAATTCCTAAGAGTTCCATCATTCAAAATGGAAACTATTCGAACCATCCTTCCCATGATCCAAGAGGGTCAGTACATGACCACAGTGGACTTAAAGGATGCCTACCTTCACATACCGATTCACAAGGATCATTATCGGTATCTAAGATTTGCTTTCCTAGACAGGCATTACCATTTTTTAGCTCTTCCCTTTGGATTAGCTATGGCTCCAAGAATCTTTACAAAAGTTCTGGGCTCACTTCTGGCGGTACTTAGACCGCGAGGCATTGCGGTGACTCCGTACCTAGACGACATTCTGATACAAGCTTCAAGTTTTCAAACTGCCAAGTCTCATACAGAGATAGTTCTGGCATTTCTGAGGTCGCATGGGTGGAAGGTGAATGTGGAAAAGAGTTCTCTATCACCACTTACAAGGGTTCCCTTTCTAGGGACTCTTATAGATTGTGTAGAGATGAAAATTTACCTGACAGAGGCCAGGTTATCAAAACTTCTAAATGCTTGCCGTGTCCTTCATTCCATTCCACACCCGTCAGTAGCTCAGTGCATGGAAGTAATCGGCTTAATGGTAGCGGCAATGGACATAGTACCATTTGCGCGCCTGCATCTCAGACCGCTGCAATTGTGCATGTTAAGTCAGTGGAACGGGGATTACTCAGATTTGTCCCCCCTGCTAAATCTGGATCAAGAGACCAGAGATTCTCTTCTATGGTGGCTTTCTCTGCCACATCTGTCCAAAGGGATGACCTTTCGCAGGCCAGATTGGACGATTGTAACAACAGACGCCAGCCTTCTAGGCTGGGGCGCTGTTTGGAACTCCCTGAAGGCTCAGGGACTATGGACTCAGGAGGAGAAACTCCTCCCAATAAATATTCTGGAATTAAGAGCAATATTCAATGCTCTCCTAGCTTGGCCTCAGTTAGCAACTCTGAGGTTCATCAGATTTCAGTCGGACAACATCACGACTGTGGCTTACATCAACCATCAAGGGGGAACCAGAAGTTCCCTAGCGATGTTGGAAGTCTCAAAGATAATTCACTGGGCAGAGTCTCACTCTTGCCACCTGTCAGCGATTTACATCCCAGGCGTGGAGAACTGGGAGGCGGATTTTCTAAGTCGCCAGACTTTTCATCCGGGGGAGTGGGAACTTCATCCGGAGGTTTTTGCTCAACTGATTCATCGTTGGGGCAAACCAGATCTGGATCTCATGGCGTCTCGCCAGAATGCCAAGCTTCCTTGTTACGGATCCAGGTCCAGGGACCCGGGAGCGGTGCTGATAGATGCTCTGACAGCCCCTTGGGTCTTCAACATGGCTTATGTGTTTCCACCATTCCCGATGCTTCCTCGTTTGATTGCCAAGATCAAACAGGAGAGAGCTTTGGTGATTCTGATAGCGCCTGCGTGGCCACGCAGGACCTGGTATGCAGACCTAGTGGACATGTCGTCCTGTCCACCGTGGTCTCTGCCTCTGAGACGGGACCTTCTAATTCAGGGTCCTTTCAACCATCCAAATCTAATTTCTCTGAGGCTGACTGCATGGAGATTGAACGCTTGATTCTATCAAAGCATGGCTTCTCGGAGTCGGTTATTGATACCTTAATACAGGCTAGGAAGCCTGTTACCAGAAAAATTTACCATAAGATATGGCGTAAATATTTATATTGGTGCGAATCCAAGAGTTACTCATGGAGTAAGGTTAGGATTCCTAGGATATTGTCCTTTCTACAAGAGGGTTTAGAAAAGGGCTTATCTGCTAGTTAAACTTAGTTCTTAACGTTCTTCAAGGCGTTCCATTTGAACCCCTTCATTCCATTGATATCAAGCTGTTATCCTGGAAGGTTCTGTTTTTGATGGCTATTTCCTCGGCTCGAAGAGTCTCTGAGTTATCTGCCTTACATTGTGATTCTCCTTATCTGATTTTTCATTCAGACAAGGTAGTTCTGCGTACTAAACCTGGGTTCTTACCTAAGGTAGTTACTAACAGGAATATCAATCAAGAGATTGTTGTTCCATCACTGTGTCCTAACCCTTCTTCAAAGAAGGAACGACTTTTACATAATCTGGACGTAGTCCGTGCCCTGAAGTTCTATTTGCAGGCAACTAAAGATTTTCGTCAAACTTCTTCCCTGTTTGTCGTTTACTCTGGACAGAGAAGAGGTCAAAAGGCTTCGGCTACCTCTCTCTCTTTTTGGCTTCGTAGCATAATACGTTTAGCCTATGAGACCGCTGGACAGCAGCCTCCTGAAAGGATTACAGCTCATTCTACTAGAGCTGTGGCTTCCACCTGGGCCTTTAAAAATGAGGCCTCTGTTGAACAGGTTTGCAAGGCTGCAACTTGGTCTTCACTTCACACTTTTTCAAAATTTTACAAATTTGACACTTTTGCTTCTTCGGAAGCTATTTTTGGGAGAAAGGTACTACTGGCAGTGGTTCCTTCTGTTTAATGTTCCTGCCTTGTCCCTCCCTTCATCCGTGTACTTTAGCTTTGGTATTGGTATTCCATAAGTAATGGATGACCCGTGGACTGACTACACTTAACAAGAGAAAACATAATTTATGCTTACCTGATAAATTTATTTCTCTTGTAGTGTAGTCAGTCCACGGCCCGCCCTGTCTTTAAGGTAGATCTAAATTTTAATTAAACTCCAGTCACCACTGCACCCTATGGTTTCTCCTTTCTCGTCTGCTTTTGGTCGAATGACTGAATATGACATGTGAGGGGAGGAGCTATATAGCAGCTCTGCTTGGGTGATCCTCTTGCAGCTTCCTGTTAGGAAGAGATATATTCCATAAGTAATGGATGACCCGTGGACTGACTACACTACAAGAGAAATAAATTTATCAGGTAAGCATAAATTATGTTTTTTTTATATATATACAATTTATCATTTTATATTACCATCTCAAAGTGTCCCTTTAAGGAATGTTTATCAAAGCTTAAATCAGAATTAAGTTGCAGCTCAAACAGTTCAGTATGCTTAAAGGGATTTTGAAATAATGTTTCAATGAAGCAAGTATATACAAAATATCTATAATCTTTAAATGTTTGTCAACAAAATTTGAAGTATCTTTATCTTTTGTCCTTTCCCGCACCTTTCCCAACCCTTTTTTTTTCTTTTTTCTTTCTTGGTTATTTCATTGAAACAACAAAGTTTAAAGTGTGAGCAAGCGCACAAATTTTCTAAACTAATTTTAACATGTAATTAAATTCTAGAGGTGTAAACATCCTTGCAATAAAAAGTATTACTCAGTGTGTAACTGCTGTGAGTCAAAGGATTTAGCAATCACACTGTTATATGCGTATTTATTTTAGTTTATAGCTTTTTTATCCCTTTCTTTAAATAGTTTTCTCTCTCTCCTTTTTTTTTTATATATACAAAAAATGTTTTTCTTATCCAGGAGCTTACTTGCAATATGACGACCAATCAGGGAACCGATTGTGAACCAAAAACAAAACATATGATCTATGGCCCCTGGATAGCCTTTTTCTGGCTAAGGGCTTAAAGGGACACCGTACCCATACATTTTCTTTCGTGATTCAGATTGAGCATGAAATTTTAAGCAACTTTCTAATTTACTCCTATTATCGAATTTTCTTCATTCTCTTGGTATCTTTATTTGAAATGCAAGAATGTAAGTTTAAATGCCGGCCCATTTTTGGTGAACAACCTGGGTTGTCCTTGCTGATTGGTGGATAAATTCATCCACCAATAAAAAAGTGCTGTCCAGAGTACTTAAACCAAAAAAAAGCTTAGATGCCTTCTTTTTCAAATAATGATAGCAAGAGAACAAAGAAAAATTGATAATAGGAGTAAATTAGAAAGTTGCTTAAAATTGCATGTTCTTTCTGAATTACAAAAGAAAAAATTTGGGTACAGTGTCCCTTTAAGGTTATTATGGGTTCAGCCTTTAATGTGACGTTTGAGTTTGGTGGAATTTGTTGCTGTCGGTGTCAGGGGTGCTTAATATGGTCAGTATAGTGGAGTTGCCCTTTGCAGGAAGGGAGCCTGGTAAATCAAAGGCTAAGAGCCCTATTTACTAAAGGTCTTGCGGACCTGATCCGACAGTGTGGATCAGGTCCGCAAGACCTCGCTGAATGCGAGAGCAATACGCTCCCCATATCCAGCATTGCACCAGCAGCTCACAAGAGCTGCTGGTGCAACTCCGCCCCTTGCAGACTCATTGCTAATGGGCCGCCAGCAGGGGGGTGTCAATCAACCCGATCGTACTCGATCGGGTTGAATTCCGGCGATTCCTGTCCGCCTGCTCAGAGCAGGCGGACAGGGTTATGGAGCAGCAGTCTTTGTGACCGCTGCTTCATAACTGCTGTTTCTGGCGAGTCTGAAGACTCACCAGAAACACGGGCCCTCAAGCTAATTACGGAACTTGATAAATGGGCCCCAAAATATAGTGGTTGAAATCACATATTAGGGGTTAAATGTCAGACTAATCCCTTTATTAACCATTCCTCAGTGTTACATAAGCAACACTGTAATATTAATACACTTTTTACCTCTGTAATTACCTTGTATCTAAGCCTCTACAGACTGCCTCCTTATTTCAGTTCTTTTTACAGACTTGCATTTAAGCCAATCAGTGGTGGCACATAAATAACTCCACGCATGTGAGCACAATGTTATTTATATGGCACTCATGAACTAGCGCTGTCCATCTGCGGAAAACTGTCAAAATGCACTGAGATAAGAGGTGGCCTTCAAATTGAATAGAAATTGGCATATGAGCCTACCTAGGTTAAGCTTTTAACAAAGAATACCACAAAGAATAAAGAACAAAGCAAATTTAATAATACAAGTAAATTGAAGAGCTGTTTAAAATTGCATGCCCTATCCGAATCATAGAAGTTTAATTTTGACTAGACTGTCCCTTTAATTACATAGGATGGGCTTGTTATCATTATAAGCTCCTCCAAGCCAATATTGTGGCAGGTTTTATTTATTTATTTTAAAAATAATAATAATAATAATAATAATAATTTATTTCTGGGGTTTCCACCACTCATAGCTGTATACAACAATCTTAAGAGTATAATGAGATGGTTAAAATTTAGATACAAGATTGTGATCTTGCCTTTTGTATTTTAGGATTAATGTGTTTGAAACCGGTCCTCTGAATTGTTTTAATAATTTGTTTCTTTTATAGTAAAATTTAAATATTTCAGCTAATTTTAATGCAATAATGCATAGCAAGTTTAACCATTGTAAATTTAAATCAGTAAAACGTGTTACTATGTTTAGAAATTTTGATAAAATAATTCATATATTGATGTTGAATATGGAAATCTCACTCTATCATGTTAAATAAGGATTTTAATACTGCTAGTGTTTGTTGAATAGGGATAGCCTTTATTTATAAATTAAATTAGGAAATTCTGTGATATTCTTAAAATGACATGAAACCCATTTTTTATGATTTAGAAAGAGCATGCAATTTGAAACATCTTTCCAATTTACTTCTATTATCTAATTTGCATCATTCTCTTGATATCCTTTGTTGATAAGCGTATCTAGATAGGCTCAGTAGCTGCTGATTGGTGGTTGCACATAGATGCCTTGTGTTATTTCTTCAACAAAGATATCTAAAGAATGAAGTAAATCAGATAATAGAATCCTGAATGAAAAAAAATTGGGTTTTATGTCCCTTTAAGACTGTAGACATCACAGACATCACTGAAAAAACTTGAAATTAGTATGGATTTTTAACGACAATACTTATTAATTAGCATTTTTAACATTTAGTTATAGAGTGGCCTTTTTGATGTCCTTTTTGACACTATACATGTTGTTGCCAATAACACTTCATTTTATATTTTATAGATCTTTAACAGAGAAAGAAAATGAAAATGTAATTCCTTATTGTGGATTATCAACAAACCGTGGAGTGTAAGCAACAATAAAAATAATAAAATACATGAAAAATGATGTGAAAATTAAAGCTTAGTAGTAATGGGCAGAAAAAAAAGCTAAAAAAGTGCAAATTTCATAAAGAATAAAATAATAAAATGTTTTATGTTATCTGTGGTTTCAGTAATGTTTATACCATTCTATATGATGTGTGCTTGTATAAAATGTGCCTATAAATGCTCTGGATTGGCTGTCATCATGTAGACCTACTACCAATCTCAGAGTAATGCAGCTTGATTTTTCAGGGCAGTGAACCAAACACAAGACACCTTCTGCCCTTTTTAAAAGACTAATATAACCTTGTTTAAAGGGACATTAAACACATAGGCCTAGATTTGGAGTTTGGCGGTAAAAGGGCTGTTAACGCTCCGCAGGCTTTTTTCTGGCCGCACCATAAAATTAACTCTGGTATCGAGAGTTCAAACAAAGGCTGCGTTAGGCTCAAAAAAGGAGCGTAGAGCATTTTTACCGCAAATGCAACTCTCGATACCAGAGTTGCTTACGGACGCGGCCGGCCTCAAAAACGTGCTCGTGCACGATATCCCCATAGGAAACAATGGGGCTGTTTGAGCTGAAAAAAAACCTAACACATGCAAAAAAGCAGCGTTCAGCTCCTAACGCAGCCCCATTGTTTCCTATGGGGAAACACTTCCTACGTCTGCACCTAACACCCTAACATGAACCCCGAGTCTAAACACCCCTAACCTTACACTTATTAACCCCTAATCTGCCGCCCCCGCTATCGCTGACCCCTGCATATTTTTTTTAACCCCTAATCTGCCGCTCCGTAAACCGCCGCAACCTACGTTATCCCTATGTACCCCTAATCTGCTGCCCTAACATCGCCGACCCCTATATTATATTTATTAACCCCTAATCTGCCCCCCTCAACGTCGCCGACACCTGCCTACACTTATTAACCCCTAATCTGCCGAGCGGACCTGAGCGCTACTATAATAAAGTTATTAACCCCTAATCCGCCTCACTAACCCTATCATAAATAGTATTAACCCCTAATCTGCCCTCCCTAACATCGCCGACACCTAACTTCAATTATTAACCCCTAATCTGACGACCGGAGCTCACCGCTATTCTAATAAATGTATTAACCCCTAAAGCTAAGTCTAACCCTAACACTAACACCCCCCTAAATTAAATATAATTTTATTCTAACAAAATAAATTAACTCTTATTAAATAAATTATTCCTATTTAAAGCTAAATACTTACCTGTAAAATAAATCCTAATATAGCTACAATATAAATTATAATTATATTATAGCTATTTTAGGATTAATATTTATTTTACAGGCAACTTTGTATTTATTTTAACCAGGTACAATAGCTATTAAATAGTTAAGAACTATTTAATAGCTAAAATAGTTAAAATAATTACAAATTTACCTGTAAAAGAAATCCTAACCTAAGATATAATTAAACCTAACACTACCCTATCAATAAAATAATTAAATAAACTACCTACAATTACCTACAATTAACCTAACACTACACTATCAATAAATTAATTAAACACAATTGCTACAAATAAATACAATTAAATAAACTATCTAAAGTACAAAAAATAAAAAAGAACTAAGTTACAAAAAATAATAAAATATTTACAAACATAAGAAAAATATTACAACAATTTTAAACTAATTACACCTACTCTAAGCCCCCTAATAAAATAACAAAGCCCCCCAAAATAAAAAATTCCCTACCCTATTCTAAATTAAAAAAGTTACAAGCTCTTTTACCTTACCAGCCCTGAACAGGGCCCTTTGCGGGGCATGCCCCAAGAATTTCAGCTCTTTTGCCTGTAAAAGAATAAATACAATACCCCCCCCCAACATTACAACCCACCACCCACATACCCCTAATCTAACCCAAACCCCCCTTAAATAAACCTAACACTAAGCCCCTGAAGATCTTCCTACCTTGTCTTCACCATCCAGGTATCACCGATCCGTCCTGGCTCCAACATCTTCATCCAACCCAAGCGGGGGTTGGCGATCCATAATCCGGTGCTGAAGAGGTCCAGAAGAGGCTCCAAAGTCTTCCTCCTATCCGGCAAGAAGAGGACATCCGGACCGGCAAACATCTTCTCCAAGCGGCATCTTCGATCTTCTTCCATCCGGAGCGAAGCGGCAGGATCCTGAAGACCTCCAGCGCGGAACATCCATCCGGACCGACGACTGAACGACGAATGACTGTTCCTTTAAGGGACGTCATCCAAGATGGCGTCCCTCGAATTCCGATTGGCTGATAGGATTCTATCAGCCAATCGGAATTAAGGTAGGAAAATTCTGATTGGCTGATGGAATCAGCCAATCAGAATCTAGTTCAATCCGATTGGCCGATCCAATCAGCCAATCAGATTGAGCTCGCATTCTATTGGCTGTTCCGATCAGCCAATAGAATGCGAGCTCAATCTGATTGGCTGATTGGATCGGCCAATCGGATTGAACTAGATTCTGATTGGCTGATTCCATCAGCCAATCAGAATTTTCCTACCTTAATTCCGATTGGCTGATAGAATCCTATCAGCCAATCGGAATTCGAGGGACGCCATCTTGGATGACGTCCCTTAAAGGAACAGTCATTCGTCGTTCAGTCGTCGGTCCGGATGGATGTTCCGCGCTGGAGGTCTTCAAGATCCTGCCGCTTCGCTCCGGATGGAAGAAGATCGAAGATGCCGCTTGGAGAAGATGTTTGCCGGTCCGGATGTCCTCTTCTTGCCGGATAGGAGGAAGACTTTGGAGCCTCTTCTGGACCTCTTCAGCACCGGATTATGGATCGCCAACCCCCGCTTGGGTTGGATGAAGATGTTGGAGCCAGGACGGATCGGTGATACCTGGATGGTGAAGACAAGGTAGGAAGATCTTCAGGGGCTTAGTGTTAGGTTTATTTAAGGGGGGTTTGGGTTAGATTAGGGGTATGTGGGTGGTGGGTTGTAATGTTGGGGGGGGGGGTATTGTATTTATTCTTTTACAGGCAAAAGAGCTGAAATTCTTGGGGCATGCCCCGCAAAGGGCCCTGTTCAGGGCTGGTAAGGTAAAAGAGCTTGTAACTTTTTTAATTTAGAATAGGGTAGGGAATTTTTTATTTTGGGGGTCTTTGTTATTTTATTAGGGGGCTTAGAGTAGGTGTAATTAGTTTAAAATTGTTGTAATATTTTTCTTATGTTTGTAAATATTTTTTTATTTTTTGTAACTTAGTTCTTTTTTATTTTTTGGACTTTAGATAGTTTATTTAATTGTATTTATTTGTAGCAATTGTGTTTAATTAATTTATTGATAGTGTAGTGTTAGGTTAATTGTAGGTAATTGTAGGTAGTTTATTTAATTATTTTATTGATAGGGTAGTGTTAGGTTTAATTATATCTTAGGTTAGGATTTATTTTACAGGTAAATTTGTTATTATTTTAACTATTTTAGCTATTAAATAGTTCTTAACTATTTAATAGCTATTGTACCTGGTTAAAATAATTACAAAGTTGCCTGTAAAATAAATATTAATCCTAAAATAGCTATAATATAATTATAATTTATATTGTAGCTATATTAGGATTTATTTTACAGGCAAGTATTTAGCTTTAAATAGGAATAATTTATTTAATAAGAGTTAATTTATTTCGTTAGATGTAAATTACATTTAAGTTAGGGGGTGTTAGTGTTAGGGTTAGACTTAGCTTTAGGGGTTAATACATTTATTAGAATAGCGGTGAGCTCCGGTCGTCAGATTAGGGGTTAATAATTGAAGGTAGGTGTCGGCGATGTTAGGGAGGGCAGATTAGGGGGTTAATACTATTTATGATAGGGTTAGTGAGGCGGGTTAGGGGTTAATAACTTTATTATAGTAGCGCTCAGGTCCGCTCGGCAGATTAGGGGTTAATAAGTGTAGGCAGGTGTCGGCGACGTTGAGGGGGGCAGATTAGGGGTTAATAAATATAATATAGGGGTCGGCGGTGTTAGGGGTAGCAGATTAGGGGTACATAGGGATAACGTAGGTGGCGGCGCTTTGCGGTCGGAAGATTAGGGGTTAATTATTTTAAGTAGCTGGCGGCGACGTTGTGGGGGGCAGGTTAGGGGTTAATAAATATAATACAGGGGTCGGCAGGGTTAGGGGCAGCAGATTAGGGGTACATAAGTATAACGTAGGTGGCGGTCGGCAGATTAGGGGTTAAAAATTTTAATCGAGTGGCGGCGATGTGGGGGGAGCTCGGTTTAGGGGTACATAGGTAGTTTATGGGTGTTAGTGTACTTTAGGGTACAGTAGTTAAGAGCTTTATGAACCGGCGTTAGCCAGAAAGCTCTTAACTCCTGCTATTTTCAGGCGGCTGGAATATTGTCGTTAGAGCTCTAACGCTCACTTCAGAAACGACTCTAAATACCGGCGTTAGAAAGATCCCATTGAAAATATAGGCTACGCAAATGGCGTAGGGGGATCTGCGGTATGGAAAAGTCGCGGCTGAAAAGTGAGCGTTAGACCCTTTAATGACTGACTCCAAATACCAGCGGGCGGCCAAAACCAGCGTTAGGAGCCTCTAACGCTGGTTTTGACGGCTACCGCCGAACTCCAAATCTAGGCCTAAATAAATTGCTAGATAGAATGATGCTTCCAAAGAAAATATTTGTCTGAGAATAAAATGTAGATGTATTTTTTAAATTTTAATTAGCTGCGGAAGCAGTTGAGAAAATAAGTGTAAAGTTTCAATGTTATAAAAACTCTGTTCTGGCTAATTAGGGACAGCTATTAATAGGTCACCGGAAAAGCTAACAATTTTATAGTGGAATTACAGCAAAAGGGGACAAAATAAATAATGAAAGTATATTGTAGAGTTTTATATATATATATATATATATATATATATATATATATATATTTGAAACTGAAGGGCACTCTCAGTTTTTTTTTGAAGAAACACAAAATGTTTTTATTTAGAATCACAACGAGTCATCAAGGACAAAGTCGACGTTTCAGCTCACATCAGAGCCTTCTTCAAGACAAAGAAAATCTGTAAAACATATAAAGAAAAAAAATATACTAACAAAATATGCAAACTACAGTGATAACAAACACCCAACACCATTATTAACCTAGATAAAAATCTTATTGGAAGGATACATTTTTAACTCTAAACCAACAAAGAGGCCTTGTTGAACACACAATCCCACTACTATCAATTTCACTACCAGAGCCAAACTGATATGGAGCCAAAATGCTACTAGGGAAACTCACCCGAATACATGACAACCGTTGCACAACAAGGGGTATAAATCTAAATTGCATGAATCAACATTCATAAAATTCATATAAAGTCCTGGGCGTAACTAAATAATTCACTAACTCTCAATCGTGGGTGATATACCGGTATAACAGGTAGTTGCCAATCAATATAAAATAAAGTAAAACAACATGCTGAACATGTGATACAATTTAACTATTATGTCCTTTAAACAAGATCCGACAATTCATAAGCGTAAAACCATGCATTGAAAACATTATGATCAATCAATATGACTACAACTGAGATTGAAACATGTTATGTGAACAACCATTAGAATAACAGGCCTTGTATTAAGTCAGAACTTCAATATGTTACACATAGAAACATACATCTAATCACGATTAGGCTGTCGACCCGTTAAATCAAAACTTTTAGTGATTGTCCAATAGAAATATTAATGCGAAAAACGCCACCAGCGACATACCCAACACATTTAAAGCCCAGCATGCAAAGCGCAATAACATTATATATGAACAACACGATAAAAAAATTCAATAGCCGAGAAGAAATACAAAAAATCTAAATCTATACTACAATATACAGGAGCACAGTCAAAGATCTTATGTGTCTAGGTTAGATTGAAAAGCTGTTGCCACTTTGTTAGATAACCAAATCATCATAATACAGGGTACATACGGAGCCGGAGCCACGTCATCCACTGGATGGCAGAGCATGAATCAAACATTAACCGGAACCACACTCGAAGATGAGACAACCACCAGAGGCTACCGTCAATGTTATATCGTATAAACTGCCTATGTTTTAACAACCACATAACTACGTAACAATTTAAGGAACAACTTGTAATAAAACAAAAATGTTTCAATAATTTAACAAACCGCAGCTCATACCTCAAGTCGGCGCATAGCCGTACTCCCAAAACAGGAAATATGCTCACGTAGATTAAACACCTGTGCAGTCTAAAAAAAAAAAAGCTTAGAAAATGCAACCATTGGTCTAGGCAGGGGGTGTGTAAATACGTAGCACGTACAGCTGATCAGTCGGGAAAAACATGCAGTATGACTACTGACACTTCAATATTTATGTATATCCAATGTACCTGAAAAAACTGTACCACTATTCAAACCACTATGGAGCAAGGCACCCATAGCTAGAAATTAAACCCCAAGTATGCCCATATATCAAACCGATAGACAATACAAAAAATCGAAATCTATACTACAATAGACAAGAGCAAAGACAAAGATCATATGTGTCTAGGCTAGATTGAAAAGCTGTTGCCACTTTGCTAAATGACCAAATCATCATTATACAGGGTACGTACAAAGCCAGAGCCACGCTGTTCACTGGATGGCAGACCATGAATAAAATATTAGACAGAACCACACTCGGAGATTAAAAAGCCACCATAGGCTGCCGTCTGTGTTATTTCGCATAAACCGCCTATGTTTTAACAACCACATAACTGTGTAACAATTTAAGGAACAACTTGGAATAAAACAAAAGTGTTACAATAATTTACCAAACCGCAGCTACTACCTCAAGTCGGCGCGTAGCCGTGCTCCCAAAACAGGAAATATGATCATGCAGATTATTCATCTGGGGAGTCTAAAAAGGCTTAGAAAACGCATCCATAGGTCTAGACAGGGGGTGTGTCTATACGTAGCACGAACAGCTGATCCCTCGGGGAAACATGCAGTGTGGCTATTGACACTTCAATATTTATGTGTATCCAATGTACCTGAAAACACCAGACTACTATTCAAACCACTACGGTACAGGGCACCCATGGCTAAAACTTAGACTCCAAATGTGCCCATATATCAAACCAAAAGACAGTTACAGAATCACAGGGAACCACATCACAACAATTTTCACACAGCAGGGCCAACAAATCACGTAGACATACCAATCAGATAGAAAAGGGAATCAACAATTTTGCTAAGAACAAGACCGGTGCCCACAGGTAATGCCTTAAACCAGAAAACAAAAAATGTAAGCATCAGTAATCAAACACATATCAATATAAGTAGACCAAACCTCCAAACAGGGAAAATAATGAATAGCTTAGAACTATCACCATACTACGAGCAAAAGCCAACAATATAGCTAACCCTAATAGTATGGTGTGGGTGTTACACAATGAATATATACAGACATTTTGAACACAGTGCAATAGCATAATATGATAATGTAAATCGACATAGCCAATAGGCTTACGGTCAAGAGTGATGAATGAATCAGGATTACATAACAAATTGAGTTGGTAATAAAACATATACATGAATTTAATAGAACAATGAATAATCAAGATGGACATTCATCCCATGTGGACTGAGGGTGTTCAACCTATAGATCCATCTGTTCTCGCAGCGTAGGAGTTCCTTGTGCCTATTACCACCCCTCCATGGTGGGACCACCATGTCTATGAGCATCACCCTTAAGGTGGATATTTTATGGTTAAATTCCAAAAAAATGACGGGCAACAGGTTGGTCAGTCTAAGCACTACATATATACATAAAGAAAGCAGGAGCGCTGTAGCTAAAGGTGGATCAGACTAAAATTATTAAATGCAAAAGGTGAACCAAACAAAAATTAATAAATGTGGATCAAACTAAAATTAATAAATGCAAAAGTACAAAAGTGTAAAATAAATGGCTATGCCACAATTTAATAATGGTGCAATATAAGTAAAACAAACAGTAATGTAGACCTAATAATATAAACTAAAAACAGACGTCTCCATTTATAAAAAAGGGGGTAGAAGGTTGCCACCACATAAAAGTTTAAAACAGTCAGAAACTTGAGTATGTGCAAATAAGCAAATCCGGATAGGTACTGGTATTACCTCGTCAACTTCTGGTAACAGTCTTACCCGCGGGCAGTGTGTAGCTCAGGTGCCTCCGTCAAAGCTTCCAGATGTGGCCGGATGACGTCATCTTTATGGGCGCTGTCCCAAAGAGGCAATCTGATTGGTCTCTTTATGATCCTCTGGAAAAAAAGAGCAATGTAGCCGCCAGACTCCACACAACAAAGTAACCGCTCATCAATGCCTAATAGCATGCAGGGTACTTGTTGAGGATGAGGTGTGTGGATGGCACAAATATCAATCTTGGTTCAAAGCGGTCCCGATGCAAATTGGGTCAGTGGTCTTGCTGCAAATCGGGTCAGCAGTCTTTAGAGCACAAATGGATTCCGGTGCACTGGTCAATAGTGCTGACTTGTTAGGTATTCCACAGGTCCTTCCAACAAAGTCTCACAAACACCACAGTTCCAGCAAAGTGGTGTAAACAATGTAGCTCAAACTACATAGATAAATACTGTCTATAAGTTGCAACTTCACATCAATGCATTTCTCCCTATACAGGGCTTTCTCAAGATGAAATTGTTGCAACATAGGAACCTATTTAAAGGAGTTTCCTGCTTTTCCATTGGTCAAACTGGATAAGTGAAAATTAAGGTGGTATGGGCTATTATAAGTGGTATTTGGCAACCCTGTGATGTTAAGGCAACCAAAAAATGTTGTATATCTATACACATAAATGGCTTCTAATTCATAAATTGAATAAAATGAATGAGTACATATAAAATTAAGACATAAGATAAATAAAGTGCATAGCTTAAGGTGCAACAGAAATACTCTATAAGAATAATTATCAAAAATAGAAACTATTTTCAAGGATCAGAAGTTCTTTCTATATTAGGGCAAATGAACAGTTAATCCAATAAAAAGTTAATTGAATAAAAAATTAATCCAATAAAAATTCAATCCAATAAAAAAATAATCTAATAAAAAATTAATCCAATGAAAAATTATTCCAATAAAAACGGGGAGATATCCAGCTCTGAATTTAGGCCAGTAGGGAACAACGTTTCATATTTATAAATGTATTCAGCCTCTTTTAATCATAGAAACTTGTCTATGTTGCCACCCCTCCAAGTCTGTTTGACATGTAATATCCCCCAATATTTAAGATCTTTGGTCCTACCATTGTGCACTTGTTTGAAATGTTTGTAGAGACTTGTGTCATCTAATCCCTTTTCAATGCAAAGGAGATGTTCCCTTATCCTATCTCTGATCATTCACTTAGTTTCTCCAAAAATATACCAAATTACAAGTACATTTTAGAACATAGATGACCCCCTTAGTAGTGCATCTAATGCAATCTTTTATCAAAATATCCTCTCCTGTAGTCTGGACATTCAATACGCATCTTTTATCAATATATTGGCAGGCCTTACAGGAATAACAGGGGAAGAAGCCTGATAACCTCTCACCATGTAGATTTTTTTGGGTATATCCCTGTTTCTAATTGCCATTTCAAACACTAGGTGCCAAAATAGATTTAAGATTTCTAGATTTTCTAAATATCACTCTGGGCTTATATGGGAGTGAATCTCCCAATATGGGATCTGCTTTAAGTATAGCCCAATGCTTGTTTAGTATCCTCCTCATCAGGCCATGATCTACACTATAATCAGTGACAAAGGGTATATCAATTGATTATGAATTTTCTTTAGTGTTTTTTTGTTTGTATGAAAGGAGAGATTTTCTGTCAGTCTCCCTTGCCCTTACTACTGCTTTATTAACAAGATCTTCCTTATATCCCCTATCTTTAAATTTCTCAACTAAAACTCCAATCTGGTTCTCGAAATCTGATAATCTGGAGCAGTTCTTCCTTACCCTCAAATTTTGTCCTACAAGGATATTCTCCTTCCATTGTTTAAGGTGACAGCTTTTGGCGTGCATAAAGCTGTTGGAATCAACCTCCTTAAAATGGGTTTTTGTTTCTAAAGAATTGTTAATCACCATAATTTCTAAAAGATTGGGGCGTAGGATGGGGCCAAACTCGACCCCATAGCCATACCGACAAGTTGTAAATAGTATGAGTCCTCAAACCTGAAATAGTTGTGGGTGAGACACATCAATAGCTAGTCCAGAAGAACCTCAATTGGAGGGCCCTCATATCCAGTGCTTGTTAATAGGGCCTGTCTGACTGCCTCCACACCTATATCGTGTGGAATTACTGTGTAGAGGCTATTGACGTTGAGAGTAACTAGGATACAATGTGTTGGAAATGTTCAATTATAGAGGAGTTGAATCAATTGAATAGAGTCCAATAGGAATGCCTCTGTGCTTTTTACCAGATCTTGCAGGTGGAAGTCAATATAGATAGATAAGTTCAGAAACAAAGTCCCTTCGGCTGATACTATATGGGTTGTCCTGGCGGGTTATTCAGGTCTTTATGTATCTTGGGAATGGTGTAAATTATAGGATACATGGGATAGTCAGTCTTCTAAAACTCAAAAACTCATTGGTCAATGTGACCATTGTTAAGTTCAAAAGTCAAACTATTGTCCAACTTCTTTTTATACAGGGTTGTAGGGTTATGTGCAAGTTTCTTGTACGTGGAGTCATCCTCCAATTGTTTCAATAGCTCAATTCTATCATAAGAGTAAGAAAAGATCCCTCTAATTGTTGTAATTTTAGGCCTATATCCCTAATTAATGCTGATACACAAATATACTCCAAATTGGTGGCAGGCAGATTGGCATCTATGTTGCCGTCCCTGATTGAAGTGGACCAGGTGGGTTTTGTAAAAGGTTGTCAAGGCCCAGATAACACACGGCATTTGATTACTATTTTCTCAGAAGCAAAGAGATCCAGGGTTTCCCTGATGGCCCTGTCGCTTGATGCTGAAAAAGCATTTGACAGGGTCAGATGGGATTACCTATGGGAAGTTCTGAAAGTTTTTGGATTTCCACCTGGAGCTATTAACATGATAGGGGTCCTCTCCTCGAACCCTAGCGCGAAGGTGAGAGGGTTGGGCTTCTGCTCACCGGCAATTTCCATTTCCAATGGTACTAGGCAGGGGTGCCCGCTGTCCCCCCTGATATTTGCTCTTGCTATGGAGTCAGTAGCAAAAGCAATTCGAAATTCACCTGACATAGAAGGCCTGCTCATGGGTACTAGGCAGGAAAAGATTGTCCTATACGCAGATGATGTTACTCTTCTTCTTACAAATCCTATCTCTTCAGTACCAGCGGTTTTCACTTTGTTGGAATGCTTCGGTACACTTAGTCATTATAAAATAAACATGACCAAAACAGAAGCGTACTGCATTAATATGACCTCGGTGCAGTTCTCTGATTTACAAAAGGCTTATGAATTTCAGTGGTCCAGGGAGTCTATAAGACACTTTGGTATCCACCTGAGTGCTGATTTGGACAAAATGTTAAAAATAAATTTTGACGCTTTAATCGCAGAACTGAAATTGTTAACAAATAGATGGGACTTTAGAGAGATGTCGTGGCTAGGACGTGTGGCCACGATAAAAATGTCTTTACTCCCTAAGGTCCTGTACTTGTTCCGATGCATACCTTTGAATATCCCACATGTTATACTGCAACATATTCATCAAATCTTCTCCAGATATGTCTGGATGCAGAAGATCCCACGTATCAGCCACAAAACTCTGCAGAGAGAATTCTCAAAAGGTGGAATCTCCTTACCCAACATATTTTTATACTATGAGGCAACAAGACTGTCACAGATTACAGCCTGGTGTCCGGGACTGGAGAAGCCAGGATGGTATAGATTAGAAGAACTATATTTACCTGTAGGCCTGGATCTTACAGGTACCTTATGAGTCCCGAGTTATAAACTGTTAGTGGATAAAATTGCTAATCCCATCATTCAGCAAAACATTCGATTGTGGCACGCGCTTAGACATCATTCTGAGATTGCTCCGCATACTTCCCCCATTCACCAATTAAGAGGTCTGATGTGGGATCTCCCCAATATTCATGTGGATTTTTGGATGGACAACCAATTCACTTTGGTTGAGCAGCTTTACCTCAATAACAAATTATTAACAGTCCCTCAGATCCTTGGTTCTTTAGATGACCCCCCACTATGGTTCCACTTTGAATGCTGTAGAATACTCAGTTTGTTGAGTTCTTGGCAATTCAATACTCAAGGTCTTAGACCGTACTCTAAATGGGAGGAGAGATGAATGGGCGGGTTGGCAACATACAAACCTCTCACATTAGACTGGCAAATCATAAGAGTGCCATTAGAGTTGCGCTAAAAGAAGGACAGTCTGACCAACCTGTTGCCCGTCATTTGGAATTTAACCATCCAATATCCACCTCAAGGGTGATGCTCATAGACATGGTGGTCCCACCAAGGAGGGGTGGTGATAGGCACAAGGAACTGATGGATCTATAGGTTGAACACCCTCAGTCCAAATGGGATGAATGTCCATCTTGATTATTCATTGTTCTATTAAATTCCTGTATATGTTTTATTAACAACTCATTTTGTTATGTAATCCTGATTCATTCATCACTCTCGACCGTAAGCCTATTGGCTATGCCGATTTACATTATCATATTATGCTATTGCACTGTTCTAAGTTCTAAGCTATTCATTATTTTCCTGGTTTGGTCTACTTATATTGATATGTGTTTGATTACTGATGCTTACATTTTTTGTTTTCTGGTTTAAGGCATTGCCTGTTGGCACCGGTCTGGTTCTTAGCATAATTGTTGATTCCCTTTTCTATCTGATTGGTATGTCTACGTGATTTGTTGGCCCTGCTGTGTGAAAATTGTTGTGATGTGGTTCCCTATGATTCTGGTACTGTCTTTTAGTTTGATATATGGGCACATTTGGAGTCTAAGTTTTAGCCATGGGTGCCCTGTACCGTAGTGGTTTGAATAGTAGTCTGGTGTTTTCAGGTACATTGGATACACATAAATATTGAAGTGTCAATAGCCACACTGCATGTTTCCCCGAGGGATCAGCTGTTCGTGCTACGTATAGACACACCCCCTGTCTAGACCTATGGATGCGCTTTCTAAGCCTTTTTAGACTCCACAGGTGTATAATCTGCATGAGCATATTTCCTGTTTTAGGAGCACGGCTACGCACCGACTTGAGGTAGTAGCTGCGGTTTGGTAAATTATTGTAACACTTTTGTTTTATTCCAAGTTGTTCCTTAAATTGTTACGCAGTTATGTGGTTGTTAAAACATAGGCGGTTTATGCGAAATAACATAGACGGTAGCCTATGGTGGCTTTTTAATCTCCAAGTGGGGTTCTGTCCTGTCATCCAGTGAATGGCGTGGCTCCGGCTTTGTACGTACCCTATATAATGATGATTTAGTTATTTAGCAAAGTGGCAACAGCTTTTCAATCTAGCCTAGACACATATGATCTTTGTCTTTGGTCTTGTCTATTGTAGTATAGATTTCAATTTTTTTTTTGTATTGTCTATCGGTTTGATATATGGGCATACTTGGGGTTTAATTTCTAGCTATGGGTGCCTTGCTCCGTAGTGGTTTGAATAGTGGTCCGGTTTTTTCAGGTACATTGGATATACATAAATATTGAAGTGTCAGTAGTCATACTGCATGTTTTTCCTGACTGATCAGCTGTACGTGCTACGTATTTACACACCCCCTGCCTAGACCAACGGTTGCGTTTTCTAAGCTTTTTTTTTTTAGACTGCACAGGTCTTTAATCTATGTGAGCATATTTCCTGTTTTGGGAGCACGGCTATGCGCCAACTTGAGGTATGAGCTGCGGTTTGTTAAATTATTGAAACATTTTTATTTTATTACAAGTTGTTCCTTAAATTGTTACGTAGTTATGTGGTTGTTAAAACATAGGCAGTTTATACGATATAACATTGACGGTAGCCTCTGGTGGTTGTCTCATCTTCGAGTGTGGTTCCGATTAATGTTTGATTCATGCTCTGCCATCCAGTGGATGACGTGGCTCCGGCTCCGTATGTACCCTGTATAATGATGATTTGGTTATCTAACAAAGTGGCAACAGCTTTTCAATCTAACCTAGACACATAAGATCTTTGACTGTGCTCCTGTCTATTGTAGTATAGATTTAGATTTTTTTGTATTTCTTCTCGGCTATTGAATTTTTTTATCGTGTTGTTCATATATAATGTCATTGCGCTTTGCATGCTGGGCTTTAAATGTGTTGGGTATGTCGCTGGTGGCGTTTTTCGCATTAATATATCTATTGGACAATAACTAAAAGTTTTGATTTAACGGGTCGACAGCCTAATCGGGATTAGATGTATGTTTCTATGTGTAACATATTGAAGTTCTGACTTAATACAAGGCCTGTTATTCTAATGGTTGTTCACATAACATATTTCAATCTCAGCTGTGGTCATATTGATTGATCATAATGTTTTCAATGCATAGTTTTACGCTTATGAATTGTCGGATCTTGTTTAAAGGACATAATAGTTAAATTGTATCACATGTTCAGCGTGTTGTTTTACTTTATTTTATATTGATTGGCAACTACCTGTTATACCGGTATATAACCCACAATTGAGATTTAGTGAATTATTTAGTTACGTCCAGGACTTTATATGAATTTTATAAATGTTGATTCATGCAATTTAGATTTATACCCCATGTTGTGCAACGGTTGTCATGTATTCGGGTGAGTTTCCCAAGTAGCATTTTGGCTCCATATCAGTTTGGCTCTGGTAGTGAAATTGATAGTAGTGGGATTGCGTGTTCAACACAGCCTCTTTGTTGGTTTAGAGTTAAAAATGTATCCTTCCAATAAGATTTTAATCTAGGTTAATAATGGTGTTGGGTGTTTGTTATCACTGTAGTTTGTATATTTTGTTAGTATATTTTTTCTTTATATGTTTTACAGATTTTCTTTGTCTTGAAGAAGGCTCTGATGTGAGCCGCAACGTCAACTTTGTCCTTTATGACTCGTTGTGATTCTAAATAAAAACATTTTGTGTTTCTTCAAAAAAAAACCTGAGAGTGCCCTTCACTTTCAAATACATCTACATATGACCTTTTGAGAATTGCACCCAGGTGGTTGATACAATGCCTAGGCTGGAGTGCTAGGACATCTGCTAGTAATATATATATATATATATATATATATATATATATACAATTTATCATCCATCTCATAATGTTTATTGTCCCTTTAAAGTGACATTAAACTGCTGGGTACAACTACAGTAGCTGGTTACTATTAGTCACCATGCTCTTGTTTTTTATCATATGCCTGCAGCTCTCTTCAAAGTCATTGTCTTATTTTTTTTTCTAATATTATTTTTTTATTGAGGTAAAATTTTTGGCATACACAATAAGCTTTACAGCATTATACAATTACATTCCAAGAATGCTTATAACAAGGAAAAAGAAAACATATACCATGAACCATAACTGTTATAACAAAAATGCTATACCCCAGTTGCATATTATAAGTGCATATACAGTGAGCAATGTCTTCTGACTATATGGTATAAGGTTAGTAAATTAAGGGTTTGCTGTAGAGGATAAAACAATTTAAAAAGGACATGCCAATAAAAAGAACAAAGCCCTCTATGCCATTTAGGAGACCTCTCTAGGACCCCACACCTTGTAGCACAATGAGATTTACAGAGGACTATCTGGTTTAGAGGAGACCACTTATGGATCTCAATGATGGGACCTCAGATTTTTATTATTTGTCTGTACAATTAGAATTAGAGAGGGAGAAATATTGCGCTGCGAGGTATACTCATAAAGAAGGTAATTAGGGTGCGGCATAAGTAAGAGAAACCGCAAAGTTAACCCTCCCAATGTAGGAGGTATGTTATGGGGGGGGGGGGGGAGGTGGTAAATTGAGTACCTTCCAAAAAAGGTAAGAGGAGCTGTAATATTATAGCTTAAAGTAAACATGCTTCAATAAAATAAGGCATCATATCTATGTAAAGAGTCTCCTGAACACTTGGCTTACTAGAAAATACATAAAAAGGACTGATTGCATATTGGGCCAATGCCATACTCGACATGCTAGAGTCCAAAATCTCAAAAAATAAATTTAATGTAAGTTATGTAGCTCAGTCCTGGTACTATGAGGAGGGAGACTATATATATGGCAGGGCCAGCCTGCGTCAATAAACATGTGAAATATTTAAGCGAGAGGTTGCACATAATAATATAGCATCTACTGCAGTTACAAGTTAGGAGCCCAGCACACAATGCCACATAAAAAAAAAAAAAGGAACAATCTAGCTTATATAGATATATACGCTATCCTGTCTTTTGCTGCACTTTCCAAAACTTCCATGGCATCACAGTAGGCTTTGGTAGCAAGCAAAAATCTGTAACTGTCTGCAAGGGCATATGCACATATCTAATGGTGGGTGTTGGTATTTCCCAACTAACTATGTGGTTTCCAATCTGTATGCATGCTACCTATCATGTCTATAAATATAGGAGTAAGAAGGCTCAGATATCTCGGCCGCAGACATCCAAGCCCCTAGGAACATGCAGACTAGTAGGGGACAACATATCAAATTATATTTCGGCCCTGAGCATCGATTAACTATACAGGTTGTGCAAAGAAATAGATATATATACAGAATATCGATAGGCAGTTAGCTGGATCCTCGATGATACCATAGTATTCTTTCTATGTTGGGCTACAAAGATAACCTCCAGGGGGGAGCATTAACAACTAACAACTTTTGTAGGAAACTTATACATTTGTAGACAGGGTATGCTAAATACTATTGTTTATCATTCCAAATACAGAGACTCAGCTTATATTCTTACAAGGGTAAGCCCACAGCACCAATGCCAAATAGCTAAGTTATAGTATACTAGAAATAGAATCAGCTGCAATGTGGACTATACACTTCTCATCTCACATTAAGTATATATGCATTAACATCGTTAAGTATATTAACAACTTTCACACAAAATACTATAACCTAATATAACATAAAATTGAGTAGATATATGTGTACCTTATTTTATATTTTTAGGGTAGCAAAAATGATAAAAAAATAGTGGTATAAGACATCTAGTAGAAAAAAAACCAGCTGAACCACGTAAGTAAAATAGGGTTAAATAGTCCAAAGGAGATATAAACTGAATCATCAAGTCAGTAGATATCATAGAGGTAAGGGTAAGCCTGTAATAAGTCACAAAACACACATTGGCCCACTATCATCTTTGAAGCTGGATAGGGGCTAATGGAGTGATGTAATGTTTTGCTATAGTCAGTTTTTTTACCCCACACCAGACCGCAAACCAGGGCAATTTCTTCTGGCTGGCTGCTCCAGCCGAACTAAGTGTGCAACTAGGAAAGCAAAATCAAGTGCGCAGCTAGGAAACAGACCCAAGTGAACGGCTAGGATAGAGGCCACCTCGCCACTGCAGATGCTCTGACACTTGCACAAAGTTTCCCCAGAGGTGCTCGTGTTCAGGTCACTAGGATTAGTAATCAGTGGGATACTGCTGTGAAGCTCTAAGAAATTCCCAGGTAATACCAGGTTCTTTTCGACCTCAGGCTGACGCCAAAATATCAGAGACACCTCCGTTTTTAGATCTGTGCTGGCGAAGTCTAAGTCTGTTGTAGCACCTTGATATAGGCCAGCATTGTCTGCCAGATGATAACAATCTGTCATCGATAAGCTCTGTGTGTGGAAATCTGATGTTTTGCAGGGTAGCGATTGCTGGGATCTCAAATCACTGCTGTCACCAGGTTCGTTATTAGTACTGTCTCCAAAGTGCATGACAGGAGTATTAACGATAGTGGGATGAAATGTGGCCTCAATCAAAGCTGTAAAGTCTTCTTGATATTGTCGCAGCAGAAGACCGACTGCCTGTTGTAAAGTATGGGGCTCCATTTTGAGTATCGGAAACTGACACCGGGGGATGCTTGGCTGAGGCTCAGATGAATCTCCGGTAACTATGATCAGTGCCTTATTCACAAAGTAGTAGCTCAATTTTCAGGCTCCTTTGATCCCACTGTAAGCTCCTCTCTATATGTATAGATCGCTATGCTAGACCTCCTCGTGGTCTCATACAAAATAAATCAGTGTTTATCTAGTTAGTACTTTAAAGTTTGGAAGAAAACATCACAAATTGGTTTCTTCTTCTGTAACAGGCAAAAACCCAAAAGCAATGTACTTATATTGCGCAGAAAGCCATAGAATTAAGATTTATTTTTTTCCAGGAGCTTTCTCTGTGCGACCTATTGCTTTGGTGTCTGGCTCCGTCCCCCCGTCATTGTCTTATTTAACACCTTACCAGTATTAGTTTCTGAAGCGCTGGATCTTCTCACTGGGAGCCGCCATCTTTGATCTTATATTTGTTATTTATTCAAAAAATGAGCACTTCCATTCTCTATTATGTGAGGTAAACTGAATTGTAAGGTACAGCTGTCAAAAAGCAGATGTATGAAAGTGCACTGCTTCTATATCACAACACGTGTGTTACAAGATGGCGGTGCCCAGTATAAAATGC
The DNA here is from genome assembly GCF_027579735.1 of Bombina bombina. Lineage (NCBI taxonomy): Eukaryota > Metazoa > Chordata > Amphibia > Anura > Bombinatoridae > Bombina > Bombina bombina. The sequence goes on from NC_069499.1 coordinate 80,760,407, forward strand.
AGAGCTTTAGCAGCTGGATTCTGTAATGAGATAAAATAAGAGAACGTCTCTAAAGAGAGCTGCAGGTACAGGAAGAGTAGTTGTACCTAGCAGTTTAATGTCCCTTTACAACACTTCATTTAAACATACAAATTAATAACTTTAAACTTATAGATGATTTTGCAATATTCTGATTTTTTTTCCCAGTTCATCAATGCCATTTATACGTTTGTAGTTTAAACAACAGCAGCAGATGCAAAGATCTAGATTCAATAAAACGTGTTCATGAACCTTTATTAATATCTACCTGAAAAAAATTGCCATATATTTGGTGCTCAAAATTTTCAGAATTCAGATCTGTACCTACCCCTTATTAGATCAGCCAGTGGTAAGATCTGCTCCACTTGAAATCATAGAAGCTGCTTCAAGAGGCTCGATTTATCAAGTTGTTTGCCCCCTACGACTGCAATTCTCACAAGAAAACCTGCAGTCAGTATTTATCAAGCAACGGTCATAAGGCCGCTGCTTCCTAACCTCTTCTCTACCTCTTAGGTGGAGAATTTCAATCTCCCCGGTCTCGTCTGACCGGAGAGATTGACAGCACCTGCTTGTGCGTTATTGGCTTGCTCGGGCAGGGGGCGGTGTTGCACGCAAGCACAAAATAGCGCTCGTGTGCAATGCTGAATTCTGTCAGCAGATTGCTGCTCACCACAAGCGAGCTGGGGCGGACAGGGGAGAATATGTACACCCCTGTCTGCCCTAGTTTGATAAGTTGAGCTCTATTTGGCAACTGTACAACTTCCTACTGCATAGAACAACTTCCTCGATTAAGGATGCCAGCATAAAAATACTTTAAAAACATTACAAAACTTACGCATGAAAGTGAAATAACAACACTCTCTATAAAATAGTCCACTTTAGTAACATATGCACAAAACAAAACTTGAATAAAATTCTAAAAATATATATTAAAACTAAAAAAGTGAGACATATTGAAAACACAACTATGTGACATGACACACCACAGGCAAATGTGTCTTTCTAAATCTTGCATGCTGAGCTGTGGTTTATGTGAAAAATCCTGATTACGCCTACAGAACTCCCAGGGCCGTCTTTAATATTGACTGGACCCTGGGCAAACATTTTCTTGCCCCCCCCCCATGCAATTTCGCTCTCCACCCCAACATCCCAAAAAACAACTAAACCAATTTATTTTATTTTATTTTTTTAAATTATTAGCCCAGCAGTGGATCATCCACTGCTGGGCTAATCATTTTAAAAAAAATAATGAAATAAATTGAAATATGTGAAACTGGACCTAAGCAGTAGTAATAAGTAAATAAATATATAAATTCCTCCACTGTGGATTAATTTAATATGCTTTTAAATGTGATTCTGGTGGTTAACTGGTTAAATAGATTTAGGGCAACCAACAGGAGCAAAGTAAGGTAAAGACTGAGGAGGAAGCATGGAGGTGCAGACAAGTATAAGTTTACTGACTGGAACAGCAGAACTACTATGGGAAGATGTACAATCTGAGACAGCGAGAAAAAAAAAACTATAAAAAAAAATCTTACCTTAATGTGTGAAGTATCAGCATGACATTATACATCAGCCACAGCAGCACATGTCACTTCTTTGCTAGGAACAAGTTCCCTCTCACCCTGCACTAGACAATGCTGCATGGGGGAGGGGGGGAACTGTTCCCCTAACAAACTTCTGTTAGTTGATCTTAGGGCCACAGCAGAAAGAGCAGGGCTAAGGGGACCAGCAGACTGGATGCTGTCTGCTCAAGGGTGCATGAATACAGTGTGAGATGAGTCACACAGCCTCAAGACTGAAGACAGCAGTGTGTGCAGCTGCACAGATGCTCAAATCCTCACGTGCCTGCTGCTCCAGCTTTCTGCTGCATGCACCTACAGCCAGCACTACCCAGAAACATCCCCACCACCAGAGCAGTTACCTGGTAACAGTGGTAACCCCAGCAGGACCTTTTCTGATGCAGTGGGATTGGCTGGAGGCCGAGTTAAGGATTAGCATTCAGTGCTGCACAGTGCGCATCTAAAACAGCACATGGCACTAGCTTGGCATGTCACATGACACCGGCACGGTCTGGCACAGTTTCTCACAAATAAATATAAGCAGAGAACTTTTGACTGTGACAGTATTATGAATGACTGTGTGTCCCCCCCATATCACATGACATCAGCAGTCTGGCATGAACCAAAACATTTTTTTTTTTATTTTTTTTAGGACTCTTGGGCCCCTCAACAAAGACAGGGCTCTGGGCAGCTGCCCCTTTTGCCCTGTGTTAAAGACGGCCCTGAGAACTCCCTTGGAACTCTCATGGGTAACTCCTCCTTTGCAACTGCAAGATTCAGAGGCAAATTCTGAATGAAATAACAAAACAGACGTGAATATTTAACAATTACACTGTGTTCAATTACACAAATTACATTTCTAGAATCCCTTTTGGAAACGTGTTTCCAAAGTGTTGCAGCAGTAATAATTGTTTTTTTGCCACGTTGCTAATGGTTATCGTTTGCTGTGTGAGATATTGTCTATGGCGCCATTTAACACAACCATAGATGTTTAAGGAAAAATGTACTCTAAAATTTTCTTGCCTTTAATGTGTTCCTAATAATTAATTTGACCCACTAGAGTGTATTTGATTATTTACGGATAGCTACTTTACATTTATTTTGTTATTTGAAACTGCTGATTTTGCCTGTTGTATCCCCATATATACTGAATATTTAAATCCTTAAGTATTGGCTTTAAAAATGCTATGTAATCACAGATAGCAGAAGATATTACACTCCCAGTGGGGAGTAGGAGACAGAATGTTCTGTAATGTTAATTTTTTTAATTGTTCTTTCTAACAACAATTTCTAACATAGACAGAGATAATAAATAGAAGCATTTGAGTGATAACATAAGGATGTCTGATCTATCCACCTATTTTGATGGATCATAGTATCAAATATCAAACCCAGCTATTTAATTTTCAAAAACAAACATAAAGGAACACATTCTCATACATTTTAAAAGGTATAATAAGTTATTGGAAGCACATTAAGGGGAACCCGTATTTACAGTGCACTGCCCCAATGACAGGGACACCCACTGGCGGTAGGCTAGAAAAGGCAGACTGAGTGAGCCTTAAAGATGAGTATTCATGAATCTAGAACATTGTTTTATACCCTATGTGTTGCCTGCGGACATCTCAATATTATTTTACCTGCCATTACTCTAGTAGTTTATTTTCAAGTATCTGAATCTAAAATATAAAAATGAATAAATTATCTTAAATAGAGATTTATTTGAACACAAAAAAATATTAAAAAAATAAAGTTTACGGAGAATGTTTGAAGATAGAACACAAGCTTATGGGTAAAAGAGAAAAAAAAAGCAAGAAAAAGACATAAAATTTGTAGATAAGGAAACAGAATTACCTGTTTCATGAACTTTCACAGCAAGAGATTAATCTCAGCGTAAAACCTTTTCTTAAACCTCAAGTAATTAGACAAAACTCATAAACTAACAATATGATTTTGCATATAAACCTTGTAGTGTCTCATATAACAAACCAATGTTTTATAAGCCTGCTGAACTGCTGCAGATTACTGTTCTCATTTGTACTTTACTTGTCTCTCAAATACATGTATATCTGCCAACACAAAACAATAATACATTCAAATTATTATACTATCTTCATTAAACCATTTTGAAACTCTCATTTATCTCTCACAACTTCTTTATGAAGCTTGAAAATAAATGAATAATCATCTTTATGCACTGGAATCTTTACAAGATATGACTTTATTTTTCAGATCAGATACTTGCAAAGATGTTACTTTATAATTTAAAGAAACACCATGGGGCCCATTAATCAAGCGGAACGGAGCTTGTGAGCCCGTGTTTCTGGCGAGTCTTCAGACTTGCCAGAAACAGCAGTTATGAAGCAGCGGTCTAAAGACCGCTGCTCCATAACCCTGTCCGACTGCTCTGAGCAGGCGGACAGGAATTGCCGGAAATCAACCCGATCAAGTTCGATCGGTTTGATTGACACCTCCCTGTTGGCGGTCCATTGGCCGCGAGTCTGCAGGGAGCAGCGTTGCAATGCTGAATACGGAGAGCGTATTGCTCTCCGCATTCAGCGAGGTCTTGCGGACCTGATCCGCACTGTCGGATCAGGTCCGCAAGACCTTTGATAAATAGGCCCCAATATAATTTGTGACTTGGCTTTACTACATATTGGCCACTGTTTCCCAGAGGCTTCTGAGACAGGAAGATAGGGGAATTTGTAGGCAGTAGCGATTTGTGGCAATGGTTGTGCTGTGGGAAAAGTGGTTTGGTGTGGTGGGGTGAAGTTAGGGCGTGAGTTGGAAAACAAGGTATTTGCCCTGATAGAAGAAGTTGTAGGAGACATAACGGGCAGACCTCCCAACCTAAGACAATCCAACCCGATACATGATGGTTGGAAGGTATCCCTTACTATGGGCCAGATTAAGAGAAGTGCACAAAATTGCGCTTTCACAAGACTGATATCTGTGCTCCATTCGTAAAACCATTACACATAACTGTGCGCTGGTATTTTAAGTGGCCCACAATGTGAACATGCTAGGAAGCTATGTGCTCAATAAAGCGGGCTTCCATAGGCTCCATAGCTCAGAAAAGGGGGTAAGTGACAGCCAGCAAATATAAATATATATGTATATGAATATATACATATATATTTATTTGTTAACATGTTTATATACACATATTAACACATAAATATATATTTATATGAGCAAATACATATATTTTTACAGGGAACACACACTCCCATAGACCACAATGTAAAGGCACTTTTCAGTGCCGCTTTGTTTCTAACACCCACCGCCACTTTTATCTCCTAAAAACTGCTCCTAGTAGTTTTTTGTTATCGGGAATAAATGTAGAATAAATATGAATAAATGTAGAATAAAATAAAAGACCCATTATTTTTGGGCCAATTTGGGCCCTTTTAGAAAATGAACCAGAGATCTGCTTGTGGCAGCAAAAAATTAGCGCTCCACTTGTAATGTAGCCCTATATGTTTAACACAGCAAAGGTTTTAAACGCATAAGCAAAGTCTCACTCATTAACCTAAAGCATTATAGCTCCCAAGCAGAACGCAGGTAGCATTTAGTTGCTACAAGTCTATGCCAGCTCTGATTGGCCCATCGGCTGTATTATACAATGCTGACAGCTAAAAAAGATGTATTTTACACTATTGAAAAAATATATGTTCTAAAGAATTAGAGCATCTAATATTTTTTATTAGAATGATCCTTTAATAGGAAATTAATTGTGGGCTAATTTCTCTAAAGTTTCCAATTTATCTCCTAAGACCCTCTTTAGAGTCTGCTGTGCATAAAAATTAGAATACATCAGATTATACATTTAAATTATGTCAGTGGATAATCCAGAATATCTGTTTTTCTTACGTACAGATCGTACAAACATGCAAAAAAATAGTTTCAAAAATATATTGTCCCAGATTGTTGGTTGGGTTGTCGCACACCAACACAGAAACAAAATATACGCATCCGATTAAAAAGAAATACTTGGTGACTGAATCAATATTGATGATGACTGCCTTATGTGTTTAAATGCAGGTTTTTCACTTAACAAGCAATATCAATTCATGACATATGTGCAATTAACACTCTCATATCATTTTGTGTTTTTAATTAACATTTTAAGAACGTCCAAGCAATTAATTGCAATCAGGAAGGAACATTTTGATGATCAGATTTTATTTCTCAACATGTTTCATGTTTTTGAAAAAAGCGTGATTTGGTCAATATGTTAACATTTTTATTAAACATAGAAATGTTAGTGTTTGTTCAAATGTGAACAGGGTGTGTGAGAGATTAACAGGCCAAAAGAAAAAAAATAGTAAAATGCAAAAATATGCTTGGCAAAAAAAAAAATTGGTCCAAATTAGCTTTGAAGATGCTAAGGTTTTTGAACTGGATAAATCCACAGATCACCAAAAAAAAACTATTTTATTAAGCATTAGAATAATACGGGTGCTGTTTCTATAAGGTATTCGTGCAGTAAATAGTCAACAAGAATTAAAAAAATATGTGCAAAAAACAAGTTTTCTTGTGAATTGCAATGACCTTGAATTTGAAGAGATTGGCTGCACGCAAGCAGGGAGCAGCGTTGCACAATCAGCCAATTTTGAAATGTTAACTACGGGCAGCGTATTGCTGCCCATTCGCCATAAGGCTGGGCGGACAAGATTCAAGTCTCCACACCTGGCCTTTGATAAATAGAGGCCATAGATAATGAACACTAAACATGTGCATAGACAAAAAAAGGATTTTGGATGAATTGCTCATTACGAAAAAAAATACATTTTTTTTTGTTTAATCTGATTTTAGTTTATGGGGTCATTCAGAATTAATTTATTAATGATAAACTATTCACTCGCTATTTCCTGTTTGTAATGTCTTCAATGAAGTAGGTAAGCATCTGGTCAGAAGCTTAAAGGGTCACTAAAGTAAAAATTAAAGTTTCATGATTCAGATAGAGCATGCAATTTACAAAAAAAAATTCCAATATACTTCCATTAGCAAAACATGCACATTCTTCTTATATACACACTTTCTGAGGCTCCAGGCCCTACTGATCATGTGTATAATACACAGTATATATGTAAATTAATTGTGTGATTGGTTGATGGCTGTCACATGATTCAGGGGAAGGGAACATTGGATAAACATTGAAATTGGCCAGAAAATATTCTACAGCTCATTATAAATTCAAAGTAAGTGCTATTGTATTTTGTATTTATTTTTATATTGTATATTTCCCAATTATTCAATTTGGCTGTATTTAGTGGTCCTTTAAGTTTGAATAAAGTAAGAGTAGTTTTTGTTTGTTTGTTAACAACATTGGTCAACAACATAAGTGAAGCTTACATACGTATTGGCTGGCACAGGAGTAATTCAACTGGCAAGGACATTGCAGTATCACAAGGACATTGCTGTTATTGAACAGTGTAAATTTCAAACCTGCAGAAAATAATTTGCCTTCTTTACAGTATCAGTTTTAACCACATGAACAAATGAACGACTGTTTTGTTGTTGTCACATGCATTTGTTCTTTCAATTAATTGATGAAGGGACCAATGCTTATCACAAATGCAAAAAACAGATGCAAATAGTTAATTATAGGATTTGTCCATAATGTAATATACATATCTAATGAACACGGTAGAAAATGTTCCCACAATGCCTTATGTTTTTTACAGCTTAGATCAGTTATGTAAATGGCTGGTTTAAAACATGTGATAACTAATGTTATCTATGTGACAGTATCAAGAAAACATTGTTAAATATCCTACACTACTGTAATTTAAAGGGATATGAAATCCCAAATTCTTATTTTAGATGCAGCAAACACAAAAATCACCTTCATGCCATTTTATAATGGCAGAACAAGTAATTTAATTTATTTGAGAGCAGCTTAAAGAGAAATGAAACTCCACATTTTTCTTTCATGGTTTTGACAGAGCATGTGATTTTTAAACAACATTCTAATTTATTTATACAATCAGTTCTTCTTCATTCTCTTGGTATCTTTTGTTGAAAACTTAGAAGTCTTCTCATTTATGTTGCACTTAATGGCAGCAATTTTGCAAGAATGTTACTTTTTTGCAAGAGCGCTAGATGACAGCACTATTTCCTGCCACATAGTTTTCCAGACGCCTACTTAGGTATCTCTTCAACACAGAATACCATGGGAACGAAGCAAATTTAATAATAGAAGTAAATTGGAAACTTGTTTAAAATTGTATGCTCTGTCTAAATCCCAAAATGTTGTTTTATATCCCTTTAATACCATAAGGCTTTATTTTAAATCTAATTAGGAAAACATCATTATTCTTCTGTGGTATTCAAGTGTTCACAACATTTTCCCATTTTTTTTTAAACCAGATTGTTATGGAATAGGAGGATGATTTTCAAATGTTCCTGCAAAATGCTTTAGTCAAATATCCACCATCAAACTTATTAACAAAGGTTTATTGAATGTTGACATAGGAATATTTAATGAAACCTTCAAATATTTGAAAGTTTATATTGCACTGGAATGTTTATTCACATTGACTTATTCAGAGAATTTACATTTGAATATTAATATTCAAATGTTACATTCAAAATGTGTTATACATTCATGTTTGAATGTGGAAAGTTTATAAAAAATTTTTTTTTTTTAAAGTGAATATGACAAAAGAAAAAAAAAAAATTATGAATGGGCCAAAAGTAGATTGGTATAAGAAAAAATAATTTGCAGTCAATACATGATATTTATATTAAAAATACAACCCCAATTGTAGCAACTGAAAAATGATATGTATGGAATTCAAACAGGAAAAAATAAATGAATCTGCATATTTCATCGTCTACCTTTTTGACATATTGTGACATTGTTACATATGCAAAATGGGAATCATTAACCCTTTTAGGGCAAGATTACAAGCGGCGCGCTAACAGGTATGCAATAGCGATATCAAGTTTAGCGTGGCTGTTTGCACGCATCAGAAGGAGCATTATATTACAAGCTGAAAGTAAATGCAAGCTTGTGAGAGCAATCGCGATTTATGCAAGCTCTTTGCAGTTAAGTAGCTGAAAACATGTAAAAACATATTAATGCAATATTAGTATTTAATAAAATGTTTAACTGGAATGTAAAGCTTAAGAGAAGGCCCATTTTTGGTTGAGAACCTGGGTTATGCTTGCCTATTAGTTTGCTAAATGTAACAACCAAAATGCAAGCGCTATCCATGGTGCTGAACCTAAAATGGCTGGCTCCTAAGCTTTAAATTCCTGCTTTTTAAATAAAGATAGCAAGAGAATGAAGAAAAATTGATAGTAGGAGTAAATTAGAAGGTTGCTTAAAATGGCATGCTCTATCTGAATCATTAAGAAAAAAATTAGGTTTAGTATCCCTTTAAGTGATCAGGAGAAACTTGTGTTGTTCATGTGAATTCTATTTATGAATATGTCAATGAATAGAATGAGACCCAGAATATCTAAGATTATTACCTTAGATTGAATGTTATTATATTTTCCAACCTCAGTTAATATTTTACCATATAGATCACATAAACCCTCGAGTATAGAACTGTGAGAGCTGGGTTGTTGTAACTTTCTATGTAGGGTACTATTACAGATTAATATATTACTGCGAATATATATATATATATATATATATATATATATATATATATAGTACTGCCAAATTGTCTGTCATCCAATGATGTCCAATGAACCAATAATCATACAAATATTTTATAAATATTTATTATTGAATCTGAAAATAATTTTGACTTTATATTGTGATTTAAATTTATTTATGTATATATATATATGTATATATACTGCACATATATACATATATATATATATACACACACACACACACATATATATATATATATATATATATATATATATATATATATATATCTGTATTGATGAAGGAGGGCACTCACAGGACTTTTTTGAATCAAAAAGTAGTGTAAATTTATTTCCAAATGCGTAACAACATTAAATAGAATGTCGATGTTTCAACCCCATTACGGGCCTTCTTCAAGACAAATTTGATTGGTGCAATGCAGCATGCATCCACTCAAGACAGCGTCCAAGCTGAACTGGAGTTTGGCTTGGACACCATCTTGAGTAGATGCATGCTGCATTGCACCAATCAAATTGGAGTCGAAACGCTGACATTCTATTTATGTTGTTACTCATTTGGAAATAAATTTACACTACTTTTTGATTAAAAAAAAGTCCTGTGAGTGCCCTCCTTCATCAATACAGTTCTATTTAATCTCAATGAGGATAGCACCCAGGCGGTGATTACACCAATGTGGAAGTAGTGCCGGACCGGGTACACATCCAATGACCCTGAAACATGCTCAGCCCTGGGTGCCACTGGCACTCACAGGAAGCTGTGCTGTCCCCAGAGCCACAAGCAGTTAACCCCAGACAGGTCTAGGTGCAAGAACCATAGGGAAAATTACAAAACAAATTAATACAACACACAGAGAAAACCCAGCACTCACTTACAAGCTCTCAGCTAAGATTTAAAAGCAAAAATGGAAAGGTTAGTCACCGCATCTGGCCAAATGGGACAAGCTCAGGTACCACGTCAAGGTCCTTTCCAATACCTGAGACCCTAAAACAGCCACACAATGCAAGCTTTCAAATCTAAACAAACTGAAAACAAGGGAAGGGTGCACAGGAATATGTAATCACCCTAGACATATACAAAACATGGAAGGGAACTGCACTCTCATACCGGACCGGGTACACATCCCATGACCCTGCAACATGCTCAGCCCTGGGTGCCACTGGCACTCACAGGAAGCTGTCCTGTCCCCAGAGCCACAAGCAGTTAACCCCAGACAGGTCTGGGTGCAAGAACCATAGGGAAAATTACAAAACAAATTAATACAACACACAGAGAAAACCCAGCACTCACTTACAAGCTCTCAGCTAAGATTTAAAAGCAAAAATGGAAAGGTTAGTCACCGCATCTGGCCAAATACCTTTCCATTTTTGCTTTTAAATCTTAGCTGAGAGAGTGCTGGGTTTTCTCTGTGTGTTGTATATATATATATATATATATATATATATATATAGCAAGAAATTTTGCAGGTCCAAAACTTGATTTATTTCAGTTTAAAACAATCCATGAATACATGATCAAAATCGGCATGTCTCACAACTCCAGCAAAACTTGTAGAAAGACTGCTGCTGACATGTTTTGCCGCTCACGGCGTAATCATAGCTACAGGTAAAATCCCTGCTCACCTGTTTAAGGTGGCTGGGAAAATCCAATTGGTTAAAATTTAATTGGCAAGTTGAGCTGGAATAAATACTTAACCCCATGTGAACTGTGAACACTTTAAAAGGAAATATTTCTTTGTTTACATTTTAGTTTATTATATATGTTTGTTTTTACAAACTGAAATGGTATTTGAATTTTTTTTTTTTTTTTAAATAATTTTTTATTGAGGTTAGCTTCACGTTACAGTACAACTGTGATACATCGAGATATGCATGAATACAACACATTATGCACAAAAAAAACACATAAGGTCTATTCTGTTTCATCACAGGATAATCCAATCAAATAAGAAATAAACTTAACCTCTTTTTTTTTTTTAATTTTAGAACAGAATAAAGTGTAAAAATACTGACATATGAAAATGGACAAAAGAACAGTCTAAATTTTTGAAAATAATGCAAATATTAATATCCATCGTAAGACTGAATAATCTATCAAGTAAGACCAACCAGAAAGTAGTTAGAGAGAAGAAGAGAAGAAAAAAAAAAAAAAAAAAAATAAATAAAATAAAAAGGGAAAGAAGAGGGGGTGATGGGGAGATGAGTGGGTAGAGGAGGGGGGGGAGGAAGAAGAGTTAGTTGATGTATGGGGCCTACAGCTACTGTTCTCATTAGTTGCCCTGTAGTAGAATCAGTTCAGGAGCTTCCACTTTGCCCAGATTTCCGAATGCAAAAAAACTTTGTTACGTTGAGTGAAGATTGGACCCTCCATTATCTCCAAGTAGGACATGGTTTTGACCACTTCTCCCCATGAAGGTGGAGCTTGCTGTCTCCAAAGTCTCGCTATAGCTAGTTTGGCTGAGATAAGTATATAAACGGAGAGTAAGGCCTCTGGGGGTGTGGCTGTGTCTAGGTTTAAGTGCAATAAGGCTGTTTGCGGGGAGTTGTGTAAGTGGGGGATTAGGTTTCTACATTTGTGTGAGATAACTTGCCAGAAGGTAGTCAACTTCGGACATTCCCACCAAATATGGGCCGGCGAACCCACCATCCCACACTGCCTCCAGCATAGTGGGGAGTTAGTCTGAGAAATTTTGTATAACCTGAGCGGGGTGAGATGCCACTGTGTACAGATTTTAAGATATAACTCTAGTAGTGTAACACAGTGAAGTGCTTGTTTGGTTAGGGCCACTGCTCGGGCCCACTCGTCCTGTTCCGTTCGAAAGTGAAAAGCCCTTTCCCAGGCCAAAGTGTAAGCTGACCTGTAGAATAGGGGAGAGTTCATCAGATCTTTGTAGGAAACCGATAGCGACCTGGGAATCCTAACGCTGCTGGTCCATCTTTTTTCCCACATAGTGGGTGGTCTGGGGGGTTGACTTAAAAATCCCCAGGATTTTAATAGACTTCTAAGCCTCCAGAACTCAAATAGAAGAAGTTGGGGTGGATTGTAATTATTGGTAAATTGTGCGGTCGTGATGAATTGGCCGTTGAAAAACAGATCAGCTATGCGGTGGATTCCATGTTCCTGCCAGAGATGGGGGTGGGAGTCTCTAAGGGCCGCTAGCAGGCCCGTTAGAGAGTGTACAGGAGAAGGATGTGGGGCTATCTGAGGTAGCGAGCGCAGTCTATCCCATATTCGAAGGGCATGTGAGATTATTGTATTATGGATTTTGAAGAGCGACCTGACATGCTTGGGTAGCCAAATGAGGTCTTGTAAGGTAAGAGGGCTAGGGAGCATTGCTTGTTCTAGCGCTTGCCATTTGTTTTTGCTGTCTGTGGTCTTCCATGCTAGGACTTGAGAAAGCCTTGAAGCTTCATGGTAATACGTTATGTTAGGGGCGCCCGCGCCTCCGCACAAGAGTGGTTGCTGAAGTATTCTAGTAGCGACCCTAGGATGCTTATTTTTCCATATATACTTATTGCAGATCTGTTGAAATTTGCTAATCAGACATTTAGGGACAGGGATAGGGAGTGAACGGAACAGGTATGTGAGCTTGGGAAGCAGGAGCATCTTGAATGCAGCAATACGTCCCAGCCAGGAGATGCATGGGACACTCCACCTGTCAGTACAAGATTGGAACTGCTGGAGGAGAGGACTGAAATTAGACTCTATAATAGTGGTGATGTTCGAGGAGAGATAAACTCCAAGATGTTTGATCCTCTGCTGGGACCAATTGAATGGGTACCGTTGTTGGAGTTCTGTAAGATCAGTATCTGACACGTTAATGGAATATGCCTCCGTCTTGTTGATGTTAAGCTTGTAGTAGCTAATCTGTCCAAACCAATCCAGTAACCTGAAAAGGGCAGGGAGGGAATGGAGAGGGTCGCTAAGAAATATGGTTAGGTCGTCCGCGAATAAGGCGGTTTTTTGCAAGGTATTCTCTAGTTCCACTCCCTTGATATCAGGACTACCTCTGATCGCCTCCGCCAGCGGTTCCATGATTAGAGCGAAGAGTAGCGGAGAGAGGGGACAGCCTTGGCGCGTCCCGTTGGTAATCGGGAAGGTCGGGGAACGGAATCCTAGACCTCTAACCGAGGCCGAGGGGGCTGAGTACAAAGCTCTAACACTAGAGCAAAATCCCGGGGGGAAGCCGAATTTATCAAGGACCTCAAATAGGTATGTCCAATTGACCCTATCAAAAGCCTTTTCGGCATCTAAGGCTAGGGTCGTGCAGGAAAGATTACGCTGCTTGGCTTCAAAGTATATGTTGAGGATCCGACGAGTGTTGTCTGGTCCTTCCCGACCTGGGGTAAAGCCAACTTGATCACCGTCCAACAGCGACGGAAGAACTTTATTTAATCTAAAGGACAAAAGTTTCGCCATCAACTTTACATCAACATTGATCAATGAAATGGGGCGGAAGTGTTCACATACGTTAGGAGTTTTACCCGGTTTCGGGATGGTCACTATGGTCGCCTCTAGAAACTCAGTTGGTAGGGTGCCGGACTGTCTGGCCAGAGAGCAGATTCTAGTAAGAAGTGGAGATATCTGAAGTCTGAACGTTTTATAGAACAGAGCTCCAAAACCATCGGGACCTGGGGCTTTGTGGGATTTTAGGGAGTTGATGACATGTAGAACTTCTTTAATGCTGAATGGAGCATCAAGCTGATCTCTCTGGGCTTCCGTCAAGGTCGGCAGAGAGATGGTGCCTAGGAAGTCCTGAATATGTTGTGATATCGGGACACGTTGGGTAGGGGAACTCGCTAGGTTATATAATGCAGAGTAATAAGAAGCAAAAGCTTTCCCTATGTCTGCTGGGAGCCGGACATTGCCCTGGGGAGTTTTAATATATGGGATGCGGGCTTCTGCAGTCTTTTGCTTGAGTTTATTGGCCAATAGCCTGTCTGCTTTGTTTCCTTTGGCGTAGAATGTTTGTTTGAATTTCTGAACCTGAGTCTGTTGTCTTTTTAATTCTAGGGTTGCAATTTGTGTCTTAATAGTTTCAATTTGGGTGAGAGTTTGCGGGTCAAAAGATGTTACATGTAATGTGTTCAGGTTTCTCAGGGAGACATGGAGTTGGGCAAGTGAACTACCCAACCGTTTCTTATGCTCTGCATTCAATTTAATGAATACCCCTCTAAGAAAGGCCTTGAAAGTGCCCCACAAACAGAAGTCGTTTACTGCTCCGTTATCATTTATGCTTAGAAACTCGGAAATCTCTTTCCGGATCAGTGCGACCTGTTCTGGACTAGAAAGGAGGTGTTCCGGAAGCATCCAAGAAGAACGATAGGGTGTGCTATTGGGGTTTTTTAGGGTAAGCTGAACCGAAGAATGGTCAGACCATGTACACTCAGGCATAAGTACTGATTGGACCGAGTCTAGGAGTCTCGGTTCACAGAAAAAGTAATCAATCCTGGTGTAGGTATTGTGTACTTTAGAAAAAAAAGGAGTAGTCTCTTGAGGAAGGATGGTGGGAACGCCAGATGTCGAATAGAGTGTGTTGGGCCAAGAGATTGTTGAAATGCTTTGCAGTCCTAGAGGCTTGTTTGTCACAGGGTTTAAGCTTAGGAGAGCGTCTATCTAATGTTGTGTCTAGCAACATGTTAAAATCACCAGCTAGTAGTAAGTTTTGTGTTTTGTGAGAGGCCAGCAGTCTTAAAAACTTCCTAAAGGCTCTAATTTGACCAGAGTTTGGGCCATAGTAATTGGCAAGAGTGTATGGAGTATCGTCTATCCTGCAGGTCAGTATTAGGAATCTACCCTTTGGGTCCTTGAAAGTTTCTATTTTTTCAAAGAGAACGGATTTATGTATCAGAATAGCTACGCCTCTCGATTTCCCCAGGTATGAGGCTGTCTCCACTATCGGGTATTGTTTGCATCTAAAGGGTATAGGGGTTCCTTCTGCCCAATGGGTCTCCTGGAGAAAGGCTATTTTAGTTTTGGCGCGAGTTAAGTAACTAACTAATCTACTTCTCTTGTTAGGGGTATTGAGCCCTCTAGTGTTAAGCGAGGTGCAAATGAGGGACATGATGAAGTAGTGTTAAGGAGAAGTGGGGAGTGAGAAAGCAGGGGAAGAGAAGAAAAAAAAAAAAAAAAAACACTAAAAGACTAGGAGGAGAAGGAGGTGAGAGAGAGGTGTAAAAAGAAAAAAGACAGGGAAGAATGGTTGTTCTTAAACTTCTAGTAGAGTGCAAAAAAATATTACATTCAGTCAAATATATGTTGGTACTGATAAATTGGCAAATAGAAATTGCGGTATGATCGAGAGAAACCGCGTTAATCGTCTTCCCTAATAGGGGAAGCACATTTAAGTGAATGGAAAAAAAAGGGGGCTTGGGTTTGTTGTAGGGGGGGGGGGGAGGAGGTTGTTGGAAACTATAAAGTAATGAACTGTTAATAGCTAGTCAGGCAGTGGGGGTTGCCAATCGTGCCACTGTTTAACAGCGGAGTGTTAGAAGTGGCGGGAGGGAAGTGGGTAGAATAACGGCCTAGTAGCCTGTCTAGTGAAAAGGTGGTGTATCAATTGGAGTTATATGACAGTGACAGTAGAGAACTTTCAATTTACTTATAAGAGAACAACAGTGCAATACATAAAACAGCAACCAGAACAACAAACAATTTAAAACAACAATACTATAACAGGTGATCAGGTATGTATCTCGGTGTAGACCTTACAGAGTGAGTTGAGGAGTCAAGATTATGGTGTCTTAGTGTAGGCAGTGAGTTCAGCTAATGAACTATTCTAGGTGTGTGGACCGCTGGACTTGCTACTGTGAATATGTCATGGGCAGCTGAGATTGTAGAACTATGGTAGAGTACTCAGATGTATGGGGTAAGGTGTTCTGTTAACAATTAAGTGATCGGAATGGTCTGTACTAGGCGTGTGATCCGCTAGACTTGCTGCTATAAGTTTGTAATGGGCAGCTGAGGTTGTATTGCTGTGGTGTAGCGCTCTGATGCATGGGGTGAAGAGTTCTACTGACAATTAAGTGATCAAAACACTATGTGAGCGGGTGTGCTGTAGGGGTACTTCGAGTGTTATATACGTAGGGGTTACTTTTCTAGTGTGTCTGTCTAAGTCCCAGGAAGATTGTGTGCAGGGAGTGTGCTACAGCCGGGCCCTCGCTGAGCACATGGTGCCTGTATATCAGAGTAACCTTGTTTGGAGGCAGTAAAAGTTGTGTGTGGGGTCTATGGATGTTTGACAGCTAATTGTAGTAGGAATGAGACTTTAATGTTCCAGAGAAAAAGCAATGATAACAGTTTAGTAAGCGATAAAACCTCTGTATAGAAATGTAAACAATGTTCACCATGGTATGAGTACTGTATATTGTAAAGGAGCAAAACAAGTTAAAGATACTTATCGTCCAAAGGTCATCAAAATCAGCATGCCAGCTACTAGAGTCCAAATGGTGTGTGACCACCTGTTATCCAAATGAGCTAAAAGAGGAAAAAAGAAAGTAACTTCACATAACAAATGTCCAGGAAGAGTAAGCTACATCTTAGGGTTTGTGATGCACTTCCTAGGAAACTGGTGATCCAGATCTATGTCTCTGCGTAAAGGTTGGCCATTTCTGGCTCTCATGTTGCTTCTGAAGGCCAAACCTTCGTGTTGTAGGGGTAGTCCAGTCTCCCACCTCGGAGACATCTAAATTGTTCCGTCGGTCTTCATTCTGCAGCTGTGCCTCTCAATTGGGTTTGGCTGGTGTGCGGTTTGTCCTTTTGTGAGGGGTATAGATTCCATAGCTTGAGTAGTTCATACCCTCTGTTAGGGGTCTGTATGGTAAACATCTGATTGTTCCGGAAGATGAGTAGCTTTATGGGGTAGCCCCACCTGTACCTGATCTCGTTTTTCCGTAAAATGGATGTAACTTCTGTAAAAGTTTTTCTCTTCTGTAAAGTTCTTGCAGAAAGGTCAGGAAAAATTTGTAGTTTTTTAAATTTTTCTGGAAGGGAGGGTTTCTGAAAATGGGCTCTTTGGATTCTCTCTTTGTAAGTGAAGTAGTGTAGCCGGACAATTGTGTCTCTAGGTTGGTCATCTGGGAGTCCTTTGGGCTTAAGAAACCGGTGTGCCCGGTCCATCATGGCTTCAGTCTCCGTGGCTGGGGGTGCTAGCACATGAAACAGTTCTTTTAGGTACGGCTGTAAATCGCCAGCAGAGACGGACTCAGGGATACCCCGGATCCTGAGGTTGTTCCTCCGAGATCTATCTTCCAAGTCCGCTATCTTGTCGTCGACAACATCCAGGTAGTCTGCAAGGCGTTGTGTGTAAGAAAGCAGGTTAGAATGTTCCACAGCGGCATCCTCCTGCTTTCTTTCCAAAGTGTCAATTCTTTCATTTGTTGAAGAGATCTCTTTCTTGAGCTCAGCTGTTGAGGCCGCCATTTGGGCAGTGAATGAAGCGTGGTGCTTGTCCAGTAGGGACTTAAGTGAGTCCATGATGAATGAGGGAGTAACTGCCTCAGATGAGGCTTGTTGAATGTTCTGAATAGCCGCCAGTGTGAGATCCGAAGTGTCAGACCCAGGGGAGTCTGGGGGTTCTATGTCACCTTGTGAGAGCCCTCCAGGGGGCCCAAAGTGATCCATCACAGTTTTTTTAGGTAGAAAAGGTTGTTTGTTTTTTTTCCCTCTGGCTGATTGTGACATGGTGAGGGGGGGAAAAGGCTGGGTCTTTTGCAGAAGGAGACTTTGAGAAGTTAGAGGTCAGGTATGGCAGGGCGGCCCCACTTCAGGACAACGAAGGGTCACTATGTGGTAGACAGGCTTAAGTGGCCTATACGTGCCTATTCCATTTTAAACAGATGTGTACCTTAGAGAAAATGAGAATGTCACTGGCGTGGAAAAGTCTGGAAGTATTCAGAGTAGGTTTGGGGCACTCTCCCTAGGGAAATTGCCACCTCTAGGCCAGGCCGGAAAAGGGGTGGTGGATATGACCTGCTGCATCAAAGTGCAGCAGGAAAGGGGACAGGAGAGTGCACTCTAGCTATAATTTAAAGGCAAGATATATTGCGGCTCCTAAGCTGCTGCAGTTGGTGTAACACAGTCCTACTTTGTGTCAGAACCAGTGCAGTAATTGGTGGATATGCAGATTGCTTTCACTTAGAGCCTAAGGGTATTATTGTGATGTAGGCCTGGGAGCCCCTGGGTTATTGTGGGTTAGCTGCTTATCTCCTTGTGTAATCACTATCCTCACAGGGGAGCTGTTGGTGATGGGAAAACAAATAGTAGTTGCTGCACAGTAAATTTGCAGGCCCCTTTATAGAGTTCAAATTTTCGCGTGGCTTGCGACAGGTTAATAAGTGGTTGGTAAGCTGGTTGCAGTTGTACCTGCGTTAGGAGAAAAGTACATATACTGGGAATAGTCCTTGTAAATGCCTGTGCTGCGGTTTCTTCTGGCGCTCTGAGTGTGACTGTGAGGAAGGCCGCGCTGACAGGCTGCTGTGCTTATATGGCTGGAGATTAAAGATGGCGTTTTCGCGCCACTATATGGGGAAGGAGTATCGGCATGAAGTGGCGCCCAGCTAGTGTGTTAGCTCAGTTTAGGTAAGTCACTGTCAGTCTCCGGGTCCCCTTAGGCTTGAGTGTTTGTAGGTAGTTTAGTTTTAATTAAGCAGTGTAATCCCCTGCAGATCGGGCTGCATGTACTTACGGGGAGGAGATCGGCTGGGCACCACGTGGAAGCTGTTCCTCTATGGGGTCGCAAGTTGTGCGGTATCTTTGGCGGCTTCCCAGAGTATCAAGGGAGAGCAGGCTCCGGGGAGGGCAGTGGACTTCCTCGGTTCAGAGCTCCAGTCCGGCTCCGCTTCTGTAAAGTGTGAGTAGATGCGGGGGGTTCCGCTGCAGCACAGCTCTTTCAAGGCCAAATATGGAGGGTCGTTCAAACTTCCAGTGCCGCTGGGTCTGGAGCCCCTGCTATCGCGGCTGTGCTGCACAGTAGGTTGCTGGTTGCTATGCTGTTAGGATTGCGGGCATAGGACACAGGAAAGGCGGCCAGGGACAGGTCAGATCCTCCGGCAGCAGAGGCAGTGCCAGTAAATCTGTAACTTCCTCCGACGTCGTGCTGAGTCTTCTAATAGGTGTTTCTGTGTCCCTGCTATGGATATGGGATCGTAACTGGTGGAAAATAGCTTAATACTGAGGGAATTTATCTGGTATATTTTGCTTTTTGGCTAACTAGAACTCAGAGCTCTAGCTAGGTGCGACCGGCCAGTATGGTGGTTGGCTCCACCCCCCTGGTATTTGAATTTTAAACCCTGTATAATGCAAAACGGGTAATTCATATCAAATGCTCAAATTACCCATTTGAATAATATATAAGCATATAAGCATTATAGGATGCACCAAATTACCTGAAATAATAGAGGGGGGGGGTTATTAACCCTGTTTTCACACTTAACATGGGGTGTGTATATGATGCCCATTATTATACAATGGGAATTCATAACCACACAATATCGGTGAATCATATCACACAAATATGGCTTAAAGGAATAACCTGAAGCCATTCAAACTGGATGCAGATTTATACAAAAAGTTGAAAATGAGTGGTATCTGAATTAAAAAGACAAATGAGGAGGTATTATGAAAATTTTATAAATGTTTTATCTAAGGTATTAGTTCTTCTAAAATTGCAATGGTTAAAGTGAGAAAAGATAGAGTTGTAGACTCTTCCTAAATGGTAGACTTACTGTATTGTTGTATATTAATATTTAATGTAAATATTACTCTTATCATTTATAGTTTTATATATACATATTGTCACACTCGATCCGCTCATCGCCGTGTCGCCACGGCTCCTGGATCTCCTGTGTCTCTCACGTCACGTTGCCTAGCAACGTGACACGCTCCTCAGCACACTCCTCCCTGACGTCAGCCTCTCTCTCTGCCTTTAAATCTTGGCGGGAGATCTTACTCGGGGCCTGTTTGTTGTTGCTGACTGGTGCTGTGTGAGTACTATTTCTGAACCTGAATTTGACCCTTGCCTGTCTGACTACGAACTCTGCTTTACCCTCAAATTCTGTCTCCTGGATATATTGACCCTAGCCTGCCTGACCTTGCTTTTGTCTAGTCCCTCAAACTGTCTCCTGGATATTGGACCCTTGCCTGCCTGACCTTGCTTCTGCTTAGTCCCTCAAACTGACTCCTGGAAATACTGACCCTTGCCTGCCTGACCTTGCTTTTGCCTAGTCCCTCAAACTGTCACCTGGATATACTGACCCTTGCTTGCCTGACCTTGCTTTTGCCTTAACCCTAGCAAACCTGCTTAAAGGGACATTTATATTTTGTTTTCTGCAAAACCTGATAAAAGGGACATTATCATTTGTTTGCTGCAATCCTGCTTAAAGGGACATTTATTTCTGTTTGCTGCAAACCTGCTTAAAGGGACATTATCATTTATTGGTTGTTAACCTGCTTAAAGGGACATTTATCATTTATTGGATACAAAACTGCTTAAAGGGTCATTTATCATTTGTTTGTTGCAAACCTGTTTAAAAGGACATTTATCATTTTAACTTTCTACTACTTAAAGTTCGCTATCTCTTGTGTATCAATTCAGACCTCAAGAAATTATACAGATATTCTACTTCTTTTGTGAATACATTGTATCCTGTTTATTTTGTTTCCTGAGTGGGTCACGTCCTGGATATTTCTCAGTGTGCTAGCGTGTGTTTTACTTTTCATGCTAGCAGTTGGGTTGAATCCTGGGCTGATCCTTTACGGCTGACAATACAAACGGGCCCGAAATGGACCCCACTGAATTATCCATGGCCGTGGCTCACCAGGGACAATTACTGGGATCTCATGCTACTCACTTGCAATCCTTGGACTCAAAGTTGGATCAGATAACTACATTACTACAGAGTTTGGTTGCTCCTATACCTCTCAATCCTACTCCTTTGGAGACCTCTCCTCCTATGAATCTTACTAACCAGTCACAAGAGCAACTCAGTCCTAGGATACCCCTTCCAGATAAATATGATTGGAATCCTGAAGACTGTAGGTGTTTTTTGAATCAATGCCGCCTTCACTTCCGTAACAGCCCAGTCCTTTTTGCTACTCCCTCTTCTAGAATACCTTCCTTATATCCTTAATGAAAGGAAAAGCCTTAGCTTGGGTATCACCTTTGCTTGAAAAGAATGATCCAATACTCCTGGATGTGGATTCCTTCCTCTCTGTATTTTCAAATGTCTTTGACAAACCTAGAAGATCCTCCGCTGCTTAAGCTTCCCTCTTAGACCTACGACAGGGAGGTCAATCTGTGTCTCAATATGCCATTGAGTTCCGCACTCTAGCATCAGAAACTACTTGGAATCAGGGAGCTCTTAGAGCAGCCTTTCGTAAAGGACTTTCTGAACGTCTCAAAGATGAATTGGTGTACCAGGATCTTCCAGACTCCCTAGAAGCTCTGATTAATCTTTGTATTTGTCTCGATTCCAGATACCGTGAACACCAACAGGAAAGAGAGAGAAGTCAGAAATCTTCAAATCGACCTTCTTTTCGTCTGGCTCCTCGTTTCTCTAACCCAATAACTCCCGCTTCTCCTCCTTCTGACCAGGCTGAGCCAATGGAAGTAGGCACCATAAAAAATAACCAAAACTGAACGCCTGAGAAGACGCTCTCTTGGCTTATGTTTGTACTGTGGCCTTAAAGGACACTTATTAAGGGATTGTCCCACCAGACCAGTAAAAGCCAGGGCTTAACTTCTGACCGGGGGACTGAGTTAAGCCAAATAGGATTTCATTCCCTCAATAATAAACTTTTTGTTCCAGTGACTCTTCAATTTGGAGGAAACAAGATTCATACCCAAGCTCTCATAGACTCGGGTGCCGGAGGAGTCTTCATTGACTCCACATATGTATCTACTCACACTATACCCTTACTTAGAAAAGATTATTCAGTTCCTGTCTCTACTGTTAGTGGAGATCCTTTGGGTTCCGGACTCATCCAGTTTGCTACTAAAATAGATAACATAAACTGAGCGCCTAATGTGTGGGATGACCCTTGGCTCTGATGGATGTGACCCCTAGTGGTGACTGGTCAACAGAGAAAAATGAAGAATCAGAAATATATCAGAGCGCCAATTGGTGGAGGCGGCGTCCTAATGAAACCATATACAAAATCTCGCAGTATAATAAAAACTTACAATTTATTCAAAGATTCTGGATACAATGTAAATCATTTTCACAACATATATACACATAAATTGGTTACAATTAAAAGTCAGAAATTCATGGATCCATGTACTGACAGTTTACAATAAAACACTGTTAACAATAAAAGCTTGTTCCAATAAAAGTGGTAAAAAATAAAATAGATGGTTTGATGTCAGTGCGAGTATAATTAATACAAATAGAAAACTGCTAGAAACAATAATAGCTGAACTGATGGCTTAATGTCAGTAAGAGTATGACCTCTGTGGACAAGAAAACTCCGCTCTGAGATGCGTTAGATATAATTTCTATCTATGAGCGGTCATAAATGGAAAGTAATGGGTAGCAATTTGGAACTGGTAGTGGTTCACAACGCAATTGCAGGAACTTCCCAGTACTGCATGGCCAAATCCGCTTGGAATGGACTAGGGGGTGTGTAAAAAATATAAAGTGCCTAAGTTTAGGATTGAAAACAATGCGATGGTGCATTATATTACATAAATTAAAACATGTTAAGGTATATGCTAAACGTCAACGGCATAAAGTGCTAAAGTCTGCCTTCCAACTAGAATATCAATCTGGTGCAAAGTGAAAAACAATAAAATAACGGAGCAGTGTATACGATAATTAAAACCTTATAAAAATTATATAGGTGTGTGTTAAACCTCCACGGCAAAATAAGTGCTATTGTCTAGGTGTGTGTTAAACCTCCACGGCAAAATAAGTACTATTGTCTGACTCCAAACTGAATATCAATCAAACATGTATAAAAACAGTGAAAAAGATGCAGGGTTTATAAAAATGACAAAGTGAAACAGCTTGAAAAATAGCTTGTAAAAAGCTTGAAAAAAAAGTGTCTGTGTATCAATCTTGTAACTTTGCTATATGCATAAAAGACGGAGAGATGAAATAACAGCTGTAATCCAAACGGTGAAAAGTGATCTTCACCAATAGACGTGTGAGGATATGTGCAACAGTATATGAGGTCCACAATAATAAGCGGTCCACAAAGAAAAACAAAAGTCAATTTGTATACTTCAAGCAGCTATGGTAGTGTCACGCTCGGCTGCTGGGAAGCTCTGCAGTCCTCTCTGTGTGCTTGATTGACAGGTGTCTGAGCCACCCCTTCCTGATGATGTCACAACCAGGCTTTTTAATCTGGGCTTCCTGTTTCTCCAGTACCCGTTTGTTTGTTTAACTTTGTGCTTCTGATAGGAATTCGCTGAGGAATCTCTCTAACTGCTGCTTTTCTGTTGCCAATCTCTTCAAGGATTTACTATGCTGGGTTAACCTTCAACCTCCTGATTACCTGTCTCCAAACAATGCAAGTACTGTTTGTTTTGTGAAACTTTCAAACTTCCTGTTTACCTGCTGCAAACCCTGCATATACTTACTACTCTGTGAACTGCCAAACTATTCAAATACTGTTATTTCTGTGAAACCTTCAATCTGCATGTTTACCTGTTTCCAAACTCTGCAAATACAATTATTCAGTGTAAACCTTCAAACTGCTTAATATCCTGTTGCCAATCTCAACAAGTACTGATTAATCTGTGTTAACCTTCAAACAACCACCTTAGCTGTTGCTATCTCTGCAAGTTCTGACAACACAGTGTTAACCTTCAAACTACCTGATTACATGTTGTTAATTATGCAAGTTCTGACTACACAGTGTTTACCCTCAAACTGCCTGATTACCTGTTGCATACTCTGCAAAGACTGTCTACACAGTGTTAACTCTCAAACTGCCTGATTACCTGTTGCATACTCTGCAAAGACTGTATACTCAGTGTTAACCCTCAAACTGCCTGATTACCTGTTGCATACTCTGCAAAGACTGTCTACACAGTGTTAACCCTCAGACTGCCTGATAACAAATGACCTACTCCTGCATTATTAACTGTTTCCTGTTTTACCCTTCTTCTGTCTGAGTATAAGTGGACTATCCCTGCTCTCCTGATTCTGTGGAAGACATTTCCTGAAACCAGTTCCTTATTCAGAAGTCTATCTGGCTGATATCATGAATTACTTTGGCACAGGCTAACCCTGCTCCATATCGTGAGTACTTTGTTTTTTGGAGGTTGTCGTGGGGTCACATCCTGGATTAAACTCAGAGTGCAAGGGTGTTGTTTAAGTTCACCCTAGCATTTGAGTCTTCTTCTGGACATTTCCTAACCTGACAGGTAGGTTTAAAAGTCAATGGTTTATATCACATAGCGCTATGCCTATTCTATATGTGGTTGAGTTCAACGTTGGTTCAGGAGATCTTCCCTCTGCCAAAAACGAAACAAATAATAGTGTAGATTGTTTTTTAAAATAACCTAATATCAGTAATGTACTCACCAGTCAACGCGTTTCGGTCATGCACTGACCTTTATCAAACCTATCAAGAACATGTGCATCCCGTCAGGGAAGTATTGCAATGGTTAAGAGATAACCATTTGTTTGCCAAACTGGAGAAATGTACATTTCATCAAAGATCCATACCTTTCTTGGGTTATGTAATATCCAAATCTGGATTTGAAATGGATCCAACTAAACTTTCTGCCATTTTGGATTGGACTAGACCTGATTCTCTTAAAGCTCTACAACGTTTTCTGGGCTTCGCCAGTTATTATCGAAAATTTATCAAGGGATTTGCAACTATCACTACACCTCTTACTTCTCTCACTAGAAAGGGGCAAAACTGTAAAGAATGGCCTACAGAGGCTATTAAGGCTTTTGAGTCTCTCAAAGAAGCCTTTTCTTCTGCACCTATACACCGCCACCCAAATCCGGATTTTCAATTTACCCTAGAAGTGGATGCCTTCTGTTGCTGCTGGGGCTATTCTTTCCCAACGATTACCTGACACAGGAAAGATTCATCCTGTAGGTTTCTTCTCCAAGAAATTTACCTCTTCTGAATTAAATTACGACGTAGGCAATAAAGAGTTGCTTGCCATCAAGATGGCTCTGGACGAATTGAGGCATTGGTTGGAGGGTACTGCTTTACCGTTTTCCATACTGACAGATCATAAAAACCTTCTTTATCTCCAAATTGCCAAATGTTTGAATTCCAGGCAGGCTCGTTGGTCTTTATTCTTCTCTCGTTTTCATTACTTTCTTATATACCTGGTTCTAAGAATATAAAAGCGGATGCCCTTTCCAGACAGTTTCAACTTACCTCTACTCCTGAATCTGGTACCATCCTTCAACCATATAAAGTCATTGCTCAGTTATCAACTTCTTGCTTACAGGAATTACAGACTGCTCAAAAGGATCTTCCTTTGTCCTGCAAACCTCCTGATGGTTTACTATTTGTTCCTGAATGTCTTCGTTCCAAGATCCTCCATTGGGCTCATGATAGTCCTCTCTCCGGACATCCAGGTATCAGTAACACTGTTCAGAGTCTCAAACAGTATGTCTAGTCGGTGGCCAACTATCACTCAAGATGTTAAAGACTATGTTTCAGTATGCACACAATGTGCTACCAATAAAATTCCTCGACAACTCCCTTCTGGATTGCTTCAGCCTTTGCCCATTCCTTACCAGCCTTGGACCCATTTATCTATGGATTTTATTACCGATCTCCCTCTTTCAGCTGGAAACAACACTATTTGGGTGGTTGTCGACAGGTTCACTAAAACAGCTCATTTCAATCCTTTGCCTGGTTTACCCTCTGCCAAAAG
Source organism: Bombina bombina (assembly GCF_027579735.1). Lineage (NCBI taxonomy): Eukaryota > Metazoa > Chordata > Amphibia > Anura > Bombinatoridae > Bombina > Bombina bombina. Next base: position 80,786,478 of record NC_069499.1, read on the forward strand.
ACTTTCTGAGCTTTTTCTTTTACATATTGTGAAATTACATGGCTTCCCACTGGATATCGTCTCTGATAGAGGGGTACAATTTGTTTCTCGGTTCTGGAAATTGCTCTGCAAACATTTTGGTACTACAGTCTCTTTGTCTACTTCACATCATCCGCAGTCTAATGGCCAAACTGAAAGAGTTAACCAGTGCCTGGAGACTTATCTTAGACATTATGTGGATCATCATCATTCTAATTGGACTCGTTATCTTCCATTAGCCGAATTGGCTCATAATGCCCGATACAATTCATCTCTTCAGTCTTCTCCCTTTTATGCAGCTTACGGATTTCAACCCAGAACATTTCCTCTGCATACTTCTTCCACTGAAAATCTTGCTTCTGATGTTTCTGCTTGAAGATTAACTCGCCATTGGTGGAAGATACGTCTTCTTCTATCCAAATCCTCTAATAGATATAAGCTCTTTGCAGATCGCCGACGGAAGAAGGCTCCCAAATATCGTCCTGGGGACAAGGTTTGGATTTCTACTCGTCATCTTCGTCTCAAATAGACATGTGCGATTCGTTTCGGATTTATTCGGAAATTCGGAAAATTCTGTAAATTCGGAGATTCGGATCGATTCGAATTTCCGAATTAAAATACTTCCGAATCTACCGAATGAATCCGAAATAGCTCGGTAAAATTCGGCATTTCCCCATAGGAAACAATGGGGAGTTTCGGCTGAAAAAAAAACGCACACACCGCAGCCCCATTGTTTCCTATGGGGAAACACTAAGTCTGCACCTAACACCCTAACATGTACCCCGAGTCTCTAAACACCTCTAATCTAACACTTATTAACCCCTAATCTGCCACCCCCGTTATCGCTGACACCTGCATTATCTTATTAACCCCTAATCTGCCGACCGGATATCGCCGCCACTATAATAAATGTATTAACCCCTAAACCGCCGCACTCCCGCCTCGCAAACACTATAATAAATGTCATTAACCCCTAATCTGCCCCCCCCAACGTTGCCGCAATCTAACTACTACCTTTAAGTATTAACCCCTAATCTGCCGACCGGACACCGCCGCCACCTACATTATAGCTATTAACCCCTAATCTGCTGTCCCTAACATCGCCGACCCCTACATTATAGTTATTAACCCCTAATCTGCTCCCCCAACGTCGCCGCAATCTAACTACAAGTATTAACCCCTAATCTGCTGACCGGACACCGCCGCCACCTACATTATAGCTATTAACCCCTAATCTGCTGTCCCTAACATCACCGACCCCTACATTATAGTTATTAACCCCTAATCTGCCCCCCCAACGTCGCCGCAACCTAACTACAAGTATTAACCCCTAATCTGCCGACCGGACACCGCCGCCACCTACATTATAGCTATTAACCCCTAATCTGCTGTCCCTAACATCGCCGACCCCTACATTATAGTTATTAACCCCTAATCTGCCCCTCCCACGTCGCCGCAATCTAGCTACAAGTATTAACCCCTAATCTGCCGACCGGACATCGCCGCCACTATAATAAATGTATTAACCCCTAAACCGCCGCACTCCCGCCTCGCAAACACTATAATAAATTTTATTAACCCCTAATCTGCCCTCCCTAACATCGCCGCCACCTACCTACAATTATTAACCCCTAATCTCCCGCCCCCAACGTCGCCGCTACTATAATAATATAATAATATATAATAATATATTTAAGTTAGGGGGTGTTAGGGTTAGACTTAGGTTTAGGGGGTTAATAACCTTATTATAGTAGCGGCGACGTTGGGGGCGGGAGATTAGGGGTTAATAATTGTAGGTAGGTGGCGGCGATGTTAGGGAGGGCAGATTAGGGGTTAATAAAATGTATTATAGTGTTTGCGAGGCGGGAGTAAGGCGGTTTAGGGGTTAATACATTTATTATAGTGGTGGCGATGTCCGGTCGGCAGATTAGGGGTTAATACTTGTAGTTAGATTGCGGCGACGTTGGGGGGGGGGGCAGATTAGGGGTTAATAACTATAATGTAGGGGTCGGCGATGTTAGGGACAGCAGATTAGGGGTTAATAGCTATAATGTAGGTGGCGGCGATGTACAGTCGGCAGATTAGGGGTTAATACTTGTAGTTAGATTGTGGCGACGTTGGGGGGGACAGATTAGGGGTTAATAACTATAATGTAGAGGTCAGCGATGTTAGGGACAGCAGATTAGGGGTTAATAGCAATAATGTAGGTGGCGGCGATGTCCGGTCGGCAGATTAGGGGTTAATACTTGTAGTTAGGTTGCGGCGACGTTGGGGGGGCAGATTAGGGGTTAATAACTATAATGTAGGGGTCGACGATGTTAGGGACAGCAGATTAGGGGATAATAGCTATAATGTAGGTGGCAGCGGTGATTAGGGGTTAAATAATTTTATGATAGTGTTTGCGATGTGGGGGAGCCTCGGTTTAGTGGTTCATAGGTAGTTTATGGGTGTTAGTGTACTTTGTAGCACTCAGTAGTTAAGAGCTTTATATTCCGGTGTTAACCCATAAAACTCTTAACTACTGACTTTATTCGGTAGATTTGGATGGCCGTGTATTACACTAGTACTATTTACACCTAATATACAGTACATAATACTAGTCTAATACACAGCATATACCACCTAAAACATACCAAATTTCCGAATTTCGGAACCGAATCGAACCAAATAGAACCGAATTCAGCCGAATTTATTCGAATCCGAATAAATCCAAAACGAATTCATTCAAATCCGAATAAATCCGAAACTAATTCATTCAAATTTTGCCGAATTCGAATCGATCCGAACCGAAATTCGAAAAGTCTGAATCGATCCGAAGCGAAAACGAACCGAATTTTTTAGCCATGCACATGTCTAGTCTCAAACAACCTTCTCTTGTGCATTGTGCATTGGAAACATTGTATATTAAGAATTTCTGGGGAAAAGCAAGCGGGGATACTTGCCTAGATGTACTAATTTCCTATGCAAATATTTACATTGATTTAATTTTGAGACATGGAGGATTTTAATTTCAGTTTTTTATCTCCCCCATAATTTTAATGAATTTATATATATATATATATATATATATAGATATATACTGTATATATATGTTTTATGTGTGTACATATGTATGTATGCGTTTATATGTGTATACATATCTATAAGTACATGTACACACACATAAATACATATGTATACACATATAGACGTATATAAATATATATATATATATACATACATATACATTTTTAGACATGTATATGTATGTATCTCTATGTTAAAGCCCTTTCCGTTCCTTTTTTCTCTCTAACACCCGAGATCTCATATATTTGAAGCTTTATAACTAATTTGTGCAATATTTATTTTTAAGAATTTGTATTAGATAGTGTTATAATTAATCTAAGTATACTTTGTAATGTATAATTGATGTTTTTTGTGCAACTTTTTTGTTTGCAAAACAATCAACCAGAGCTCTGAAGTCGTGGTAATCATTCTAGCGATTGCGCTTAAGCGATTGCATTTACTTTCAACTTCTAATACTGCAATAAGCCAGATGAGCGCAAACACTGGTGATAAACCCCTTATCACGTGTGTGCGCTTGTGATCTGGCTCATAATGTAGCAAACTCCAATTATAAAATTCTACCAGACATGTAAAATTGTGTATATATTGTTTTCTGGCCTTTGTTTAAACTGTAGATAATTTGCATTAAATATTGCACTTTAATTGTTATAATCTGTTTAAAGGAACACTTTCAGCGCAAGCTTTGCATGGCTTAAGCGTACAACAGTTATGTTAATAACTGTTGATTATTGACGATAAATGACATTGCTAGAGGCATTTAACTAAGTTTAAATTAAAATTCCTTTGTGAGGCAAATTATGATGTCATCTTTTTTCTTCTACAGAGACATTACAGAAGCATATCGGTGCTGAGGTCTCCAGGCAGATAATTAATATACGTTTCATGAGTACCTATCTGCCTTATACCATGGAAAGCCCAAAATGAAGTACCTACATAATACCAACGTCCCGCCTATGTTTTGCATATTTTACCACTGATGTAATCTAAAAGCAGACTATGAACATTATTTAGATGGTGATACAAAATTCAGTCTGCAACAATAGTGTTGATTTGTTAATTATTATTTATTTGTAGAATGTCTGACTTTGCCATCTTTTAAAGTAATTGACATAAAGTGAAAAAATATAAACTGTCCCCTACCAAAAAAGCAATTTATCTGTGTAAAGCAGTTTTAAACTTAAATGAAGGGTTAAATATATAGGTGGCTTCAGTGATTACTTGCAAAATGTTTCAATTGTTGCTCACCAATATACTTTAAAAGCCCCGCACTTTGTCACCTGGCCTCAATTCTAACCAATCAGAAGCTCTTCCATATGGAAGCAGTAAAAGAGAGCATTTAGGGCCAGATTGCAAGTGGAGAGTTATTTAACATTCCCGCTTGCATGCAAACCCTGCTAGAAGTAAGCTTCTTGCGTACGTCAGGTAGCGCTCGTTTTACAACTTGAAAAAAACAGTTTTTTGCACAAGCGCTACTTGATGCATGCAAAATGCCAAACTTAGAATATTGCATGCACGTATTCCCCCATGGAAGTCAATGGAGCAGAAAAAGTTGAAGAAAACCTAACATCCTACTTGCGCGTAACCCAGCATATTCTCAAGTGAACTAACCCAACATGAAAATATTAATATTTCACATTCCAGTGTTCTTCACATAGCAGAATATGTTCTATGTATTTATAATTTATAAATACATATTTCTACATATATCTGATGTTTTTTGGTATTATATATATATACTGTATATATATATATATATATATATATATATATATATACTGTATATATATATATATATATATATATATATATATATATATAATATATATATACCTATATATATATATATATATATATAATTGTATATAGGTATCAATATATACAAATTCACTATTTCAATAGAGAGAAACACGAAGAGGACACAGTAGTGTCCTCTCCAAAGAAAGACAGGGATTTCAGCACTCCAAAAATTTTTCACTCTTTAATAAGAGGTATAAAGTATTCAATTTATATATGTAAAAAATGGTGCTCCCCACCCCAGCGCAACCTGATCAGCGGCCGGGCCCCCTAAATCAAACCACACATAGATAGTTAATAAATGAATTTTATTACAAGTGCGAATAAAAATCAAGTGTTTCAAAATATAAAAAACACATAGAAAAAGCTGGCCAGCTCACATTGGTTGCTAACAATGCAATGATAATAACCTTAAATATAGTTATAGCAAAGTTATTTGGCAACACCCCAAGCCAGTGGGTAGCCCTGTGATTACACAGGAATCTGCTACCATGGATATAGGAGGGGATCCATGCAAAATAACTAAGAAGACAGCAGCAAGTATTGGCAACACCTCTCTCAGAGGATAACCCAAACTGATTGGAAATATGTTATCATGAGGTAAGTACCTGAGGATCTATGCCTAATACTTCTAAATATAAGCAAAAAGTTACATGCAAGTTGTTATAACATGTAAGGCTTATTTTTACACTTTCGTACTAATGGACAACACCCTTACCAGAGGATAGCACCAATATGATAAAAGGTTACAGCTATCATAGTACACCACATACGGGATCTATGTCCATAGAATACTACTAGCGTAATCACAGCAAATATGAACCATTAACATAAGATGTATCAAGCAGGCAAAAAAAGGGGAACATATTAGAGAGATACTTATATTTCATTGCAACATGTAGTAAAAAATGTTGCAAACAGAGATCACTCTGTTACTTGGTTTCCTAAGGAGTGTGTTCCATTTAGAAAGTTAGACTCGATAGTCCAAAGATACTTATCAAGTGACTCCTGGATATTCAGTTCTCCGTTACGTCCTTATATCATAGCCTGATCTGGATACAACAACTTGCTTCTTATGGGGATTCCCGGACTGTATTTACAGCTAATATGGTTCCAAAAGCTGTGTTTAACATTTGCATCGAACAAACAAAGTGAAGCTTGATTCCCAGCTGTGCGATAGTGACGTTCCACGCCGTGTATCTTTGGACTATCGAGTCTAACTTGATTTTTATTCGCACTTGTAATAAAATTAATTTATTAACTATCTATGTGTGGTTTGATTTAGGGGGCCCGGCCACTGATCAGGTTGCGCTGGGGTGGGGAGCACCATTTTTTACATATATAAATTTAATACTTTATACCTCTTATTAAAGAGTGAAAAATTTTTGGAGTGCTGAAATCCCTGTCTTTCTTTGGAGAGGACACTACTGTGTCCTCTTCGTGTTTCTCTCTATTGAAATAGTGAATTTATATGTGCATCAGGGTCTGCACCCATGTGTATCTTCTATAAATTATATTATCCTACTCCCCAAAAATTTGTATATATATCGATATATACAGATATATATATATATATAGGAATATCTATTTATAAATACTTAGGACATATTCTGCCATGTGCAAAACATTGTATTGTGAAATTTTTATGTAAGATTAAACAAGAAAATCTTACTACTCAAGAGGAATTAGCCTATTTGTTATATACAGTATAACAAATATATATTTATATATATACAGTATTTATATATTTCAACATTGTAATATGAAATATTTACAGTAAATACACAGTATAACACTTTATAAAAAAATTAATATTGCAAAAATATGTTTTCACATGTTTTCATCTACTTAACTGCAAAGGGCTCTAATGCACTTATATAGGTATGGTTTGTGTATATGTGTGTACGTGTGTATTTATGTGTTTTTATGTGTATATGTCTGTAAATACATTTTTTCACATATAAATATATAAATGCATCTGTACACACATATAGACATATATATATACATACATATCCATCTTTGAGCCAAAATATAACCTTTTTGTGCAACTGTAGTGCACCTGTACTCTGTAATGTATTTTTGATGTGTTTTGTGAAACAGCTAAATAGAGCTCTGAGGACACGGTAATCATTCTAGAGTAAATCACGATTGTGCTCATTCGATCGTGTTTACTTTCAACTTGTAATACGAGCGGTAAACCCATCATGCTCAAACGCCAGCGATAAACCCCTTTTGCTCCCGCTTAACTTTTAGAACTCCACTCATAATCTGGCACTTAATTGACTCCATGTGTCTGCAGGAACAGTAGTAGACGGCATTTTATGGGCATTATGTGCCTGTGATTTTGCAGAGGGCATTCCAGTGCTTGGCCATCTACGATATATGATTGGGAACAGCCTAGCAGTCCCCTAAAGAAAGTCAGCCTTTTTACTAGAATTCTCTAGACCAGTGATAGTCACCTTCTGAATACATGGGACTGCATATCAATATTTTAGAAGCTTTAATGGTGTTGATATGATTTATGGCTTTTTAAAATATAATTAATAGTACATTTCTTTAAAATGCCCAGATCCACAGTGGCACAGAGCCAGACTTAAATGAGTATGTAGGTTTCTATCTATATAAATGTACACTAAAGATGCCAGAAGTCATTGCATAATAAATGCATTTATTATGATAAATTATTATTATTATTATTATTATGTAGACAACAATTTTATTGATGTTACATACTTTAGAAATGGAATTTATTTAACTATATATAATTTATTGAACTTAGCATCACTAAGGACCTGATAGAAAAAAGATCTCTGGGCTGGTGAGATTCTATAAGAATGCTCACCAGCCATTCTATTTCCCTAGGGGAATTCTATAAAGTCACTATTTCCTTGAAAACACTGTCTTGCTAAAGGGTGCATACTGCGTTTTCATATGGGGAGGAGATGCATACATTATAAAAGTGCACATTGAACATTGTAATTTAAAAATCATAAAAAACGAAAAAATTGAACCATTCACACAAAAATACTGTGTGGTTAAGGTGCATCAAAAATCGTAACATAATTGTTCACCAAAAATCACATTTTATCAAAAACATAAAATTTGTATGTAATTTACACAAAAATAAATTATATATGCACAGCATAAATCGTAGTTTAAGTACACTGGATGTGCAAAAAACACATATACAAAGAATTATTGTTTTGTTGTAAAATGTTCTGAACATAGGAGTTCCATGAGCATATATGAAATTGTCTTTCAAATCCCAGCATAAATAATCTAAACATTTCCACCCTAAAGATCTCACTGTTTTTTCTCGCAACCTTAAAGTTGGCAAACTTTTATCAAAATATTCAAAAAACTAATTGCTCTGAAAGGAAAACCCATGCATGCAAAAATAACAGCAAATTTAAGCTACAGTGCACTGAAAACAGAGTAATTTGAATTAGGCATAATATAAATGGTTAAACATATGCCGTAACTCAGGCCCGGACTGACCATAGGGCATACCGGGCATTTGCCTGGTGGGCCGCGGGTTATCTTAGCTCCGCCCACAATTATCACACATACCGAGTGCCCCAAAATTTTATTATAATGTGGTGCCTGTGTGGCTGTTGGGCCGCAGATTACGTCAGCTCCACCCAACATTATCTCTCACACGATTACTGTAGGCTGTACAAGGTTGAAGGCTGCGAGGGTAAATCGCTTGTGTAATGTACGACTAAACTATGCAGCAGCTGAGCAGTCGACTCTCTATACTACAGTTACCCCCTAATATTGATTGCTAGTACAGCTGCTGGCACTATCCTCGCCTTTCTGACTGTGGGTATTTCACCAGTGGCGAACGGACCTGCTACCACGGTCGCCACTCAGGCCAAGAATGTGCAACCAGTCACTGTTGAGATGCCCAGACAGCCCAGGAAATCAGGAATGGGAGCAGGAGGGACCCGGGGTCCAGTATAACTGTAGTATGTTACTGCACTGCAATCTATGCAGTCAGACCCAGAATTTTTTTTTTTTTTTTAAATATCAGGTGTGGCCATTAAAAAGCGCAGGCTAGGAGCAGGCTAGCAGCAGTACCATTCAGTGGACTGTGTGGAGCTACCATCCATAGCAGTGCACACAGTTAGACCCATAGTGTTTATGGGGATTATGGAGGATCACCACTCAGGAAGGAAGCATAGTGCTGACAGAAAGTAAGTGTCTGCTGTGTCAGAGGATCGTAATGCTGCTGTGCATATATTGTTTTAAACTATGCATATGTTTTTGCAAAAAAAAATATACAAAAGCTGATTCCAACATCTAGTCTTTGAGTAGTTTCTGAGAACTCATGTCAAGTACAAGTGTATAGTAACTAAGTTTCGTTGTGGATGATGATTGTATCCCCTACTTGGTTAAGCGGATGTGAGCCGCCATGCCATAATAATATAATCCTGTCTGTACATTTTCTTATTTGTACAGCTATTAGCCAATCAGCTAAGTCGATATACTAATGAAGCATAATGATTGGAACCGCCTCCTGGTTTCATCAGCATGGGCAAACATGGAACGCCAGAAGTTGCTCCTGTCTAACGCAGCCTACTAGCAAGCACATTGCAATGTTCCACTGCAAATAATATATGCAGGATGTCAATAGCAGCAGCGCTAGAGAGCAATATACAGAGCGGCACAGGTACAAGCCATTTGTACATACTAATCGATAGATAGGTTGCTGTACTGTATTAAAGTTTTTTTTTTTATCCTTTAACTAGCTGTGTACAATGTGATACAAATATACACTGTTGTGATGGATTTAATATATTGTTTCTATGACAGTATGTATCACAGTTTACTGCAATATGGAGTTTACACAGGGTTGCTATGGCTACAACCTGGCGTCTTTTTTCTCACTGGGGTGGGGCTACTGGGGTTTGTACAATTTGGTTGCCTGAGGAAGGGGAATGTGTCCCCGAAACGTCACATTAAATATCACATTTTCTTGAAATGACCAGTGAGTGCCTTCCTTTTACTTTGTGTTATATATATATATATATATATATATATATATATATATATATACAGTATATATATATATATATATACTGTATATATATATATATATATATATATACATATATATATGTGTGTGTGTGTGTGTGTCTATATATATATGTATTCTCTTTGTACTGTACTGGGAGCTAACTAATCAAATTAAGTGAGCCAATTACAACAGCCATATATGTGGAACTGTGATTGGAGAAGAAATTTCATACATGCCCATGTTCAGCCTATTTTATGAAAAAAACAACTAAATGGTTAGTTTATTGAATATGTCTTGTGTTTACAAAATAGTACTTTATATTGTTTTTGTTGTTTTATATTTTACTTTTTTTTTATACAAACCTATTCAAAATATATATACATTATACTTTGTTATATTTGATATACGGTTCAATAAGAAATAAGGGGGGGGGGGGCTGCTTTGCCTTAAAATGCCTGGGCCTATTTTTGGTCCCATTCCGGCCCTGCCGGGACTCCTACTGTACTTTGTCCTCCATTGCAAACTTTTACGTAACAGAGAATTACAATTATTTGTAAGAGAGAAATCTCTCCACTCGCAGGGACAGCCCCTTTTTTATAGAATTTTACAAGGGCTGCCCTTGTATGTGTAACTACATCTAGATTTGCAAATGTTATAGAATCAGCCAATTAAGCAAGTGTTCATTAGAGTGCATCTTCATTTGTAACATACTTCATGATTGGCTTATGAAACATGTCAGTCACAAAGGAAAATGTCTTCCTGTTTGCCAGGGAAGTGATGTTATAGCTTTGGTATTGATGGATTTGTCATATATTAAAAGAAAATATTTAAGATTTTGATAGTATAATGCTGTCTGTCAGTGACCTAAAATCGGTTGCTATTTTAGCTGGTTAAATGTCCATTTCCGAATGCGTTAAGAGGCAAAATAAAGCAAATAAACTATCCTTTGGTTAGCTTCTAGCCATTGGCATCATCACCTGTGATATTATGTGTCTGCTGTTAGACTGAGGGCAGTGCGTGTACTAATGTGTCTGTCATAATTAGGTGCAAATTAATATTTGCAAAGATAATAACTAAATGTATTTGAATTATATCTGTATTAGACCAATAAATAAAGTAAATAATTTACAAGCTTTCATCACTAGATATCTTCATTAAACAGGAAAATGAGAGTTCATTTTTAACTCATTTTATTTCATTACATACTTTAGTGCAGGTAATTAGATTTTTTTTTATTTTTATTTTAGATTTTTTTTTATTTTGATATCCCTTTAAATGGTTTTCCTCACAAGCTTTGAAATAGCGCTCAAAATCCAAAACGCACACATTATGCAGTATATACTTTTTAAATATTTCTTTAAAGACAATAAAGATTTTTGGCAATGTTGTTTAATATCAGTGATGCAAAGCAATCATGCAAGATCTGTCTGATAAGAAGTTCAAATGTAATCAGTCCAACTCTCCTATGGTAGTGGATATAGCTTTAATATTCCTTTCTCCCTGATGCTTTTTTCTGTTTAGTACACATCTCATGTCATTACTTTTCCTTTTATAGATATAGTTATAAGCCATTTGCCCCAATAATCACAGTCCAAGTAAAAAGAGTTCACTCTGCCAATCCAGGTGAGACTGAATGCATGTCTGGTAGCGGTCACTAATAAAATTATAGACGACCCAACGGTAAAAGTAATATACATTGTACAGAATCCACATATGAACCAGCTGGGACACAGCATAGAGGAGAGCAAGGCTAATCCCTTTAGGTCTTAGATTCAGAACTTAGATGGGAACCTTTCACAAAACTAATATAAAAAAGTCTATGAAAAATGTGATCATTGCTTGGCAATATTGTGGACTGAATATCCCACAATCACTGTAATTTTTTTTTATTTTTATTTTTTTTAGAGTAAGTCAAACTGAATTTTTGAAAGAATAAGGTTCAACATTTTTAGTATTTAGTCAATTAAAAAAACACACAAAAAATAGACTCATACAATAAAAATTAAATCTTTCTTTGACAAAAATATCTCAGTACTTCACACAAAATAATAATAATAATAAAAAATGATTATAGGTTGATTTTAAAGGTATTCTAAATAGTATGTATAAGGATAATCATTTGGGGAAAACATTAAAATATTTTCTATGCCTGTTACTAACTAACTACCCCAAATACGCTTTTTATCAATAGCATTTCATTAACATATCTCTACCGTATATCAGAAATCTTGTCTGCAAATTTAATTGTTTTCCAAACCCACTCCGTGGGTATCCTTTGCTCTGTACCAATCCGTTTACAATACCTAGGTTTCAAAATGGCGCTTTAAACACAAAGTTATTGGTTTAAGTATTTTGAACATGCAGTGCTGAAAATAGTGGGCAGGATAACGTGACATCATCGGCGAATAAAAGATATAACTTTTAGAACGTTATGAAACTTCGTTTTGGAGAAAATATAGGTCAGTAGGTTTTAATTAATGTTTATTAACTTTAATATGTTAGTTGTTTAGCTTAAAAATTATAACAGAAAGTAATCCTTTAACCATATTGCTGCTTGATCAATTTCACATATGCTCTAGCTGGTTTTAGTTGTTGCATAGCAATTAAAGGGACAGTCAAGTAAAAAAAAAAAACTTTCATGATTTAAATAGGGCATGTAGTTTTAAACAACGTTCCAATTTACTTTTATTACCAATTTTGCTTTTTCTCTTGGTATTCTTAGTTGAAAGCTAAATCTAGGTGGTATATATGCTAATTTCTTAGACCTTGAAGGCCACCTCTAATCTGAAAGCATTTTGACAGTTTTCACCACTAGAGGGCGTTAGGTCATGTGTTTGATATAGATAACATTGAGCTCATGCACGTGAAGCTCCTAGGAGTAAGCACTGATTGGCTAAAAATGCAAGTCTGTCAAAAGAACTGAAATAAGGGGGCAGTTTGCAGAGCCATTGATACAAGGTAATCACAGAGGTAAAAAGTATATTATTATAACTGTGTTGGTTATGCAAAATTGGGGAATGGGTAATAAAGGGATTATCTACCTTTTTAAACAACAACGATTCTGGTGTTTGCTGTCCCTTTAAACATGAGTTTCAGCTGGCGGAGCCTAGGCAAGCTTAATGGAGGACGCATATTCCTAGAGCTCCGGGATCACTTAGCACAACAAATGGAGTAACAGCAATCTAAACTTCATCAAGTGACCCTCAACTTTCACCGGACTTATGCCGAAGTGGTTCGGTGCTTTATTGCTGGCCAAGCTGCGTTATATACAAGGGCTGACAGTGAACTGACACATCTGTTTCATACCGAGCTATGGCAGACTTAACAGGACACTGGAAGTGAAGCCCTGGTCATGGTAAGCCCTCCACGGTGCAACTAAACAAAAACTTACAAACCGGCAACCATTACAAGGAAGACCAGCAACATAAGACAGCTTCTGAACGGAGGGGATAGAAACTTGTAAGGAACCGCCATCTTAATGGCGCTACCACGTGGCAACCGAAACAGTCTCCAATGCTGATTTAAGGTGAGCAGAGTAAAGATAAACATCAATACATAGGAGAACTAGCACACATAGTGATTCACTGCTGCCTATCTTGTCAAACGATGTAAAATATAACAGCTGACAGGGAGCCAAAAGACCCGACACGCGCCGAGTAATGGCGGATTAAGCAGAAACTCATAAGTAAAGCCCCTATCATCGGGAACCTGACACGGAACAATTAGACACAGGGTAAACGGTCCGACAAGCAGGACAGGGATGTAAAGACATATAAAACAGCTTCAGAAAAGTGGAGACAGAAGCATGTAATAAAAGACATTATCTATGTGGTGCTCCCACGTGGCAACCGAAACAGCTAATTATGCTGAACACAGACACCTAAGGTACAGATAAAAGCAATGCATGCAAGAGTACTAGCTCACTATTAAAGTGCTCCACCACATTTGAGAAGAGAGGGCAGAGTAAACCACTCAGTAGAAATAATAAGCTACTTTAAATGACTCACTTCACTAAAAGGTCATATATAAAAAGAATGAGCAGTACATAAATAAATGGGACGATTTATATTCTGACTTAATCTCTGGAGAGCTCTAAAGTAATAGCATGATAAGGGAGAAATAAAACTTATTGTGCCTAATTTAGCAACTTGTTAAGAAACCATCCACACAAGCTAAGGGGTTTCAGAGCAAATTTTTAATAACCTTACTCACTCAGTCACAGACTGCACTCCTTATTAGTGGCTACATAACCTATTTTAACAGTCAACAAACTACAAAATGTCAGTCAGAAGACAGAGTAAAACAGGGACCATAAGCAAACCTGCAGTAGCTGACATTTTTCTTAAAAGCCAAAGAGGAGAAAAGCCTCCAGAAAAGAGTGGAAATATCACTGAGGATGAGATGGAGGAAGACATTGAAACCACTTCCATAGAAATTGTGGACACCCCTGTAACTTTAAAGGATATAAAGAATCTCGTCTGCAAACAAGATATTACTAACATATTTGACAAAATGTGGGCAAAGATGGATGCACTCCAAAACACTGTCACAAACAGCCTTACTGAAATCAAGCATGACATAACAGAATTAGGTGCTAGGCTGGAAACCCTTGAAGAAAAAGAAGAGACAATGGAAGAAGACATCACATCTATCAATCAACATCTAGCTGATCATCAGCGGGAATTAACAGATATTAATGACAAACTTGAGGATTTGGAGAATAGGAGTCGGAGGTGCAACATTCGTTTGAAAGGAATTCCAGAAACAATCATATCATCAGAACTTCGTAATTATCTGATACACCTATTTCAAAATATTACAGGCTCATCAGAAGAAGGGAAATTTCAGATTGAGAGAGCTCATAGAGCTCTTAGAGCTAAACCCAAAGACTCTGAACCCCCCAGAGATGTGATAGTCAAATTCCTCCGATTCCAAGAAAAAGAAGAGGTCATGGCGGCGTCTAGGAAGAATCCAACATTCAAGTATCAAGGAACAATCATTCAATTCTTCCAAGACCTATGTATTAAGACCCTCCAGAAGAGATTTGCCCTTCGCCCACTGACTCAACTACTGAGGAAAAATAAGATTTTGTACAGATGGGGTTTCCCCTTCGCCCTATTCATACAACATGAGGGCAGCACCATCTCCATCAGAGAGAAGCAGGACATTCCAGAGATTTGTCAACGTTTAAAATTAGACTGCCCAGAGATTCCAGACAGTTCTCAAGACAATATTAAAGTCCGCTCACAGAACCCAGGCGGATCAAATCAGCCGAATCGCTGGACCAAAGTCTCCAAAAGAAAACAGAAGAGTTGAGAGACTCTAGAGACTCTGAAAGATGTTTAATACCTTGGTGTGGTAACTATGCCTTTGCCTGTTCCTAGACGAGAGAAATTTTTGTGGGACTTGAGACTCTAGCAGATATATCCAACCAACAGCTTAGATAACCTATCAAGAAGAGGTTGGGGGTTAAAGTACTATATGTCTAACTAATTTCAAAATTTACTCCCTCCATACTATCTTCTAGTCCGGGCCAATAGATGTACTACACAAACATCTATAGATGGGTCACTCTATAATTAAGCTTATACATTTCATGATTGCTTAAATATATATATAACACTATACTGTGCTATGATTTGCAGATAGTTAGGAAATTGCAAATTTATTACTACTCACAATTGTTGTATTATGTTCCTTATTGTTTGATTACTTGAGTTTGTTTAATGTTTGGTTTTGTTTTTTCTTTTCAAATTCCGTCGAGCAGAGGTCCAGAAAGTTTCTCCATACCATAGAAGGCCAGAAGACAAGGTCAGACAACCTTCAAATTAATGTCAGGTGTAATATTCAGGTACGAGGGGATGGGGTGGTGGTAATTGGTAAATGGATCCTAAGATACAGATAATCTCACATAACGTCAGGGGTCTAAATACCAATGTAAAGAGAAAAATAGCACTCGCCCAATATAGCAATATGAATGCTAAAATTATTTTACTACAAGAAACCCATTTTACACATAACCAAATCCCTAAACACTGGAGTAGACACTACACGCAACATTTTCACTCCACAGCCGACACAAAAAAAAGAGGTGTAACAATCCTCCTGCACAATTCCCTCCCATTCACTAAAGAAGAGGTGATAAGAGACAAAGAGGGTAGATACCTCATTCTGAGAGGTTCCATTCAAGACACTCAGATAACACTTTGCAACATTTATGCGCCTAACGAGCAACAACATACCTTCTTCACTAAACTCTCACACTTATTAACACAGTGGTCTCAGACCTTGATGATTGTGGCGGGAGACTTCAATGTAAATCTAAAGATACTAAAGGAGACCAATACTACCAAACTGACAAACAAACAATGTAGATTAAACTCTATTACTAAAACCATTAGAGAAACACTAGAATCACACAACGTGATTGACTCTTGGACTTCATTATATGGCCAGACGTCTGATCATACGTATTACTCACCTGCCCATAAAACTTATACTAAACTCGATTACATTTTCATTAGTCAGATAATGCTACCTAATCTGGTCTCCTCATCTATCCATGCATCAGTTTGGTCAGATCACTCAATCATTCAAACACAATTAAAAAGCCTCACTGATGTAAACAGACAGAAATCATGGACATATGACCCCACACTATTGAAACAACCAGATATATTCAATAGAATCCTTAATAGTCTTAAAGAATATTGGAGTTTTAACGTTACTCCTTCAATCAAACCAGTAATAACTTGGGCTGCCCACAAACCTTACATTAGGGGTTTGCTCATAAAAGAGAAAAACATGTTCCTAAAGAAGACCAGATTAGTAACAGCAACGCTACAGCAGGAAATAGAAGAATTAGAAAAGATACACAGACTCACACTGTCCAATCAGACTTTGATCACACTGACCAATAAAAGAAAAGAACTCAATAAAATATTAACCGACAACTCCATGAGAGCTATTAGCAAACTGAAAACGTACTATTTCCTGCACGCAAACAAACCAGATAGATTTCTAGCTAATAAATTAAGAGAGAAAACTAAATCCTTCACAATCACACAACTACAAAAACCAGACGGTACTTTGACTTCCCACCCACGAGAGATTGTAGAATGCTTTGCCCAATACTATGAGGCCCTTTACGATGGAAGGAAGGTTTCACATTCACCGCAGACAGCACAACTGAGACAAACACTTCTCGAGTCAGCAAAACTCCCGAGGTTAGACGAACAAGACACAAAAACCCTAGATGCAGAAATCACATTGACAGAAATAGCTTCCGCTATCAAAGAGCTCAAGATAGGTAAAGCGGCGGGCCCGGATGGGTTTTCTGGGGATTACTTTAAATTGTTTAAAACAGATTTGTGCTCCCATCTTCACAAGTTTTGCAATGATGCTCTAAGTGGTACTCCAATCCCCTCAGAACTTCTTCAGGCGAAAATTATTGTAATCCCCAAACCGGGGAAAACCCCCAAAATAACTTCAAATTACAGGCCAATCTCATTGATCAATCAAGATGTAAAGATTTTTACCAAAATCTTGGCAAACAGACTTAAACACCTTTTACCCTCATTAATCCATCCTGATCAGGTGGGCTTTATTAAAGATCGTGAAGCACCGGATAATGTCCGCCGCACAGTAGCCCTGGTCGAATATTTGAAAGAAACAAAAACGCCTTCTCTGCTCCTATCCTTGGACGCAGAGAAGGCGTTTGATAGGGTAGATTGGATATATATGATGGAGGTCTTAGAGCACTTGGGATTTGGTGACAAATTTATAGGGGCGGTTAAAAATATATATTCTAACCCAAGAGCTACAATCAGAGCGGCGGGATACCAATCTAGACCGATCCAAATCTTAAATGGTACGCGCCAGGGATGCCCTCTTTCACCACTTTTGTTTGCGCTATGCGTGGAACCATTAGCAGCATGCATCCGGAATTTAAAGAATATCCATGGGGTTAGATTGAACAAAGGGGAATTTAAATTATCACTATTCGCAGATGACATCCTGCTAACACTTTCTAAACCCATGCTTTCTCTACCCAATCTCTATAAGGTATTAGACGATTTTTCTCGGATTTCTGGCTTCAAAATAAATTCTGATAAGTGTGAGGCACTCCCCCTACTGCTACCAGCTCAAACACGGAAATTAATAGAAACTAATTTTGACTTTAAATGGGCCAATCACGCTATTAAATATTTGGGAATATATATCACTGACACCCTGGATACTCTGTATAAAGCTAACTATACACCGATCATCAAAAATCTAAGGACTGATCTAAACAAATGGAAAAAGGGAGGTTTCTCATGGGTGGGAAGACAAGTAGCAATAAAAATGAATGTTCTGCCTCGGCTGCTGTACCTGTTTAGAGCCCTCCCTATTAGGATACCACTAAAAGACTTAGATGACCTACAGACTGAGTTCCTCAGATTTATTCGAGGCCACAAAACAACTAGAATACCCGCTAACTTATTAAAATTGCATAAACAACTAGGGGGAATAGGTGTACCTAATTTACGTGACTATTACCAGGCTGCTAGATTAGCACAAAGCACACTACTAGGGAAAGACTGTCGCAACATGACATGGCCAAATATTGAAGCGGAAATTGGAGGTTATAGCAATCCAGGAAAATTCTTTGGTCCCCCACAAATACTAAACTTCAGCCTCTAGCCAAACTTAAAACCACGGAATACACTAAAATAATATGGAGTTCACTGACTAAAACACTGAAACTAATCTCACCACTTACAACCATATTACCACTGGGTCTGTTGCTACCGCTAGAATTTCGAAAACAGCTGACTAAATGGGAAAACAAAGGTCTATATCGGGTGGCGGACTTCTTGGACAAAGGGAAAATACTGACTTACCTTCAACTAAGAGACAAAATTAGCCCCAATACATTGCAATGGTTCTTGTACCACCAAATATCACACACGATACATAAATATAGGCAAAACACTCCCTCCAGCCCAAACACCATCCTGGAGCAAATCATATTATCACCAGGTAGAAACAAAAAAATGATTTCAAAATTATACCTAGCTATTCAAAAAGCGAAAAACCTTAAAAAACAAAAGCTACACATTCTATGGGAACATGATCTAGATATAACATATAATGATGAGGAATGGGAACAAATATTCTTTTCGCTGGGCAAAAGTCTAGTAGGGGCTGACCTCGTTGAAAATGCAATAAAAACGGCATACAGATGGTACCTCACGCCATTAAAAACTTCACATTATACCCCACAGAATAATAGATTATGCTACCGAGGTTGCTCAGGGTTAGGTACTTATTTACATATGTGGTGGGAGTGCCCGAAGATAAGACCTATATGGGATAAACTATCACATTTGATCAAGAATACATTAGATGACTCATTCACACTCTCAGCCGCTAAAGCCTTGCTCCATATTCCACTAGATTCACTAAACTCAGCCACTAACAAATGGGTTAATATAGTATGCACAGCTACTAGATTATGCATAGCTAGAAAATGGAAAGAGGGTACACTGGAATGGAGTGAAATACTTGAAAAAATTGAGAATATTTACACAATGTTAGAATCAGCAGCATGGATGCAGGGTACTTCTGCAAGCTTTCAAAATATCTGGATCCACTGGATAATGAAAAGACATATATAGGGGGAGATGTCTGAACTAAATCTACAGAAATATTTTTAAGCTAAGAGAAATATGCTTTAACAGCTTCCAAAAAGGCGACACTGCTTGACGGAAAAAGTTCACAGTTAGAAGTTAGACCAAGTTAAGTGGTCTTTTGTTCAGGGAGATGGGTGGGTAAGGTGGGTGGGGAAGTTGTTCATTTGTTGGAGGGGTTAAAAATGACAACCCATGGGTAGTTGTAACTAAAACAAACGGGAAAAGTATATTCTGCAAAGACAAATTGTATCATTGTACTCAAATGAATAGTAACATATCCTATTGTATTGACACACATTGTGACAGTGTTGCATTTCTGTTGTGAATCCTCCATAAAAATTATTTCAACTAAACATGAGTTTCAGTGCTTTTT
Organism: Bombina bombina; assembly: GCF_027579735.1. Taxonomy (NCBI): domain Eukaryota; kingdom Metazoa; phylum Chordata; class Amphibia; order Anura; family Bombinatoridae; genus Bombina; species Bombina bombina. Next base: position 80,806,429 of record NC_069499.1, read on the forward strand.
TAGCGAGGTTATTATTTATACTATACTTTATTTATAAAGCGCCACTAAATTTCACAGCGCTGTCCATAGGTTACAAATGATAAAAGTACAATTTATCAAACAAATACAGGAGGAATGGAGGAGCCTATGCCCGTGGGAACTTACAATCTAGAGGAGAGTGAGAAACAGAAGGTGAGGACTGCAAGGGTGAGAATGGTGTTAGTACACAGCTAGATGGGGGCAATTATTAGGTAAGTGAAATTCATTTGTTACTGAGTTGGGTGCAAGGCTTCCCTGAACAACAAACTGCACTGAAAAGTGCCTTTACATTGGAGTCTAGGGGAACTGTGTGTTCCCAGTATATTTTTATGTATATGCTTATCTACATATATATTTATGTGTTAGTATGTGTAACAGCATGAGAACGAGGCTCCCATAGGGACCTATGCAAGCGATTTCTTGTGAGTTCGCATTCACATTGCTCTCAACTTGTAATACCAGCGGACATTAGCGTGCACTGGTATTACTCAGTAGAGTGCAAATAGCTATTTCCTGAAAGTAATATTTAGCGCTCCACTTGTAATCTGGCCCTTAATTTGTTTCCTGCTATTTTTATTAGGTAAGAAAAACAAGGATGTATGAGGCCGGATAATGGTTAATGCCGGGAGATGGTTATTTCTATGACAATCAGTTGACAGCTATAAGGACATAAGGACTCCTTATTTAAATGGTTGGACCCAGCTATTTAAAGGAAAGGGGTCTTATTAAATATTTATATGCTAAGTGGGTTATAAAGGTCTCTTTAACTAAATATGAAACCCCTAAAATTATTGTCATTGTTAATACAGGGAGTGCAGAATTATTAGGCAAGTTGTATTTTTGAGGATTAATTTTATTATTGAACAACAACCATGTTCTCAATGAACCCAAAAAACTCATTAATATCAAAGCTGAATAGTTTTGGAAGTAGTTTTTAGTTTGTTTTTAGTTATAGCTATTTTAGGGGGATATCTGTGTGTGCAGGTGACTATTACTGTGCATAATTATTAGGCAACTTAACAAAAAACAAATATATACCCATTTCAATTATTTATTTTTACCAGTGAAACCAATATAACATCTCAACATTCACAAATATACATTTCTGACATTCAAAAAAACAAACAAAAACAAATCAGTGACCAATATAGCCACCTTTCTTTGCAAGGACACTCAAAAACCTGCCATCCATGGATTCTGTCAGTGTTTTGATCTGTTCACCATCAACATTGCGTGCAGCAGCAACCACAGCCTCCCAGACACTGTTCAGAGAGGTGTACTGTTTTCCCTCCTTGTAAATCTCACATTTGATGATGGACCACAGGTTCTCAATGGGGTTCAGATCAGGTAAACAAGGAGGCCATGTCATTAGATTTTCTTCTTTTATACCCTTTCTTGCCAGCCACGCTGTGGAGTACTTGGACGCGTGTGATGGAGCATTGTCCTGCATGAAAATCATGTTTTTCTTGAAGGATGCAGACTTCTTCCTGTACCACTGCTTGAAGAAGGTGTCTTCCAGAAACTGGCAGTAGGACTGGGAGTTGAGCTTGACTCCATCCTCAACCCGAAAAGGCCCCACAAGCTCATCTTTGATGATACCAGCCCAAACAAGTACTCCACCTCCACCTTGCTGGCGTCTGAATCGGACTGAAGCTCTCTGCCCTTTACTAATCCAGCCACGGGCCCATCCATCTGGCCCATCAAGACTCACTCTCATTTCATCAGTCCATAAAACCTTAGAAAAATCAGTCTTGAGATATTTCTTGGCCCAGTCTTGACGTTTCAGCTTGTGTGTCTTGTTCAGTGGTGGTCGTCTTTCAGCCTTTCTTACCTTGGCCATGTCTCTGAGTATTGCACACCTTGTGCTTTTGGGCACTCCAGTGATGTTGCAGCTCTGAAATATGGCCAAACTGGTGGCAAGTGGCATCTTGGCAGCTGCACGCTTGACTTTTCTCAGTTCATGGGCGCCTTGGTTTTTCCAAACGCTTCTTGCGACCCTGTTGACTATTTTGAATGAAACGCTTGATTGCTCGATGATCACGCTTCAGAAGCTTTGCAATTTTAAGAGTGCTGCATCCCTCTGCAAGATATCTCACTATTTTTTACTTTTCTGAGCCTGTCAAGTCCTTCTTTTGACCCATTTTGCCAAAGGAAAGGAAGTTGCCTAATAATTATGCACACCTGATATATGGTGTTGATGTCATTAGACCACACCCCTTCTCATTACAGAGATGCACATCACCTAATATGCTTAATTGGTAGTAGGCTTTCGAGCCTATACAGCTTGGAGTAAGACAACATGCATAAAGAGAATGATGTGGTCAAAATACTCATTTGCCTAATAATTCTGCACTCCCTGAATAATCACCTATGAGCTGGACTGACACAGGACCACTTAAATGGAAGAGAAGGAATGCAGATTTTGAATAAACAACCTCATGCTCCTCAATGTGTTGTGATGAATGTAAGATAGAGGGGCAAACCCTGTTCCCCTGATTTTTCTCCATGTACCTATGGTTCTTTCACTTTCTCACAATTACCCTGGTGATCAACTGATAGCATTTTGGACATGTGGCCCCTCATTAAAAAGAAGAATCCATTCTTTCATAAAAACAGACTTATTGCTGCTAATGAAATAACTAAATGAATAAATGACTACTGAACTGGATAAACTATTCAACTGCATTTGTAGTTTTGGTGGTGGAACATCTTTTACAAATAACTAGGATATTTTAGAGAAATATCTTCCAATTATTGCATTATTTTTAGTTTTACTAGTTAGATAGATCTTTTAATTCATTCAACAAGGAAATGTTAGAAATAGCTGAAAATGATTAAGAAAGACTTTGGCTCAAAGTGACAGCATGCACTGCCATTTACAAAACAAGATTGACATACCAGATGTTAACTTGGATACATTACATTAGTAAATGTAATGTTCCATTATAGGGTCACATATATAAGTATTAGGACAAATAGATTAATTATACAAGTTAAAAATAGTTTACAAAAAGTTATGGACCAAGTGAAAAAATATTTAATATATTTTAAAAATCGAAATATCTGTTATTAAAAAATAAGAAGGAAATTATTGACACGTGAGAGATAAAATATCCCTTAAATTAGATTTATCAAGCAGCGGATGCTGCAATCTACCTCTGAAGTATCCGTCTCATCGGAAACTTATATTAAGAAGCAACTGCTCCTTAATTCATCCGCCATCCCTGAGGTGGCGGACAGCAATCATCCCGATCAGATACAAGATGATTGACACCCCCTGCTAGCGTCCGATTGGCCGCAAATGTGCATTGGGGGTGGCATTGCACAAACATTTCACCAGAAATGCTTGTGACAATGTTAAATGCCGACAGCGTATGCAGTCGGCATTTAGCGATGTTGGGTAGACATGATTCGCCACAGTGAATCATGTCTGCCAGCCGCTTGATAATCCGGCCCCCAAGTCTAATAGCACTCGAAAAGCATGTTAATTGTCATCTTTAACTAACGGAATAACGCATCTACTTTAAACATTTTTGCCCTATATAGGTATTTTCAATTAACATATTAAGGCAAAAGTGTTTTTTTTTTGTAACTTTTTCTTTTTGATATGCACAATATAGTTTTAAAGGCAATCTTTAGTTTCTTATTTTATTTATTATTTTTCTTTAGTTGTAGGTAGCTAGAATTAACAAAACAGCATCTAACAGCTTCATTTTTGTTTACGTTTCTGAATACTGGTTTGATTCAAGTGCTGTTGTGCATATTTTAAACCCTTTACCCTGCATATAATATACCAGGCTTTAGCAGTTAGTCTCTGGTGTCACTATTCATAAAATAATTGAGTTTACACAAAAAGTGATTTCTGTAATAGCCCCTTTTTTTTTTTTTTACAAGTAAGTACGTTTTATTTAAAATTACTAACTCAAAGGCAAGGTAAAAAAAATCACCTCCAACAACTTCCTGTAATTGCGAATTATTGTGAAGAAAACAGAGGGAAAAGATTTCAAAATTATGAGCCATTATGCTCGAGAGGGAGAAAAAAAATAGGAGAGGGAAGCAGAAGAAAAAAAAAGATGTCTTAGCTTCATGAAACACAGCTGACAAGCTCGACTAAATTACCCCCGGACCATTACAAAAATCACTTAATTGGCAACCATTTTGTTAGGTCAATTGACTCTAATTGAAAAAATAACAAAAAGCTTATTATGCTGCAAATGTGACCGTAGAAAATGAGTCTTCTGTTAGGAGGAAACAATAATTCTAAATTTCAGCTGCTTCTAACAGTAAAAAAGTTCTATGTTTTCTTGTGCTGGAATATAGAGCAAAAGGGAAACTGAATGTGTTTGAATTGGATGTTTTGTTATATTTAAATCTCCGTTTCCTCCCCTCCTCCATTTTAAGTGTTTTATTGTGGTTCCAACAAACTATGGGTAGAATATAAAATAAAATGTCTATCATTATAATTACAGTTTAGGGAAACATTTTTAATGTCAGGAGTTTTAAATAAAACTGAGACAATAGAATGACCTTGGTAAGATTCTGCAAGGAAATTAATACATTCAGAGGGTTGACAAGGGTTCAGTAGGGTACTGTGATGGTTTATTTTTATGCAGTTCAACTACACTGATGCTAAACAAAGAATATTTTATGCATTTTAGAGGGTACTATTTAGACATATTAAAATATTTTTACATAAAAAAGGTTACAATAAACATGTTCAAAATGTATTTTGAAACTAATGGGAAGGGCCTGTATGTTCATAACTAGTGACTCGGGACAGATTACTCTCTGAGTGGATAATGGTAACTTTCACACTTCTATTGGTCAATGGTGACATGCCCCACAAACAACAAAAAAATAATAAAAATGTTAAAACAACGGGCACATCGGTGTCCAGAACAATATCCTGTAAATTTATTCAGGTGAATTTTGTAAAATATAATAAAAAAAAAAAAATCTCACACTTTATAAATAAATCTGAATGTACATGAATTATTAGATATTTATGTTGCAGCATTTGTTCACTAAACAATTTCTCAAAAATTGCCACAGTCTGCGGCATTCAACTCTTTTCAGTGCAGAATTTATTTGTAAAAAGTGTGTTGCACTTTTTTATGAATATATGTGGTGCATATACGTGGTGCAGAAAAAAAGCCAAATGCTGCGGACCGTGGCCATTTTGATATTCATTTAGTAAACAAATTTCCAAAATGCACGACTAATTGTTAATACATAAATAATAATTAATTTATATACATTTCCAGTATAGTTCAATATTGAGGGACACATTAATCAGCACACATTAGAGGGCTACCTAATTTATTTATATATATATATATATATTTGTATTTATTTAATTTTTTTGAAGGTTATCAGCAGCCAGAGTTACAGTTCTAGTGATTATTGCTCTGTAGCTCATATAATTTATCTTAATGTGTAAAATCAGAACTTAAAAATGCACACAAAAAATCCAGCCAATTAGGATAAAAAAAAATAAAAAATGCAAAATACTTAGATATTTTATCAATCTAACACAGCAAAAATATGGGAATGTTCAGTTTTGCATTTTGATTCCAATTTCAGTACTTTAAGAATGTGATATTTTTCTTTAAATGTGAAAATTAGTGTTGATCATTATTAACAATGATACTTTATTGTTGAGAATTACAACACCTCTTATGAGAAGTTTTAAAACAACATTGAATAATATCCCAATAACAATGTAGGTCTCACTAGGATGACATTGGCAGAATGTTGTTTTTTTTTGTTTGTTTTTTACTGAAAGGCAAAAATCCTCACAAAACTGTGCAAAATGAGCAATGTGTGTATAATCCTAATGACAACACATTCACCAAAGCCTCCCTAAAATATCTAGGGTGAGTCAATAATCTTGAGTTTTGATTGGATAAAATTAGTAAGTAAAATCACCTGTTTAATGGATCATGACTGAAGAAAGAATGATAGGCGTTTCCATTTAGTTTGATGATGGACTACAACTTGTGAGGGAGACAAAGTATTGCAATACCCAATTAACATTTTACTAGTTGCATGCATGGATAATGATAGCCAGTTTTAAGCTAGATTTCAAGTGGCGTGCTAATGATAGCGTGATAACCAATATCGCTTGACCGCCCTAACATTAGCAAGCAACTTTCAAATTACAAATCCATGGTAAAGCATGCTAACTAGAGAAGGGTTAGCACGGCCAACTTTGCTCAAGTGCAGCCTATACTTTCAATGGTTATCGCAATGGCACTAATATGAGCTGGTATTACAAGTTAAAAGTTACAGTTTGTGCTCTAGTGCAAGCCAAAACTGCACTAGAAGAATTAGTGTGACTTCACACATGAAGTAGGCTGTAAGAGTAAAACAAGTTACACGTCTATATAGATGTATATATGTGTATACATGTGTATTTATGAGTTTAGAAGTGTAAACATGCATGTGCACACCACATACATACATACATACACATTAAAAACATATACACACACTCACACACATATTTTTATATATATATATATATATATATATATATATATATATATATATATATGCTTTTGAGCCTTTCCCAGTTAAATACCTTGAAACATGCAATAGAATTTGTATTCATTTGTATTGTGTTTAATGTGTTTTGAATGGAAATACTTGAAATTCCTATGTTCTTCACATAGAAAAATAAATCCTTTTAATTTTCAATTTTTTTCTATATATCTGTATATACTTTAATTAACTATCTGTATATATATATATATATATATATATATATATACTATATATATATATATATATATATATATATATATATATATATATATATAGCTGTAGATCCGCACTCTCTGGACTTTCAAAATATAGTAATTTATTGTGATCCCCGAAACGCCACTAAAAAAAAAAAAAAAAATTACTATATTTTGAAAAGTCCAGAGAGTGTTGATTTACAGCTTGCTCTATGATACTTATGTTCCTGACACCCTGGTAGTGATTTTGGAAGGTGAGAGAGAGTTTGTATATATTCATGTAGATATATAGGTAGGTAAATATATACAGTATATCTTATAAAAATAAATATATATATATATATATATATACATATATTGAAATAAAAATAAAAGTATCCTATATGTGAAGAACATAGGAATATTAAGTATTTCTAATTCGCTTAAGGTTTAGCTCAGTTGGTGTAACACAGTGGGGGTTTTTTACAACGCGCCCCATAGAAGTCTATAGGGGAGCAGAAGTTAGCACAGTTATTGGTATCTAGAGTCCTGAAGTTAGCACGCATTGTAATATGCACGCTAACCCGGCCATGAAAAATTTCTACTTTGCTCGCAGTTAATGTGCAAAAGAAATGTTTAATTAACTCGCCACTTTTAATCTGGCCACATATTGGCTACAGACATATGGGTAATGGGGAAACTAATTGGACAAAAATAAGAAACAAAATCAAAGCAAAAAAAAAAAAAATGCATTAATGCAATAAAAACTTTTCAACAGTGTTTTAATTAATTGTTTTTTTTTTTGTTTTTTTTTTAATTTAGAAGAGTTTTCATTTTTCTTAGATGTCCTTTTAGGAAGAAGGTATATTTAACTACAGATTATACAGTATCACAATTATTTTTATTATGTGTAAACTGGGCTATATTCTATACAACATATACTATTCATATACTGAACAGTTTTAATGTAGCTAGTTAATTTATGTTGTTTTAAATTCATGTTAGAAATGAATGCTTTTTTGAGTTTAATGTTACATTATCTTTTATGACTAATTATCAAACATATTGAAGGTGATATATAATTTTAGCACAGATTGCATGGTTTAAATGCCTGCATTAAAAGCATGTGACTTACATCATTATGTAAATGAGGTATACACCCACCAGTAACTCAACATTAACATATCACCATGGCAATAATGCACATAGCACACAATGACAAGTGTTTTACACACACATGTACAAGATAGTGAAAACATTCTCACATCAGGAAGCAAACAGCCTTCGTGCATTCAGCTTCACTTAGCATCATTTGCAGTAGCTGTTTCAAACCATATATAACCTTCACATTTAGGTGCATGGCTTGAAGATAAGGTTCTCAGCAGAGTCTACCAAGTGACTGTCTGAATGTATAGAAACATTCTATAACAGGACACACAATGAGCACTTTTTTGTCAGAGATTAATAATACTATGCAAAGTGAACACTTGGTATATTGCAACACTTATTGCAAAGCTGTAGTGATCAGATCACATTGTACAGAGAAAAAGACTAACATATAGTCTTTCTTTTTCTTTTCTTTTAACTTCTTTTTCATTCATTTATTCACCTCTCTAATTTGTAACACAATAATTATTCATACTAATAAGAATATCTATCTATCTATCTATCTATCTATATATATATATATCTCAAAAGTGAAAAAAAAATATAAAGTCAAAATTAGATGTTATTTAGTTAGATGCTATTAATATCCATTTTTTTTCCTTCAATTTTTATAATTGTATTTTAATAGTCTTGGCCAAAATACTTTTTTGTATCCTTTATAATTAAATTGAACTTTATTATAGACAGCAACAATTTATTAGCCATGAATAATGTGATTTATTCTTAATTAACCTCCTCAGAAGTAATACAAAATATCCATTTATCCTTTGTGAGTTTTAATCCATTATTATGCTATTTTTAAGGTATATATTATTTGAATATTAAAAAAAACTAAATGTAAAATATGATACAGTAGGATAATATTAAGATATAGCACTAATTTATTGCAATAAACCTTGCTTGCCCATTATGAGAAATGAGAAAATGTGTAACTCTTGAAGACCAATGGGTTTCATCAATTAATCAGAGCCAAATAATCACCACCTACATTAAAGAATAATACATGAAAAGGACAGGGCAAGGATTTAACTTATTCAGAAAGGAATGGCTCTCTATTCCCTGTGAGCATTGACATGTTAACTGGCTAGCAACTAATTAGATGTCAAAAATTTATAAGCAGTCTTTAATATTGCATATATCTGCAGAAGACATTTCAATATGAGAGTTGTATACAAAAGTCACTATAGCATTAAACCACAGCAGGTAAAATAATAAAAAAAAAAAAAAAAGATATTCAGCAAAAAAAAACAAAAAAAAAAAAAAACAATAGCCTTTAAAAACCCTGGAGTGGAAAAAAATATGCTTTTTTATTCAGAAAAGGTATCTCCTTAATCAGAATTATAAGCAGAAAAGATTCACAATTCTGTGCAGCACGGACGGGAAAGAAGGGCATATACTGACTTATCAAAGGCTCTGGCAGGTAAATAGTAATTTACTATGCATGCACAATGAACCTAACAGTGCCTTGACACAGGGTGATAATGAAAGGCATTCTATTGTGGCATCCATCGAGGGAATTTTTTTTCATCCTCTTTCCTTTCTCTGTCTCTCCAGAGTGAAGAAGTGATGTTTCTTGGCAGGCGCTTCCTGTTTCAAGCTATTTCACATAATATACGGAAAAAACTGAAGTTTTTGTGTATTAAGGAAGCTGCTTTGCAGGGTTTTTTTTTTTTTTTTTTTAGAGTTGTACATTGTCTTGGGTATACAAGTAAATTTCACAAATGTGATACAATTTGAAGGTTGTTTTTTAGGGCATTTTATTAAGCCATAATAATGTATCAAATCTATACTCTATTAATCATGGTATTGGCTCCTGTATCCAAATCTTCTTTGATAATGAAATAGCTGGTTTTAATTCATATAGCAAATAAGATAGGCATCTTTAGATGTTCTTAGTTTTAAATGCAAATTAATTTAGTATTATTGCAGTATACTATATTGTAATGCAAAAAAAATTGATTTTACCATTATGATTAACTCCAATATCCACAAAGAAAACCAATTTAATACAGATATAAATTTATTTGTAATGTTTATTAACGTTTTAAGGTATTTCCTGGATATTTAATAAGAAAAACGTTTTGACAAATATTATCATTTATTTGTAAAGCTTCTCCAGATTCTGAGATCATAAGTGGGAGAATATGTAATTCATAACACATATACATAATTAGGCAATACAGATACAGTCAAAATGAACACACACAGCCATACAAACTGATTCAGCAAGAAAAGGGATTTTGTTTCAAAGAGCTTGCAATCTAAATAGAGAATTCAGTAATCAGTTTTGTGACCTGTTGGCCACAGGTTATATACAGTATATGTATAGAAAAGCCAAAAGTTGCTTGCAACATAGATCAAAGTAAATGTTTGCTTAAAGGGACAGTAAAGTAAAAAAAAAATATTTCATGATTTAATTTTAAACAACTTTCCAATTTACTTTTATTACCAATTTTGCTTTGTTCTCTTGGTATTCTTAGTTGAAAGCTAAATCTAGGAGGTTCATGTGCTAATTTCTTAGACCTTGAAGACTGCCTCTAATTTGAAAGCATTTTGACTGTTTTTCACCACTAGAGGGCGTTAGTTCATGTGTTTCACATAGATAACATTGAGCTCAGGCACGTGAAGCTCCTAGGAACCAGCACTAATTGGCTAAAAATGCAAGTCTGTCAAAAGAACTGAAATAAGGGGGCAGTTTGCAGAGGCATAGATACAAGGTAATCACAGAGGTAAAAAGTATATTATTAAAACTGTGTTGGTTATGCAAAATCAGGGAATGGGTAATAAAGGGATTATCTACCTTTTTTAAAAACAAAAATTCTGGTGTTTACTGTCCCTTTAACATGTAATTTACTCACATTGGGGTTTTATCATATAGATCGTTCTTTGATAAAAAGGCAGATTACACTTGCGCAGATTTGGACACTTAAAGGGACATTTCAATGCACATATTACAGAACACGCTGTTTTTGCATTGCTGATCGTAGTTTACTACACCATGCTTGCTGCTACCAAGAAGGACTTTATCTATGTGTTTAACCATGTTGATGGCATTAAACCCATAGACTAGATGATATAGTTGAGCATTAAAATGTAAGCAAAATGAAGCGATAACACTGCTGGTGAAAAATCCAATCTACGTGCATTTTTGCTCTATTATTACTATTAATCGGTAAAGGGCTACTAAACACGCATCTTTTCTTTCATGATTCAGAGCATGCATTTTTAAGCAACTTTCTAACTTAATTTTGTTAACAATTTTTCTTCATTCTCTTGCTATCTATATTTGGAAAAGCAGGAATCTAAGATAAGGAGCCAACCCATTTTTGGTTCAGAACCCTGGATAGCGCTTGCTGATTGGTGTCGTATTACAAGTTGAAAGTAAAAAGATAGCGAGCAAGTGAACCCCAATGCACGATAAATTTCAGGACTTCAGATATAGCAACCGCATTTACGTCTTCTCCTGTACACATATTTAGACATACAATATACATACCTTGTCATATACCATATACCTTTTAATCTTTATAAAACATTTTTATTAATATTTATATAAATATTTTTACCAAATAGTGTACATATGTCTAACACTTTATTTAAACCCCTTCACTTCCAGAACTTGGCCAAAATATCGGAGACTTAAAAAGTTTGCTATCACTCCATTTAAACAGAAATAGAGCTTTTTTTAATTTACCTGTCAAAACTATATATATATATTTTTTAAATTAAACAACCCAAAGTATTTATCCGGGCCCATTTTAGTATATTTCATGGCACAATTTCAGTGCCAAATGCGACCATATAAAAAAAAAATTGTTAACTTTTTTTTACAAACTTTGGGTTTCTCCCTGAAATTATTTACATACGGCTTGTGCAATCATGGCACAAATGATTGTAAAAGCTTACATACATGGCTTTGCCATTGCTTTTTGAAAATTAGAAGGCTGCTAATTGCAGCTGCGCACCACACTTTTATTATTATTATTACTTTTTATTATTCCCGGCAGTGAAGGGGTTAATCAGGTAGCTTGTAAGGTTAAGTTTAGCTTTAGTGTAAATATTACCCTCCCACCTGACACTTCCCTTCCCCTGATCCCTACCTGATTCCTCCCAAACAACTCTCTTCCCTCACTCACCCCCACTGGTCACCACCATCTTTGTTACTGGCAGACGGTCTACCAGTATGGAGAGTTAAGGCAATTTTTTTTAAATTATTTTATATGTTTTATATTTTGTAATATTTTCTGCAGTGTATGATCCCCCCCTTACCCTCCAACCTCTCTGATCCCTCACAAACAGCCCTCTACCCTCCTCCTCTAACTGTGTCTGCCATCTTAGGTACTGGCAGCTGTCTGCCATTATCCATAAAGGGCTAGATTATAAGTGGTACAGTGTTATCTATTGCAAAAACTCTGCTAGAGTTAAGCTTCTTGCACTAGTCAGGTTGTGCTCTTATTTCAAGTAGCAAAAAACATATTTTGTGCAAGCGGTAACCCAATAGCGCAAAAATTGAATTGTGCGCGTGCATATATTCCCTCATAGAAATCAATGGAAAAAAAAAACAGAAAAAAAAAACCAACACCCAAGATCGCACATAGTATATTCGCATTAGCAAAGATGAAATATTTACAGTAAATAAAAAGTTAAAATCTTTAATATGAATCTTGCATAGCTATGTTTTATCATGTTTTCATCTACTTAGTGGCAAAGGGCTCTAATGCACTTATATTCATGTCTATACATATATACACATATAAATACATATGTACAATTATATATATAAAAATAATATATATATATATATATATACACACATACAAATACATATTTAGCAATGTATGTGTATGTGTCACGCCATCCGATCCGTCCTCTGATGACGTCAGGCGCCTTCTTATTCCGGTGATCCTTTTGCCTGGTGCCCGTTTGTCTTTTTGTGGCTGTGAGTACTCTAACTTTGTTACTTTGTCTGTGTCTGATTTCCTGTTACCGAACCTTGCTACTCTGACTACGCTATTGCCTAACCCTAAACTGCCTGAATACAAGTTGCCAAACCTTGCTATACTGACCACGCTATTGTTTAACCATGAACTGCCTGAATACAAGTTGCCAAACCTTGCTATACTGACCACGCTGTTGTTTAACCTTGAACTGCCTGAATACAAGTTGCCAAACCTTGCTATACTGACCACGCTATTGTTTAACCCTGAACTACCTGAATAAAAGTTGCCAAACCTTGCTATACTGACCACGCTATTGTTTAACCCTGAACTGCCTGAATACAAGTTGCCAAACCTTGCTATACTGACCACGATATTGTTTAACCCTGAACTGACTGAATACAAGTTGCCAAACCTTGCTGAATTGACCACGCAATTGTTTAACCCTGAACTGTCTGATCTTCTGTTGCCGAATTCTGCTGGTCTGACTACGCCTCGGCTTGGCTCCACACTATCAACCATCAAGACATCTGGTACCCAGTTCTGAACCCCAAGTTATCATTCTGCCTGTGTGAGTACTGTGTTTAATAGAAGTTGTCGTGGGGTCACGTCCTGGGTTTTACTCAGTGTGTGGAGTGTTATTTTAATTTACTCAGCTATTGGGTCTGATTCCGGACTTAACCTAACCTGACAGTAAGTACCTCTATATTAGTACTTTGGTGGCTTCTTATTTTCTAACACTCATATCTTTGAGCCCTTATAACTTTTTTTTGGTCTAGATTACAAGTGGTGTACTAACAGTAGTGCAGGCAATATTAACATATTGCGCCCACTTTAAATTGCACGTTTATTACAAGTTGAAAGTAAATGCAACTGCATGAGCGAAAAACTAAATTAACACATTTAAATCTAAATTAATATTAAAAAAGTTATAAGGGTTAAAAGGTTTATGGTATATGACAAGGTATTTGAATGGAAAGGGCTATATTGTATATGCATACAGTATATTTACCTATATATGTGTATATATACACAATATGATAATTGTGCGCAGAGCCTAAGTACCAAACTCCTAAAAAATCCTAAAAATCCCCTAGATTAGGATAAGAGACATACGCGTTTCTCCCTACATGAGGGCTTTTTCAAGATGAAGAAATTGCAGTCCAGTGCTTCCTTTTAAATGTAGGCAAACATTTCTATTGGTCACAATTCTTTAATTAATATTAAAGGTGGTATTGGAAATGTTACACCAAGCAGGGGAAAAGGTGGTATTGGCAATTTTATATTACAAGTGAAAAGGTGATATTGGCGTATTTACACCAAACAAGTGAGAAGATAGTGTTGACAATATAAAATAAAACAACTAAAACATTAAATCTATCATGTTAATTAGCATAAAAGGAAACAAAGTAAAGGTAAAATGTATGAAATGAATCAATTAATGCATTTACTAAGAATTTTTTTTTCAATATTCTAAAAATATGTATACCTCTACATATATAAACACATATATACACATGTATACACTTATAAACATATGTATATATACTTTGGAACTCTTTCCACTCAAATAACTGAAAACAATAAAATACATTTCTAATCAATATTAATATTTATTAATGAATTTCACTGTATATGTACTGTAAATGCGAAGATAAGTAGGGGGCGCCCTATCAAGGAATAAACAGAACTCTTGTCAGGGTGATATTAATTAACCAATTAGTATACAACCTCAGTAGAGAAAGATAATGTATCTATACTAATCAAAGACTAATTAGTCTATATATATATATATATATATATATATATATATATATAAAAAAAAAAATTATATAAAATTAAACCTCCTAAGAGAAAGACAAGGTGTGGTAATGTATAACACACAATGGAGATGGTAGCAAAATATCTGTGTACCTCATAAGAGAAAGAAATAAGATAAAATTATCAAACAACTAGATTACAATAATATACAAGTAGTCCAAACTCTGAAATAGAGTTACAAAGAGGTGTGAACTATTTAGTCCAATACACTGGGTAACAAACTTGTGGAGGACAGTGAGTCCTAAATTGGTAGTAATATAATTTGTAGTGGTGGTGATGAAAGTCACTGAGATGAATACAGGCAGCTATCTGTGAAGATCCAGGCCGGGATCCAAAGCAGCAATCTACAAAGACAAGAAAAAACAGAAGCGCCACATGGCCCAATATTTATCTATCTTCTGGACCAGACAATATTGGGCCATGGGGCGCTTCTGTTTCTTCTTGTCTATGTACTGTAAATATTTTACATTCCAGTGTTCTTCACATAAGGGAAAATGTTCTATGTATTTTGAAATAGATATTCCTATATATATATATATATATATATATATATATATATATCAAAATAACAAGAGTATTGCATTGAGCAATGATACTTTTTTATTGGACTAACTATACATTTATAAGTTGACAAGCTTTCGGAAGAGTTCCCTCCTTTATCAAGTCTAAAGGAATTATTGCTTTAGACTTGATAAAGGAAGGAACTATTCCGAAAGCTTGTCAACTTATAAATGTATAGTTAGTCCAATAAAAAAGTATCATTGCTCAATGCAATACTCTTGTTATTTTGATATCTAAATCTCTGGACTAACACGGCTACTCCAATCAACGTATATATATATATAGATATAACTATACTTAACCCACGTTGGCTTTTGCTCACACAAAAACATTTTACTTTAACTTGTAATATATGTGCTAACCTCATTAATAATACCCTCATCTAACTCTGCATTAACATCTTTTTCAATCTTGCAGTCCTCACCTCCTGTTTCTCAACCTCCTAGCCTTCTAGATTGTAAGTTCCCATGGGAATAGGGCCCTCAATCCCTCCTGTATGTGTTTATCAATTTTGTCCTGTCTCTTACAAGAAATTAATTGTATCCATGGACTGCGCTGTGGAATATGTTGGTGCTTCATAAATAAAGTATAATAATAATAACAACCTATGGGCATTAAAAGTTTACTTACGGTTTTTAATGCGAGCGAAAATGATAAATAGTGTGCCGCTTGTAATTCAGCCCTTATTTGTTTATTGCAACTATCATATATATTCATTACTAAGTTCAAGTTTTGCTATGCTCTGATTTTTTTTCTCTTAATCTTCTTTTATTTACTGTCCCTTAAAGAGACAGTCAAGCCCCAAAAAAATTTCATGATTGAAATAGGGCATGTAATTTTAAACAACTTTCCAATTTACTTCTAGCACCAATTTTGCTTTGTTCTCTTGGTATTCTTAGTTGAAAGCTAAACCTAGGTAGGCTCATGTGCTAATTTCTTTGACATTGAAGGCCGCCTGTTATCTGAATGAATTTTGACAATGTTTCATCACTAGAGGGCATTAGTTCACGTGTGTCATGAAGATAACATTGTGTTCATGCACGCGGAGTTACCTAGGAGTCAGCACTGACTGGCTAAAATGCAAGTCTGTAAAAAAAAAATAAGGGGGCAATTTGCAAAGACTTAGATACAAGGTATAACAGAGGTAAAAGGTGTATTAATTTAACAGTGTTGGTTATGCAAAACTAGGGAATGAGAAATAAAGGAATTATCTATCTTTTTAAACAACAACAATTCTAGTGTTGACTGTCCCTTTAACATTTTAAAAAAAAATAATTTCTCTCTCTCGTTGTCTGTATTTAAATATAATCTCTCAAGCCCGACAACAATGAAATATCCTGTCAATGCAAGCTCTGTGGTTCCAGACAGAATGCGTTTTGTTTTGCACTTGTGTGCTCTCTCACAACAAGGACGAAGAGCATTATAAGAAATTAAAGTGGCCAAATCCTTTTCAAGCCATCAGAGAAACATTCCTGCGCATTATTATTCAGTGGGCTCTCAGTGAAAATATTTAATGCTGCTGTCAGGAAGCCAAGTCATGATGTTACTTTGATCCTTTCTGATTAGCTGACTTTTAATATTTGCTTTAAGGTGTACTAAGCTAAAGGTGCCGTCTTGACTTGCCAGGTGGGTGGAGATCGGAATGAAAAAAAATGTTGTCAATGGACCATTGTTTATCATTGTCCCTTAATACTGGCTTTTATTTTGCTCAGAGCAGAGGGAAAAAAAGGTGAATGCATTAAAAATATTTAAAATCACCGCTGTGAATGATATCTGGAGATTAACTTGACTTACTTCTTCATGTCAGATAAAATATTGTGCATCAAATATGGATGTTGAGTTCAGTTGAGTTTAATACTGTGTTTTGGATTCTCTTAAAGTGCTAAATTGCAATAACTCTTGAATATTTATCAGACCAAATATTTTCCTGGCTTTGTTCGTAAAAAAGTATATGTCAGGGTAAATTAGCATTGGGTTTTGTGTTCAAATATAAAGAAGCTCTGTGTAATAACTAATTTGTTCATTTTGTGTGTGAAATATTATCAAATCATTTATGCGTTCCCAAGTCTAAAGAAGACAAAGTAAATCCCTAAAAAACATTATTTTTATTGTACATAACTTTTAATGGGCCACTATTTGCATAGGCATCTCTAGAAACCACAACCTAGAAGCACAAATACAGCTAAGTGATAATAATACGTATAAACAACTGCAGTATTATCCAACAGAAATAGTAAAAGGGAAAATCAAACATTTGTTTGATGAAGGTAGACATCTTGGTATTATTGATGAAGAACTTAGTGGATATCTAATACAAGATAACCAAATAATACCGAATTTCAGACTGGTATCCAAGATACATAAAGATCCCCTAAAGCCGCAAGGGAGGTGTCAGGGGTGGGGTCCCTGATGTAATCAGCCAATCAGATTGAAGTTCAATCTGATTGACTGATTGGATTTTACTGGATTGGCTGATTGGATTTTACAGGATTTTCACTTCTTTACAAATGTAAATCTTGACCCTAATTCCTTGATGTTTAGTATCTTTCTGAGAGACCCTTAAATAAGAGTGTGCAATTGTGAATGGGTTTTTATAGGGGAAAAGCCTCAATCCACACAAAGTACAAACTTGTTCACAACAGTGCATGCATTATTGAGCTTGTTATCTGGATAAAATATTTGTAACCATGAGTTTTATAATAGACACACTGTCGTGAATGAGATTGGTCTTAGCGAGCATGGAGGCTTGTCCCCTAAAACAACCTGTTCCTGATTGAGTGATCTTGTTTAAGGATCTATTAGAGAGATACTGAGCAGCAAGGAAGCAGGGCCAAAATTTACTGTTTTAAAGAAGTGAAAATCCTGTAAAAAAAATATTTTGTGTTTTACTTAGAAACATGCACCAGTCAAGTTATGAAATATATAGGACTAGATTACAAGTGGAATGCTAAATATCGGAAGCAATATTAGAACTACACTTTGTAATACCAGTGCACGATAATGTACGCTGGTATTACAAGTTAAGTGTAATGCGAACATTAGTAGGATGATAGCGCACTTCCATAGGCTCCTATGGGAGCCTCGTTCTGATGCCGTCAAAGACTTTATAGAAACTATGGAACTTTATAGAAACTAAAATTTTATACTTATATATTTAATATTTAGACAACTAATATAATTGTAAAAATAGATCTACATATTATTCTCAGGTTAATCTTTGCTTTAAATACATCACTATGTCTAGCTTGTATTTACTGATCAACATTCCTGTAAAATGTTCTTTTTGATCCAGGAATGAGATCACATTATGAAGCAGTAAACTATTATTGCTCCCCTGTATATAGGGAAGACTTTAATAGAATCCAGGGCTTGCTGTGGCATATTAAGCATGTTATATTTGGTACAGACAATAGGTGATGAACTTAGGGCACAAATGACCAAGATGGCAAATTTGCTGGTGCTCCACCACTATTTGAGCCATAATAACTTTCCTGATCCAATGCACAGTGACACACTATAAAATCCAATGACTTCTTATTCCTCTCTCAACCTTTAGATGAAAGCTTTTTGGAACAGAGATCTTATCTCCTTTATCATCATATATTAATAAATAAATAAGTCTTATATTACTGTATTTTGTTCGAGTGTCACACATTTTAATTTCTGATTTATGAGTAATATGCCTCTTATTAAGCCCACTCATTTTGTTCAGTTACCACTAAACTGCTTGTTTTTATTGGGTCCAATCAGTGTTTTTTGTTTTTGTGCTGCCTTAAGCACTACATAATCTGTTTCCCCTGGTCCTCCCCACCCCAACAGTTTCAGTTCTTATATTTCTCTTAACTGAGGTCAGGGATGCATGAAGGGCCATACACTCCTAGACACGTTGATTTACAATAAAATTAACATATAAACCATTTGGAGGCCAATAGAAATGAGAAAACATGATGCCATAGAACTGAAAACCACTCAAAATCTTTTGGTCTTCCTAAATCCTGCTGCTTTATACACAGGCCTAGTGAAATATCTGGCAACATTTCCCACAGGTTTTCTGGGACAGGTAAGCCAGGGGTCTCGTCAAGGCATGTCATGAACTGAGTTAAAGCATGGTATGGTCAAAACTGGTGTAGACCCTGAAAACTAGGATGTTTAACCTAGTCAGAAACACCACAGGTTTAACAGTGGGCATACTACCCAGGATGTGATAATACCATGTCATGGTTGGTTGTCATGGTTGGGAGGTTTGTAGTTGGCTTAGTCCAAAATATGACCCTGGTTGCAACCATCATGGTTTTTCTTTCATTATTAAGGCAGAGCCCACAATTGTAAAGAATTTTCCAAATTACTTTTACTATCAAATGTACTTAATTCTCTTGGTATCCTTGTTGACGGAGAAGCAATGCACTACTGGGAGATAGCTAAGCAGATCAGGTGAGCCAATGACAAGAGTCATGTAGTGCAGCCACCAACCACACCAGCAGCTAGCTCTCGGTACTGCAGTGAATCTTGCATCTGAATCCTGAAAGTTAAATTTTTCCTTTACTGCCCATTTAATACATTATTTTTCTTATATATTATTTGTCATCCCTTAAACGTTAATATATATCATTCTGGGTTTAAAAGTAGAAATAGTTCCAATTTTTTAAAGATACCATGGGCACTTAGGGGAACTTGTACAAAATTATGGACAACTTGGGTACACACTCAAAAAGGTTCACTACACCTGGTATAGACCTTTGACTATCTTAAGGGAGAGTGAATTTTTTTATTTTATTTATTTAGTGCCTTGATTATTGTTGCTATACCCTAGACTGCAGCTACATTAATTTATGGAAATTTTACTTAAAGGACAATTAAATATTGTACAATTCCATAATTAACAAGTGCATAATAAAAAGACAATGCAATAGCACTTACTCTAATTTTTATTTTTTTCTGACAAATTTCAAAATCTACTTCAATTTGCCACCCTCCTGTATCAGTTAATCACAGACACATACAATTTTTTTTGCACATGCTCAGTAGTTTTTACTTTCATATTAGTGTCATAATTTTTAGTTTCCTCAAAAAATTAAACCAATGCATGGAACCATCTTCAAGTAGATTTATTTGTTTTGTGTTTTTCTGTGAATGCACATTTGAAAAATAAAAAAGCAGTGCTTTCTACAGACTGAAGTATAGGTTTCGGAAGCCATTTTTGTTTACATTCATTTTGAATTAGATCATACAGTATATATAAGCATAGGTTATAAATGTCAGGAAAACTAGGGGACTGGTCAGATTTGACAGCTAATCCAATGAAAATACTGAAAGAGAGAAGCAGTCTGCCAGGAAAACACAATAGCTCAGTCACCATGTTCTATAGCCCGGTTATCACCTGGGAGTAGCTTCTTTTAGTTCAATTGTGCTTTTCTTAGAGGAAAACTTTCTAAAAAATTGTCTTAGGTTTCCATTTCCCTTGTTCACAGGAGAATTGCCTGGTATTGTATGGCTGAACTGACCTTGCTATGCGGGATTTGACTGATATACTTCATCATACTTCACTTCTTTTAAAAGCACAATTTGGCTAAAAGAGGCTACTATCAGGTGGTAACCAGATCATAGATCAAGCCCCTGAGCCGTTATTTATTTCTAGCAGAGTGCTTCTCTTTCTGTATGTAGCTAATCCTATAAATCCAGAAAATTAAACCTAATGTTCACAAGATATGCATATCCCTACTCCTAAATTCATTTGGTGCAGTAAAACATAATTTAAAAACATGAAAGGTACACTAAAGTCAACATTAAACTTTCATGATTCAGATAGAGCATGCAGTTTTAAGAGTTTTTTCAGTTTACTTCCATTATGAAATATTATATAGTTCACAGTGTATACGTATATGAGGCTATGATTGGTTGATGGCTGTTAGATAATACAGGGGGCTGCCATATTGAAGTCAAGTTTGAAATTTCTCCTAAAAAAGAGTGACTATCTACGCTTCACATCCATCCTAATCCGATACCTGCAGTGGTATTGGTTGTGATCATAGCCATACGGAACCATCAGAGGCGTGTGGATTGCCGACTGTCGATTGGTGGACACGGAGTGACGTACGCTAGCTGAGGTGTGTCTGTCGGCGACTCTGAACAGTCCCGATCCGCGTTTAGAGGCACAAAGTTTGTGCCGCCTTGTCTGTGAGTATCTGGCACAACGGGGTGGATTGAACACGTAGGGGTCTCTTACTTGTTTGGACCTACGCTACTGTTTTATGGTTTTGGCGCCTCTCTTCTTCTTTTTTTTTCCTATTACAGATAGAGCATGCAGTTTTAAGAGTTTTTTCAGTTTACTTCCATTATGAAATATTATTATTAATATTTTATTTTTATATACGCACTTTCTGAGGTACTAACTACTACTAAGAATGGGCAAGAGTTCACAGTGTATACGTATATGAGTCTATGATTGGTTGATGGCTGTCAGATGATACAGAGGGCTGCCATATTGAAGTCAAGTTTGAAATTTCTCCTAAAAAAATTCCTGCTCATTTAAAATTCAGTGTTACTGTATTGTCTTTTTATTATGCAATTGCTGATCATGCAGCTCTACTTTATTTAATGGTACTTTAAACAGAAAGGACTAGATTACAAGTGGAGCACAAAAACATTAGTACTATTCTGTGTTAATATCATTGGAATTAAATAAATAGCACGTATAGTTCTGTGCTAATTTTACAAGTTAAAAGTAATTTTTCAATGTTCCAGTGATATTCTAGGGAGAGCTAAGGACTGAGATTTTGCCCAGTCTGCTACTTTAGGTGCTGGTCACCTGAGGTTACAATCTTCAGTCGCACCAACAGTTATTACATTGAAATTGTAACCATCCAGTTCCAGTTTTGTTTCCTCAAGATTCAGAAAATAACTTAAATGTACAGTAAAGTCAAAATTAGACTTTCATGATTCAGACATAGGGGCCGATTGATCAATGTCTGCCCGACATGATACACTGTAGGGTATCATGTCCAATAGACATCGCTGAATGCTGACAGCATAAGATGTCAGCATTTAACATTGCACAAGCAGTTTTGGTGAACTGCTTGTGCAATGCCGCTCCCTGCAGATTTGTGGCCAATTGGCCACTAGCAGGGGGTGTCAATCAACCCAGATCGTATAGGATCGGGCGGATTGATGTCCGCAGCCTCAGAGACAGCGGACCAGTTAAGGAGCAGCGGTCTTAAGACTGCTGCTTCATAACTGCTTTTTCCGGCGAGTCTGAAGACGGAAACAGGGGCATCAGGGGTCATTCAGCCCTTGATAAATTGGCCCCCATAATTTTAAACAACTTTCCAATTTTATTCTATTATTTAATTTGCTTCATTCTCTTGGAATCTTTTATTGAAAATAAAACCCAGGTAGGCTCATGAGCAGCAGTGCATTACTGGGATCTATCTGCTAATTGGTGGTTGGGCATATATGCCTCTTGTCCCTGACCCAACACATATAATAAGAGTATTAATCAAATTTGATCATAGAAGTACATTGAAAAGTTGTTTAAAATATTATGTGGTGTCTGAAAAATTAGACTTCACTTGGTCTCACTAATCTGCATGACCCATGCCAGACGATTACTCTGCTCACGCTAAAGTTATGAAGCTTACTGATACCTTAGCAGGATCTCAAATTCAAGTTAATGATATTTACGCTGGGAAGCTTTGATGATCCAGAAAATTGTGTGGAACAGAGAGGGCGTATGCAGGGTTTGGTGCTCCTAGGTAAAGCTAATCCAGAGGAGGTCCAAGGTTGGGATTTCCTACATTGTATTTATTAATATAATTTGTTAAAATTGATGCTATTTACTACTCTGGCTAATACAGAAGCTTGAAGTATACACCACTTTATTTTTTTATTGATTATATCTGTAAGCTAATTGATATTTTTGAAGATGGCCATCAGACCATAAAACAATATATTTCCTTGATGTACAAAATATACTGAGCATTATTTGTTAATGCCTATGAGTAATGATTCTGAAATAAAGTCTCCTGCAAATGATAGAATTAAACTAAAGTATGTCAGTTCATTAAGTATTCTCTTCTAAGTGCCCATCTATCTTAGTAATACCATCTGTAACAAAGCAGGAGGAAATGAAAATCCTACTTTATAAAAAAGGTAAAATAAACACAATTTTCTATTCCATTATAAATTGTTCATTGAATTACTTTACACTGAACAGCTACTTATGTGTCTTTAGTCTATAATTATGTATTGTTTGTAATGATTGTGGATAAGGAAGTTTATAATATAATAAGATAACATGAAAAATTAAATGGACATTAATATTTTCTTTGTTGCAGCATACAGGGGATATTTTTAAATTGTGTGAAAGAATGGAAGGAAGGAAGGGAGTGAGGAAGGGAGGAAGGAGGGAGGGAGGGAGGGAAGGAAGGAGGAATGAAGGAGGGAGGGAGGGAAGGACGGGATGAAGGGAGGAAGGAAGGAAGAGAGAAAGGGAGGAAGGAAGGAAGGACGGAAGGAAGGGAGGCAGGAAGGAAGGAAGAGAGGGATGGAGGGAGGGAGGGAAGGAGGAATGAAGGAGGGAGGGAAGGGAGGGAAGGAAGGGATGAAGGGAGGAAGGAAGGAAGGAAGGAAGAGAGGGAGGGAGGAAGGAAGGAAGGAAGGAAGAGAGGGAGGGAGGGAGGAAGGAAGGAAGGAAGGAGGGATGGAAGGGAGGCAGGAAGGAAGGAAGAGAGGGAGGGAGGAAGGAAGGAAGGAAGGAAGGACGGAGGGACAGAAGGAACAGAGGCAGGAAGGAAGGAAGAGAGGGAGGGAGGAAGGGAGGGAGGGAGGGAGGGAGGGAGGGAGGAAGGAAGGAAGGAAGGAAGGAAGGAAGGAAAAAAGGAAGGAAGGGAGTGAGAAAGGAAAAGTGGGTAGAAATAGAGGGAGGAAGGGAGGGAGGAAGGAAGGAAGAGAGGGAGGGAGGAAGGAAGGAAGAGAGGGAGGGATGGACGGAAGGAACGGAGGCAGGAAGGAAGGAAGAGAGGGAGGGAGGGAGGGAGGAAGGAAGGAAGAGAGGGAGGGAGGGAGGGAGGAAGGAAGGAAGAGAGGGAGTTAGGGAGGGATGGACGGAAGGAACAGAGGCAGGAAGGAAGAGAGGTAGGGAGGAAGGAAGGAAGGAAGAGAGGGAGGGAGGGATGGAAGGAACGGAGGCAGGAAGGAAGGAAGAGAGGGAGGGAGGAAGGAAGGAAGGAAGGAAGAGAGGGAGGGAGAGAGGGAGGAAGGAAGGAAAAAAGGAAGGGAGGGAGTGAGAATGGAAGAGTGGGTAGAAAGAGAGGGAGGGAGGAAGGAAGGAAGGAAGGAAAGAAGGAAAGGAAGGAAGGAAGGAAAGAAAGAATGAAGGATAGGAGGGAGGGAGGAAGGAAGGAAGGAAGGAAGAAAGGGAGGGAGGAAGGAATGAATGAAGGAAGGGATAGATGTCTTACTAATTATTTGATTTTATATTATAATTTCATGAAGTTTACTGTCCATTTAATCTGTTTTGCACACATATTTTCACATGGTTTAAACTTCTCTTTCATATGCACCAAATCATAGGCATCAAATGATTTTTTTCCGTCAGTGCAACAGAAACATTTTGCAGCCAATAAAAATCCCATAATTGAATTACAAACCAGTTATCAATTAGTTAAAAAATCATACACAAATGTGTGTGTGTGTATTTACCTCAGGTGATGTCATGTGATCCAACAGTGACAGGAAGCACTTAGCGTGAGCATGCACAGCAAATGTCTATGCACACTTCTTACAGAACTATATGCAGTTAATTATGTGCACCTGAAAAGTCATCAATAGTAGAACCATATTTGTAAAATAAATAGTTTTCAAAAATGTTTCCATCTTTAGCTGAAATAGACATTCTAGAAGAAATTGGAATGCACAGGGATGCATTTCAGTTTTGAATAAAAGCATTTTTGTAATATACATGTATTCGCAAACATTATTCTAGAAAAAGCTATAGCTGTTTTAATGGTGTATTTAAGTATGCCCCCTCCACCAGCATTTTAAACACAGCACTTGCTCAGAGAACCTAGGGCTCCTGTATAATCTTTTAATGACTAAAAGCCCCCTGGCTTTCTGAGCAGCTGCAGTATTTAAAATGTTGGCACTGAGAATACCTTGCATGCACAGAACATTTTTAACACTAAAACAGTGATAACTTTTACTAGAAGCATTTTTGCAAATGCATGTATATTGCAAATATGAAAAAAGATAGATCACAAGTATACTATCCAATAGGAGGCATTATTTATTTTTTTACAATTCATTGGCATCACATTCCCACTATTCCATATATCATTAACACCTGGCATAGCTATTAGTCCTCTATGATTAACACATAGTTTAGAACATTACAATTTACACTTTTCACATTTTTTAACATACTTTCTTTTTGCACGCTCATTATATACACATAGTGACATTTGTATATACAGTGCACACTGTTGCGCTACATTTGTACTTATTACTACGCTCACACTTCTGAATATGCAGTTTAAGATCGGGGTCAG
This sequence comes from Bombina bombina, assembly GCF_027579735.1. Taxonomy (NCBI): domain Eukaryota; kingdom Metazoa; phylum Chordata; class Amphibia; order Anura; family Bombinatoridae; genus Bombina; species Bombina bombina. Next base: position 80,832,193 of record NC_069499.1, read on the forward strand.
GTGTTATTTGGTACACACTACAATTACGCATTGTCCACTCTAGCCCCACCCCAGGCGGATTTTACCCATTCAGATGGATTTCCATCCTAGGGGAGGCGGAGCTTTGTGTAGCGATTATCTTATTAATCTCGAATAGCTACATTGTTGCATTTATACCTTTTAAAGTAAGTAAAGATCTTTATTTTTTATGTGACTAAGTTTATCATGCACAGTTTGTTAACGAGTTTGTACTGTACGGCGTGTATGTTGTACTAACATGAATCCAATGACACTTTGGCATTATTGAGGATACTATACCTTTCTGAGACAAAGGGTAATGATTTATCTTGTAAGCCATTTGAAGGGGCGGGCTCATTTTTAATAGGTAGCGTTGCCTTATTTACAGGTGAGGTTTTAGCAAGTATAACATGCCTGATGAAATGGCTTTTACGCCGAGAAACGCGTTGCATTGTTTCTCAAATCAGATGCTTGAATTACACAGTTTTTAAAAAGAGTGTTTTTACTTCATGTTTTATGATTTTAATAAATGTACTTGACATGTTAACACTCGGGGAACTGTTGTAATACCTGAGCCTACGCTACCTTGGGTCTTGTCATCTGAGCCAAACACTGAGGATTCTATGTTCCTGAATTTCTGGAGTTCAGCTATCTGGATTGCTGTTAAAGATCCAGCCTGCACCTTTCGGCACAGTGGGATGCCTTTCACAAATGTGAACATAGAACCTTATTGATACACACATGCGGCGCCTCTCTTGTTTTATCATTAATTTATATTGTAAATATGTTTCTGTTCAAAGATGTAATTAATCTATGTGTATTTAAATTTTGACCAGAATGTCCCTTGAAATGCATATTTTTTTTCAAATTTCCATATCTTTTAACATTTCCTGGCGCATTAAGGTAAGAGAGGGGCTTGTGGGTAGTTGCTTCAGGAGATGTGGGCTTGCAGGTGTGTTGCAGGTGAGTTACAGCATTTCACTGTTCCCCTTGGGCGGAACAAGGCACTTTGTTGAAATTAGGGCATTTATCTTGATAGGAAGAGCTGATAGAGGAAAAGCACAAAGACCTCCTAATTTATAATAATCCCACAAGACCCATGACAGTTAGAGGATCATCATTTAAATTACAGGTCTTTGTTTATATAACATTTATAGCAGATTTTTTTTTGTCTTATCAAAATAATGTCTGTGATTTAACTAATTCGTACAAATGTGGTTTTGAGGATATGTGCTGGAAATACCTTAAATATAAGGAGCGTGCAGTTTCAAGAGGCTTTCCAATTTACTTTACAGTTTTTTATATGCATGGTTTCTGAGGTAACAGCTACTACTAACCATGTGCAAAAGTACAGAGTGCACACATATATGAGTTGGTGATTGGCTGATGGCTGTTACATGATAAGGGGGGGCAGGGAAATTAAAGTACATTTTGAAAATTGCCAGAACAAATCTACTTCTAATTTCATTGACAGAGTAAGTGTTACTGCATTGTTTTTTTTTTATTATCTGCTTAATGATTATGCAATTATATTGCATATACAAGTAAGAGATTGCAAAAAATACCTCTTTCAACAAATAAGCATCACTAGAAACTGCCTATCAGACAGTTAACATTCGCATGAAGTGTCTTTTAACAAATATTCATTTAAACAGCTTTTACACCCAAATATTTTTCTTTAAAACACACAAAAACAAACAAACAGAAATTCACCATGCTTAGATGATTCTCATTTATATGACGGACGGTAATGTTTTGATAACAGTGTCTGTTCATTAAGCACATTGCATATACTGTTTTATAGGAATTTTGGATCAAGGACAGGTTCCTTCTGAAGTTAACTTTACATAAGTGGCTTTTCAGTTTGTGCAAAGTAGATTTACTCTCACTTATGTGGTCCCCATAAGTTTAATATTTTTTTCTCCATTTTGGCATGTGAACTTCGCTTCTCAAATATGAAAGACTTGGGCAGATGACATGTTAATCTTACAATTATAACAATTTGTGGCTGTTGGAACCGACAAACTAAGAAGCAGAAATGCGTCTTATCTCTCTATCATTCAGGTGTATGAATGAAAAACAGAACATGAAATAAGATTCCTACTTTAAATACATTGTATTGTTCTTTCCTATACAATATTGTAACCTGGTATCTACATATCAAGAACACAGATGAAGGAAAATTAAATCAAATACATTATCTTGTTTCTAGTCATTCTTGTTCTTTACAGTAATGAGCCTAGTGAATGCCAATTTATTCCTTTCTCAGGTTCTAATACAGGGGCATAATACTTAAAAAACTGCTATTATGCATATGAAAGAGCAGTATTTCAATATGCTGGGGGGATATATATGCGTGTGTGTGTGTGTATATGTATATATATATATATATATATATATATATACAGTATCTCACAAAAGTGAGTACACCCATCACATTTTTGTAAATATTTTAATATATCTTTTTATGTGACAACACTGAAGAAATGACACTTTGCTACAAGGTAAAGTAGTGAGTGTAAAGCCTGTATAACACTGTCAATTTGCTGTCCCTTGAAAATAACTCAACACACAGCCATTAATGTCTAAACCTTTTGCAACAAAAGTGAGTACACCCATAAGAGGAAATGTCCAAATTGGGCCCAAAGTGTCAATATTTTTTGGCCACCATTATTTTCCAGCACTGCCTTACTTAACCCTCTTGGGCATGCAGTTCACCAGAGCTTCACAGGTTGCCACTGGAGTCCTCTTCCACTCCTCCATGATGACATCACGGAGCTGGTGGATGTTGCACTCCCCCACCTTCCATTTAAGGATGCCCCACAGATGCTCAATAGGGTTTAGGTCTGGAGACATGCTTGGCCAGTCCATCACCTTTACCCTCAGCTTCTTTAGCAAGGCAGTGGTTGTCTTGGAGGTGTGTTTGGGGTTGTTATTATGTTGGAATACTGCCCTGTGGCCCAGTCTCCGAAGAGAGGGGATAATGCTCTGCTTCCGTATGTCACAGTACATGTTGGCATTCATGGTTCCCTCAATGAACTGTAGCTCCCCAGTGCCAGAAGCACTCATGCAAGCCCAGGCCATGACACTCCCACCACCATGCTTGACTGTAGGCAAGACACACTTGTCTTTGTACTCCTCACCTGGTTGCCACCACACACGTTTGTCACCATCTGAACCAAATAAGTTTATCTTGGTCTCATCGGACCACAGGGCATGGTTCCTGTTATCCATGTCCTTAGTCTGCTTGTCTTTAGAAAACTGTTTGCGGGCTTTCTTGTGCATCATCTTTAGAAGAGGCTTCCTTCTGGGATGACAGCTATGCAGACCAATTTGATGCAGTGTGTGGCGTGTGGCTTGAGCACTGACAGGCTGACCCCCCACCCCTTCAACCTCTGCAGCAATGCTGGCAGCACTCATACATCTATTTCCCAAAGACAACCTCTGGATATGACGCTGAGCACTCAACTTCTTTGGTCGAGCATGGCGAGGCCTGTTCTGAGTGGAACCTGTCCTGTGAAACTGCTGTATGGTCTTGCCCACCATGCTGCAGCTTAGTTTCAGGGTCTTGGCAATCTTCTTCTATGTAAAGCAACAATTCTTTTTTTAAGATCCTCAGAGAGTTCTTTGCATTAGGTGCCATGTTGAACTTCCAGTGACCAGTATGAGAGAGTGTGAGAGCGATAATACCAAATTTAACATACCTGCTCCCCATTCACACCTGAGACCTTGTAACACTAACAAGTCACATTTACACCAGGGAGGGAAAATGGCTAATTGGGCCCAATTTGGACATTTCCACTTAGGGGTGTATTCACTTTTGTTGCCAATGGTTTAGACCAGAGCTTTCCAAACTTTTTATGTTGGTGACACACTTTTTAGACCTACATCATTTCTCGACACAGTAATTCAGTTGTACTAGCAAAAAGGAGGTTAAACTAGACATGTGCGATTCGGTTCAATTCGGAAATTCGGGAAATTCGGAAAATTCAGCAAATTCGGATCGAACCGAATTTCCGAATTAAAATAGTGCCAAATCTACCGAATAAAACCGAATTACTTCGGATTTATTCGGTAGATTCGGATGGCCATGGATTACACTAGTATTGTACAGTATATTAGGTTATATCACTCTGCTATGGGTTACACCTAATATACAGTACATAATACTAGTCTAATCCCACCTAACACTTACCGAAATTCCAAATTTCCAAACCGAATCCAGCCGAATTTATTCGAATCCGAAACAAATACGAACCGAATTTATTCGAATCCGAATGAATCCGAAACAAATCCGAACCGAATTGATTCAAATTTTTCCGAATTCGAAAAAATCCGAATCGATCCGAACCAAATTTTTTCACCATGCACATGTCTAGGTTAAACTAACTTGTTTTAAGAGATACAGACACATACATGAATTATATAATTACAAAATGTATTTACAAGTAACCGTATGAATGTGCAAGAATTAAAAAAAAGTTGAATATCCCCAATAGCTACTTACTATTTTAATGGGCTGTATAAGGTTGATGGGATGAACACAATTTCTGAATATTTGGTGTAATATTAGATAAAGACACTCACATTTCATCATCAAGCATTTTTAAGCTTCCACTTCCTATCCATATATCAAGAGCAGGAGCAGCAATGCACTACAGGGAGCTAGTTGCAAAAAAAAAACCCACTGACTTCAGCTCAGCATTTAAGCTGCCGCCCTCAGAGCTCGGTGAGTCTGATTGACTACTGCCTGCGCTGCAAACAAACTGCTGTCCCACTCACTGACTACACGTGCAGTCACGAGCTAATTAAGGAGACTACACGTGCAGTCAGGAGCCAATGTGCCGCCAATGGGAATAGTTTCAGTTCCCACTGAGCTGCGCCAATGGGTTAAGATGATCTGTGTCCCCCTAGGTATCAATCACGTGTCAACCATGTGATATGCGTAGCAGGCAGGCGGAAAGTCAGAAACCAAAAAAAAAAATTTAAAAAAATTTGTGCTGAAGCAGGGACACACCTACACACTGCTGCCGACACACTAGTGTGTCCCGACACACAGTTTGGAAAGCACTGGTTTAGACATTAATGGCTGTATGTTGAGTTATTTTGAGGGGACAGCAAATGTACACTGTTATACATGCTGTAAGCATGTAGTTTAACTCCCCCAGTTTTGCTCTGTATTGTTTTCACAAAAGTTATTTGCTCTCTTGTGAAGTGCACCCATTAAGGCCAAGATGACTGATGGGTGGCATGTCTCTATAGTTACAGTGACAGTGCTGATATATAATTTGATGATTGTCAGCAATATTAATCAATAGAAACGCGATGGTATCTTAATGTTATATATTGTGGGTGGACTAGTGTAGATTCCAATGTGATGCAGACACTGAGATGTCGAAGGGGGACCAGTGCTATGAATACAATTTATTACAATCGCTAAAATTACAATGTTATTAAAAATTAAAGTAAATAAATTAAAAAAAATTAAAAAATTAAAAAATTAAAAATCATGGATCAATGATATATGTTATTAATAACAATGGTGTGGGATAAAACCGGATAGAGGTTCTGTGATGGGTTCAGATAATTCAGAGGTGGTACACATGGGTGTGCAGGAAAAAACTAGTCTCCTAGGAATAGTCTTTCTGCACCTTCCGCTACTAGGAACAATCTATCTCCTGCTGGGTGAACTATGATGATCAGATTGAATATTACTCAGACCTGCGACGTGTGTGACTCAAATGGTGAATCAATTACCATACAGTGTGATAAATCAAACAATAAATAAACTTAAATGAACTTGGTAAAACTAGAAACCTTGTATGAAAGACTATTCCTAGGAGACTAGTTTTTTCCTGCACACCCATGTGTACCACCTCCGAATTATCTGAGCCCATCACAGAACCTCTATCCGGTTTTATCCCACACCATTGTTATTAATAACATATATCATGGATCCATGATTTTTAATTTTTTTAATTTGTATTCATTTATTTACTGTAATTTTTAATAACATTGTAATTTTAGAGATTGTAATAAATTGTATCCATGACACTGATCGCCCTTCGACATCTCAGTGTCTGCATCACATTGGAATCTACACTAGTCCACCCACAGATACCATCGCGTTTCTATTGATCTATATTGCTGACAATCATCAAATTATATATCAGCACTGTCACTGTAACTATAGAGACATGCCACCCATCAGTCATCTCGGCCTTATTTAGGTGCTTTGTACACACATCTCACAACTTGAATCCCTTTTTGGCCAGCTAGGAGGCCTTTTGTTCAAAGCTAGAGGTGCAGGTCCTTTAGCGCTTAGTCTTGAATCCATTGCTCGAAGTGCACCCATTACTAATATATAATATTAAAACACAGCTTTCTTGTGATACCCTATATGGGTAAATAAAATAACAATAAATATGACATTTATAGTGATAAATGGTTGGAACAATGATAAAACAAACAAACAAATATTTTTGCAGTTTTCTTTATAACAATTTCAACAAATATAGTGTAAGAAAAAAATATGTAATAATGGATGAATTATTTTTTTCTGATTTTAGGAGTACCTTATGAGGCCTATTTATCAAAGGTATGTCCGACAGTGCAGATCAGGTCCGACATACCTCGCTGAATGTGGAGAGCAATACGCTCTCCGTATTCAGCATTGCACCAGCAGCTCTTGTTATGGAGGTCTTTAGACCGCTGCTTCATAACTGCTGTTTCTGGCGAGCCTGCAGGCTCGCCAGAAACACGAGCCCTCAAGCTCCATTCGGAGCTTGATATTTAGGCCCCTATATGTCTATAAGTAGTTTTACAAAGTTTAGGCCAAATACTTCAAGAATGGAATTATTGATTTAATTTTTTTTTTGCTATGTAAGCTTAATGCAGGTTATCCAATCCAAAACCACTACACAAAAGTATATATTTGTGGGAACTAGACAGCCCAGGGTATTTATTGAGGAGCACTAAATTTAATTATCATTTAATAATAAATCTGAGGGCTAAAGAAAACTTTAATAAAATAAAATTATAATAATTATATTTATGTTTACATTCAATGGCTTGCCATTTATGACCTGTGATTATTGTTATTGGCTGTCTTAGTGATCACATGACCATATGGGCATTTATTGGGCATCATTGAACTGCATCCAGTGAAAGCTATTGAGCCTGACACCAGCATGTATTGCAGCATGACAGTAACAAGGATTCATTTTAAGCATACAATCAATGTGACTGGCTGTCACAGAGATTTATACACAGTAACAGTCATCTTTGACTGTTACTGTGTACTGTCACTGGATAGCCTCACATACTGGCATCCAACAATGGAATAGATACTGTACGTGCTGATCTCAGTGTGTATCTCATTTAATGGAGGCACCCCACTGTCAGGCATGCGATCACTGGGACAACCTGTTCTAGTGATCACTTGCCTGTTGTGGCCTCCATAGTACTATTTCTGTGCTGCTTCACTGCTAAGGCATACAGAAATAGCTTGGTCTTGCTGCTGTTAGAGCACAGAAAGCGGCCACGGACAGACATTGTACACTGTAAGACGACTGTCATTAAAGGGTTAAATAATGATGCACAAGGTGCTAGTCTTCTTGTAAAGAATGACTATGTTTGGTCTGTATGTACAGTGACCATAACTGTGTCCACTCAGGCACAGATATGATGTGTAATAGTAAATGCGCAATATAGGTCACAAACATATAGCACAAATATGCAGAAGTGAATAAAAACAAAAATACAAAAAGATTTATTATAACACTGGTTAGTACATTTTATGCAATAGTCCAAGTAACAATCTTCTAGTGAAATGCCAAATCTTCACGCCTCAGAGAAATGAGATTAATAATTGCAACAGTGTAAATCAGATATGGTAACACTATAGGTAAATAGTGTGTCAAATTTTAACTCACGTGGAATAGAGCTAGAAAAGTTCTTTATACGGCGCACACATGTATACTGCACAGGTAAGCAGTGTTCCCTGTATGTGAATAAAAATAAATGTATTAAAAAATAATCATAGAAACAAAGTCATATACCAGGCATTTTAAAGTCACTTAGGGTTAGTGTCCAAATCCAATCCAATATGGATGTACGACTACTCCCAGACCGAGGATGGTACTATATTGTTTTACTGCATACAGCAAGGCCAACCACATCTCTATGTAGTAAGTATTTGAGCACTCGCCCTTCATCACAACCATCATGTATAGGCCCAATGTCTGATGTGCATTTTGCCGTATGATAACAGCTTTTTTAAGACTGTGCCTTTATTTCAGTCTTGTATATAACATAGTAATTTGTAACTAGGTAAGCCATCTGTAATATTGGCAAATTAATTCATAATTGTAATAAAAGGACAAATGTCCATACAATAATGGAATAAATTATATAGAAAACAATATCTGAGTGTATACATGAGTGTGTGTGTATAAGAGTGTGAGTGTGTGTGTGTATATCAATATGGCGAAGCAGAGTATATACATGTTACAAAAATAGTGCCACTGGGAGGTTAAAGAAATATTTAAAAAAATATATATAATATTAATGTGTATCTGAAAAAAGCTGCTGAGCCAATCAGGGGCAACATATGTTCATAGCCACTAATGAAGAACCATGTTCAGCTCAGGATATAAAGTATATTGCGCCACTTCTGTTTCCTAGGAATGGTGCATTTCTGTTTTAGTTACAGAGACATTCTACCCATAAATATGTTTTAGCTTTATATTTCCAGACTGTCATTTTTCCAGGTTTTCAATATAAATCTAGTTAAAACAACAAAAACATGACCTCTTTTGCCTATGAATTGAATAAAAATGAAGGTACAAAATGTGCTATTTGAACAAAGAATGCCTATTATTGGTTTGTATGTACAGTGCACGTTAGCATCTCCACTCAAGAATGTGTATGATGCATATATTCCAAGATTCACATCTCATCCAATAAAATGATACTGTTTTAAAAAACTTGATTATAATGGTGCTAAGATTGTAAGCTATAGGGACCAGGGATATACAGAAGGAGAAGGATCTCTCTGTACCCTTTCTGACCTTATCTGCATTCCCTGTCTTGTTTCCATTTATTGTACACCCCGTATAGCAAATAGGAATCTGTGCATTATAAAAAAAGAAAATTATATTTATGCTAGGGTCCAATTATGGGATAGATTACAAGAGGAGTGCAAAATTGTGCTTTTGCAAGCACGATATTTGCGCTCCACTCGTAATACCAGCACCCGCAATTGTGCACTAGTATTTGAAGTGCCCCACAACGCAAACATGACCTCTCGTTCGCATTGCTAGGAAGCTATGCGCTCAATAGAGAGCGATTCCATAGGCTCCGATAGGAGCCTCGTTCTCATGCATTGAGACACGGCATAAGAACTAGTGCAGCGAAGGGGGTAAGTCATGCAGCAATGGCAGAAAATTGTAAATAAATATGTATATGAGTATATACATATATATCTAAGTGTTAATATATGTATATACACAAATTAACAGATAAATATATATGTATATAAGCAGATACATATATATTTACTGAGAACACAGTTCGCATAGAGTGCAATGTAAAGGCACTTTCAGTTTAAATATTATAAAATAAGTATTAAATAATAAAAATGTTATTTTGGGGGCATTTGGGGCACATTTATAAAATTAACCAGGTTAATTTATAAGCGCTAATTGATATCACAAGCTCGCGGTAGCAATAACCAGCCACTTGTAAATTTGCCCATTTGAGGGCATGCAATAAATTAGCGCTCCACTTGTAATTTAGCCCTTTATGGCTAAAATGTGCCTTTAGCATGAAACATTGCTTAGAAAATTAAGGCATAGCAACTTTATAATAAGGATCATAAATAAAATAAACAACATTTGCAATTTACCTCTATTTCCCTTCATATTCTCATTTGTCTTGCTGAATCTGTGTTCAATTTACAAGTGATATAACACTACAGTAAACTGCATTCATTCTCTGTGTCATTAATTCAACCAACTCTTAAGGAAGTTGGCTCTGACAACCTATCACTAAAAAACATCATTTCAATAATTCCAGTACTCCAAATCTGACTGAACCTGCTACAGCACCTATGTAATAAAATTATGTCTATGCAGTTCCTAACTAAAAATTATTTGATATGTAGGCAGCTTATATCCTTACTCAAGTCAAAGGCTACAGAACACTTGTGAAAGCTCTGAATATGCACCCACATATGGTCACTGTCATATTTCAGTTGACATTTCATGAGATTTTATTTGGTTAGCTTACTGCTGGTGATCAGTGTTGATTGACAAGCATTAGTTGATGACAACTCATTAAAAAGACAGATGCAGAAGAAATGAGTATATATATATATATATATATATATATATATATATATATATATATATATATTTATATTTATATACTGTATATATATATATTAAAGTACATATTTTTAAAATATATTTATTATCATTAGAATTTTGACACAATGGCTTTTCTGCTTAGCCTTATCAAATCATGTAGACACAAACTTATATCTGATGTATTCCGCAAAGTTGACCACAGGGTTATCACACTGGTATGACAAGATAAGTTGACCTATGCTAGATGTACTTAGCTTGAATAGAAATTGAAAAACATTAGTTTACATCTACAGGTTACATATTTTCATTTCTGATTCCTCCAGTAAGGGTCACAGATTGTTCTATATGACAATCGCAGCATAGTTGCAGGGTTCAGCTGCATTCCCTGCAGTCTCCCTTCATGGTCAGGATGCCTTGAGGGCACAAGAACTGGACTTTGTACTTCTTCCGTTTCACTGCACAGCCCAATGTGTGGCATGGGGCATGATGACAGGACATGGCTTTGAGGGAGCCTGTTCTTGTTCCAGTTCATCTATTAAGATAACAGTTATTCTACAACGAAGGAACAGAACCTAAAGGGATGCAGCATTTTAAGAAGATGAGAGCAGATTACTTCACTAAGGAATAGCCCCCTCTTCTGCAATACAGTTTCTGTCTTACGTTAGTCCTTTTAAATCTTGCTTTTAAAAAATGATGGTTTACAAGGGCAAATGGAATCATTATTTTAATTAGAGCGATCTTTGTTTACAGGCACAGAGCCATCCTATCCCAGTATCCACTGACAGTACATGTGTCCAAAGTCAGAGACATCCAGCAAAGCATTGACCTGACAAGGGAATATCAGAGTTTAATTTTAAAATGTTAACTAAAAGATGGGTCAAAAATCACATACAAACTCATTTATTTTGTAAAATGTAATAAACGTTAAAATTAACATGGATGTCCTACTTTAAATTTGCTTTAAAGCGATTGCTTAGTTAAATAAATAAACCATCCATGCAAATTTGTTTTCTTAATTTGATTAATTGTATTCATGCTATATCTATTTAGTAATAGAGCTTTAAATTCTAATTTTCTATAAAAGAGGACAGTGTGTCCAATGTTAAGAAACTTACAGTATAGTTTCTATAGGAATAAATGAAAGATGTTATATTCAGAAACAGTGATTCTTTAATTTGTATAAGAAATTAGTTTTGATAGGGAAACTACCCATTCTCTAGATCTTTACCTTACATTCATTTTAATGAAATGTAAAAACCCTCAACTCCCCCCCCCCAAAAAAGGGCGACATTTCTTAGCCATATTTTTTGCAATAAAGCACTGTTGTGTATTTGTTTTTAGTACATGAGACCTCACATCATAATGAGCAGTGATCTGTGTGAAGAGTGGGCATAATTACACTAACGCTTGCATATCTAGGGGTGATTAAACACCTAGTTAAAGTTAGTTCCAGAATAGCAATGGTTTGGAGATGAATGTGGCTGCTGAGCCAATTGGGGCAGCATATTTGCATAGCCACCGAGCACTGGTCATGCTTATATCTGGGTCTACAGCATAAACCCCTTTTTTAATTTCATACAGTAATTCAGACAGAGCATGTCGTTTTAAACTAGCTAGTTTCAAATGTACTTATTTTATCTAATTTGCTTAGTTCTCTTTGTGACCTTATTTGAAGAGAATATATGATTGTGCATCTATGCTTAAAGGGACAGTGTACTTTAAAATGTTCTTCCATTGAATGTGTTTCCAATGATCCATTTTATCTGCTAAAGTGTGCTAAATTATTTATCAATAGCCTCTTTTCATTTATTTTCATTTATTTAATTTATTTATAATAAATGTAAATCAGAAAGTTGTTTAAAATAGTGGGCTCTATCTGAATCACAAAGAAAACAATTGTGTTTCATATCCATTTAACATGCAATTCCATTTCATATTTTATGAGAAACATTTTGCAAAATACATTTGTTACAAAAAAAGTCTTCTGAGAAAAGTCATCACATGGTTTGTGATAATTTTTTTGTGCACATGGCTATAAAGCATATCCAAGCTTCATGTTTGTGCACCCAATACACAAGAATGCTCAAAATGTTGTGATGTCATGTATGATGCTGCTGACAGTTGGAGGTTTGCACAGGTTTTGCATATGTGTTGGATATAGGACCTTTATGCCCAAGAAAAGTTATTACGGAATGGAATTTTTTGAATATGAAAGTGTAATGCAACAGTTCATGTAGGGCAGGGCTGTCCAAACTTTGCTCTCCAGAGGTTTTGGAACTACATTTCCCATGATGCTCAGCTAGATAAAATGCTGGCTGAGCATCATCGGAAATGTAGTTCCAAAACCTCTGGAGAGCAAAGTTTGGACACCCCTGATGTAGGGCAATCTAAACGAGAATGATAGTGTAAGGCACAACTATGTATGGAAGTAGACAAAAAGAAAGAGTATACAATACGGATATGCACTCCGCTCTAATTGGAACCTCAGCCTTCCAATAGTCTCTCCCCAAGGCTGTTTGTAGGTTTATAGAAGAGGCACTGATTCTTAGGGTACTCCAAAAGATTCCACTGTATGTATTCCACAATTCCTCCAAAAGGACTGTATCTGTGTCTGTTGGAAAATATCACATTGTTGTAGAGTTCCAAACACCTTGTAAACAAGTGTAAAATGCTCACAGAATAGTATAGGATAAACGGCTAAAGGTAGCTTTATTCAGCTCATCTTTAGGGTTAACATATCTTACTGTAATGTGAGGCTAGCAGGTAGTTGCAACATTGTTGCCAATATTGAGGTGGGATTTATTCTTACCATATATAAGGCTCTGCCTGATGATCTTCTTCCTCTTTGACCACTGGATTGTTTAGAGGAACATTTTTTACTACCCTTGTCCCCACAATGGTTTGTGTTGTTTCTGTAACAGGGGCAGTTGGGGTCGCACACATTTTAAATCTTACACTGATAGGGCCCTTGAGTTTTGGATTGTGTTGTTTCTCCTCCTAGCATGTCTGAAATCAAGGCCCAGATCAATGTGTGGGTCCATATGGTTATGGTTGAGCTAATGGGAGGAGCAATATGCTGCAAGTCGGAGCTTGTAGCGCCTCTCCCGTGGGCATGCTGGCCAGTAACACCTAAAAGGCTATCCCACAAATTTTTGAAGGTTAAAGCTCAGCAGGGGCTTTGCAATAAACCTATTAGGGCTGCTGACCTCTGTGTGATTGGGGTTTATAGATTTTTTTCAGGGAATTCAGCAGCCACCACTTTGTTTTTCTAAATTATAAAAGTGCTTTAAATTATCTTTTGTTACTAGATTTAATAAACGCAACCATGTTCACGGTTTTCCTCCGAATTCTCTGTGTCTTGTATTTATTTCAGTATGGTTGTTAGGTGGGAATGTAAATAACTGTGTTTTCAAAATGTGTTATAATTTTAAAAAATAGAAGTTGCTGTGCTAAATAATAAAAAACATTCTGTGTGAGTTAACCCTATAAAAATATCTTCCAGCCCTCCCACATCCTGAGAAATTTTTGGTATGTATGGCCCACATACTACCTGCAGCACCTTAGTGTCCTGATTTTAAAGAACTGGCCAAGTCCAGCCCAATATCTGCCTGGGCATGCTTACTGACCACTTTGGCACACCCACTGATCACCCATAACCCTGCCCATATGTCAATTATTCCCTTCCCACCTCTTCTGCACATGATGCTGCTTACAAGCTTTAAATCTAACACATCCCATAAATCATTTGGCATGTTAGGAGGTATGTTATCAGTCATTAGTCTAGATTCAAAAAAACTTGTTGCAAATCTTGCTTAAAAAATTGCTGCCGCTTTGCTTCTCTAAACAAATGGAGAATTGAAAAAGTTTTGTACTTGGCCTTCCTCAGAGCAGCCAATTGCGAGATCAGCTCCATTAGTATTTATGGAGTCACGTATATATCTCACAGTCATAAACGACTTCCACTGTCAAGTATAGCAAAATCACAAAATCGTGTTAAAAACATTGCAAAATAAACAAAATGAAATCCTCTGTTAAGTAATCCTCACCAAAATATACACAGAAATGAGCTCGTGACTCATTTCTTTATATTGCAAGTCACAAGCTCATTTGAGTCTAAAGTGGCTCTTTGATTAAAAGTGGTGGAGTTACTCACTGGAGTTCATCTACGTCCACACTGCTTCTAATGCTATTTCATCTCATCTCTCTACAAGTAATGTCTTCTGCCTCTGTCTACCTGGCTGCTGTTAAATGTCCCTTTAATTCCTGTTTGAATCTCTGTTAATGTCTTCTGCCTCTGTCTACCTGGCTGCTGTTAAATGTCCCTTTAATGCCTGTTTGAATCTCTGGTAATGTCTTCTGCCTTGGTTAACCTGGCTGCTGTTAAATGTCCCTTTAATTCCTGTTTGAATCTCTGGTAACCATTTGCTCTGTCTCCATCTTGTCTACCTGTGATCATTTTATCATATACTTTGTATAATTGTAATGCATCCTGCCACCCTCCCCCCCCCCCCCCCCTAATTTGCAAGTGTGTAATTCCTGGCTAACCCAACTACTTTTAATCAGCTGCACAGAATTATTCCATCACACTCATTTCTTTATATTGCAAGTCACAAGCTCATTTGAGCCTTGGCTCTCTAAGTCTAAAGTGGCTCTTTAATTAAAAGTGGTGGAGTTACTCACTTGAGTTAGAAACTGGTGGTTAAAACTGCAGACCAACTAACAGGTAAACTTAATAACTATACACATACACAATGCTCTCCAAGTCTTTTCTGCTCTCTCTGACTGCCCTTCTCCTAAAAATCACTGCATGTCCCTATAACAACAACCCCCACACTATCCATATCTCACCCTCCCTTCTCTCATCCCCTATGCTGTCCTCTCATGAACTACTCTGTTTCCTTAGAAACACTTCCCCCTCTAACTCTCCTGTGTCTAGTCATACGCGCTCCTACAAATCTCACTCTCACCTTCTGTCACTCTCACTGCTACTACTGCTTGCTGCTGGTGATGTCTCTCCTAACCCTGGCCCTGCAGCAATCACCACACTTTTACACTCTCTCTCCGTCTCCCACAGCAAAAATGTAAGGTCACGCAATACCAACAATCTCATATCCATTAACCCACAGTACCTATCCCCTCTCTTTTCTTGTTCCTTCTGGAATGCTCGCTCTGTCTGCAACAAACTTACAACTGTTCACGAACCTGTTTGTTTCCAAAGCTTTTAACCTTTTAGCAATTACTGAAACTTGGCTATCTTCCTCTGACACTGCTTCCATTGCTGCTCTCATTAATGGTGGTCTTCACTTTAGCCATACACCTAGGCCAGGTGAGAGACATGTTGGCGGTGTTGGCATCTTACTCTCCCCCTCCTGCTCCTATCAGTACCTATCTCCATTTCCATCTCTCTCCTTTTCTTCCTTTGAAGTCCACTGCATCCGCCTGTTCTCCCCCCTCTCTCTCAGATTGGCAGTTAACTATCGCCCCCCTGGACCAACCTCCCAATTCCTTGACAACTTTGCTGCCTTGTTTCCCCACTTTCTCTCTACAAATACACCTACCCTAATTCTGGGGGACTTCAACATCCCTATTGACAACCCATCTGCCCCTGCTGCCTCTAAACTTCTCTCACTCACTAACTCCTTCGGCCTCTCACAATCCACCCTATTCCCTACCCACCATGATGGACACTCTATTGATCTGGTATTCTCCTATCTCTGCTCTCTCTTTGATGTTGCCTGTTGACCATTTCCCAGCTCACCTTTAATCCCAATATAGATGCTAAACCTACTTCCCCCTCTCGCCCCCGCACCAGTAGAAATCTGCACACTGTAGACCCTTCCCAACTCTCCAATCTTATTCATATACCCCTCTCCCACACTTCCACGATATCCTGCCCTGACCTTGCTATAACCCACTATAACAATACTCTCTCCACTGCACTTGACACTCTTGCTCCGCCCCAACTTCGCAAAGCCCCACCTCGTCAGCTCCAGCCCTGGCACTCCCAACAAACACACTACCTACAAAAATGCTCACGCACTGCTGAACGTGCATGGAGGAAATCCCGCTCTGAACCTGATTTCCTGCACTATAAGTTCACTCTTTACTCTTACACCTCTGCCCTTCGCTTAGCTAAGCAAACATACTTCTCTTCTCTTATATCCACTCACTCTTCAAACCCTAAAAGACTCTTCTCCATCTTCAACTATCTCCTCTACCCACCTGCACCTCCCCCCTCATCTGCATTCAGTGCTCAAGACCTTGCTGACTATTTTTTCAATAAAACACTTGCCATCTGAAGAATCATCCCAACACAAACCTGCAATCTCCCAACTTCACTCCCAGTCACCCCCTCTGCCACTCTCTGCACCCTCCTCCCAACCACTGAGAGTGAAGTGGCTTCCCTTTTGTCTTACTCTCACCTCACTACCTGCCCACTTGACCCTATTCCTTCACATCTAATTCTCCCTCTGTCTCCCACCCTCACTCCGGCTCTTACTCACATATTCAACCTATCCCTTTCTACCGGCTCATTCCCTGCCTCCTTCAAACATGCAAAGGTCACCCCCATCCTCAAAAAACCCTCGACCCTCTGCAATCTGGCTTCCGTCCCCAACACTCAACTGAGACTGCCCTCACCAAGGTTACTAACGATCTCCTTTCTGCTAAAAACAAAGCCTACTACTCTATATTCATCTTACTGGACCTCTCTGCTGCTTTCGACACTGTTGACCATCCCCTTCTCCTACAGACTCTCAGCTCTCTTGGGGTCTGTGACACTGCCCTCTCTTGGATTCACTCTTATCTCTCTAACAGATCCTTCTTCGTCTCTTCTGCTGGTGACTCCTCCTCTCTTTTGCCTCTGTCTGTTGGAGTACCTCAAGGCTCTGTCCTGGGTCCTCTACTCTTCTCTATTTACACTTCTTCACTGGGTAAACGTATCAACAGCTATGGCTTCAGCTATCATCTCTATGCTGACAATACCCAGATCTACCTTTCCACCCCTGCACTCTTTCCTTCTGTCAATTCTCACATCAGCAACTGCTTATCTGGCATTTCCTCCTGGATGGCCTCTCACCACCTAAGTATAAACATGTCCAAGACCAAACTACTTCTAATTCCCCCTTCTAACTTTACTCCAATTTCTAATTTTTCCATCACTGTTAGCGGCACCACTATCTCCCATCACCCCAAGTCCGCTGCCTTGGAGTCACGCTTGACTCAAATCTGTCCTTCATTTCCCACATCCAATTGCTCTCTTCATCCTGCCGCAACCACCTACGCAACATCTCCAAAATTAGTCCGTTTCTAAGTGCTGAAACCACTAAACAGCTAATCCACTCCCTGGTAATTTCCCGACTTGACTACTGTAACAACTTACTAACTGGCCTCCCTCTCTCCCGCCTCTCTCCCCTCCAATCCATTCTTAAAGGGACACTCAGGTTTTATTAAATTTTCATGATTCAGATACAGCATGTAATTTTAAACAACTTTCCAATTTACTTCCATTAAAAAAAATGTGCACAGTCTTTTATATTTACACTTTTTTTGAGTCACCAGCTCCTACTGAGCATGTGCAAGAACTCAGACTATACGTATATGCATTTGTGATTGGCTGATTGCTGTCACATGGTACAGGGGGAGTGGAAATAGAGATAACTTTGAAATGTGTTAAAAAATAATCTACTATTCATTTGAAATTCAGAGTAAATGCTATTGTATTGTCTTGTTATCTTGCATTTGTTGATTATGCAAATCTGCTGTGTTTACTGGTCCTTTAATGCATCTGCCAGACTAATCCACCTCTCTCGACCCTCTGTTTCTGCTGCACCTCTCTGTGAGTCCCTTCACTGGCTCCCCATTCACAACAGAGTTAAATTCAAAATTCTCACCCTGACCTACAAAGACCTCACCAATGCTGCCCCACCCTACCTGTCATCACTTATCAACAAATACACTCCTGCCCGCCCCCTAAGATCCAACAATGACCTGCTTCTTACGTCCTCTACCATCACCTCCTTTCATGCTAGACTACAGAACTTCTCTCGGGCAGCACCAACCCTCTGGAACGCACTTCCTCGCACTGTCAGACTTGCCCCTAACCTCTCCTCCTTTAAACGTTCCCTAAAGACTCTCTGTTCAGGGAAGCTTATCACCCGACTTATTAACAAACTAACTTCACTTAACTAACAGCTGCCCCCTATCTCCTCACTAATATCATTCTCACCTTTGCAGTCCCCACCTCCTGTTTCCCATCAGGAATAGGGCCCTCAATTCCCCCTGTTTTTGTCTGTAAAATTTTGTCTTATCGTATTGTTTCTCCATTGTACTGTTTTCCGTGTACCCATGGGCAGCGCAGCGGAATCTGTTGGCGCTTTATAAATAAATAATAATAATAATAATAACAGAAGAAAAGAAACTGAAAATAAAACAAAATATATGGCAACATCATTATTTTTGAGATAGAGAGACATGACCAGAAGACGAGAAACTTCACAGAGGAAATTACACCTTTCTAAATCCCATATACTAAGATACTGTTTAGGTGACAAATTCTAGCCTTCACTAGAGGGATCCCCGGAACTTCAGGACCTGTTCAAGTCTGCGGCATTGCAATGGCAAATTCTGTTCTACCCAGCAACATTACTTTACCATAAGAAAACAGACATGTATTTAAAAACCTTATTTTGCAAATGTGTTTTTAAGGTCTTTCAGCGGTAAATCCTATTGTTCCTGTTGTGCTGCTGATGGTTCATGGAGATATCATGTATTGGGCCATTTAACACCACTACATGGTAAAGGAAGGAAATCTCACTAAAATATATTTGAAGTGAGCTTAAAGGGACATTATACACTCATTTTTTCTTTGCATAAATGTTTTGTAGATAATCTATTTATATAGCCCATAAAGTTTTTTTTTTTTTAAATTAATGTATAGTTTTGCTTATTTTTAAATAACATTGCTCTGATTTTCAGACTCCTAACCAAGCCCCAAAGTTTTATGTGAATACGCTCGACTACCTACTTCAGCTTGCTCCTGTTTGTGTAAAGGGTCTTTTCATATGCAAAAGAAGGGGGAGGGGGGGAGTGTCTTATTTGCCACTTGCAGTGGGCTTTCCAGCTACCTTTTCAACAGAGCCAAACTGACAGCTTCTAAGTAAGTTTTTAAACAGTTTTATACTGGATTTTTATATCAGTATCTGTGCATATTATTCTTTATAGTAGTGTCTATTACATGCAGTTATATGAAAATGAGTGTATACTGTCCCTTTAAATCCATGATCTTTCCTTAAAGGAACATCAAAGCCAAAAATAAACTTTTATGATTCAGATAGAGCACACAATTTAAAAAAACTATCCAATTCCCTTACATTATCAAAATGTGCACAATCTTTGTATATGAGCACTTTCTGAGGAACCAACTCCTACTGAGCATGTGCAAGAGTTCACAGTATATACGTATCTCCTTTTTGTTATTGGCTGATGGCTGTCATGTGATGCAGGGGGAAGCAAATAGAACTAACTTTGACATTTGTTATAAGAATATAATTCAGACTAAGGGCCCAATGTTCTAAAGGTCTCTGGGCTGGTGAGATTATTAAAGAATGCTCACCAGTCCTTCTTTTTTCCTGGTTGAATGATCTAAAGCCACTTTTTACCCTGAAAACAAGGTATCTCGTTATGGGGCATATACTGCATTTTCATATGAGGAGGAGATGTGGACATTACAAAGTGCACAAAAAAATTCATATTTAAAAAATATTACAAAACTAATAATTGAACCATTCACACAAAAATACGCAGGAAAAATATGTATTGTTAAAGTGCATCAAAAATCGTTACAAAATTCTTCACCAAAATTCGTATTTTATCAAAAATGTAAAATTTGTATGTAAATTACTCAGTAAATCGTAATTTAAGTACACTGGATGTGCAAAAATCACGTAGAAATGTTTACTTATTAGTACAAAATACAAAGCTTAATTGTTGTTTTTTCGTAAAATGGGCTGAACATGGGTGTTCCATGGATGTATATGAAATTGTCTCTCTAATCCCAGGGTAATTCAATAAAGGTTTTCACACTGCAGATCTCAGTTTTTTTCTCACAAACTAAAAGGTGGCGAGCTTTTCTCAAAGCACTGAAAATACTTCTAACCCTAATAGACAAACTCTTGCATATGAAAATAAGATGCTATGCGCAGAAAGCAGCATAATGTGGTTTATATTGGCTGCAGATTTCATTTTTAAAGTGCTCACTGCTAACTTCGCTCCACGGTGCAGTGTCCCTTTCTAGCAAGCACCATTATTTTTATGAGGAGACATCTCGCCACTCGCAGGGACTGCACCTTTTTCACGATAATTCCACCAGTGATGGTCGGCCAGCAAAACCATGTGTGAAGTTAAGAGGCTTAGATCATCGGACCCTATGTTCTATGGCATTGTCTTTTATTATGCATTTGTTGATTATGCAAGTCTTTTACTATTACTTTAATGACAAGAACTCTCTGCAGCATAACCAGGAATCTACATGTAATAAATGTTTTTAACCACTCCTCTTTCATACACAATAGGCAAAATTGTGAGTGCCCTACATGTGAAAAGATTTAACCCCTTAAAGGGACAATTTACTTAAAAATTGTCTCCCCTTTAATTTGTTCCCAATGATCCACTTTAC
Organism: Bombina bombina; assembly: GCF_027579735.1. Taxonomy (NCBI): domain Eukaryota; kingdom Metazoa; phylum Chordata; class Amphibia; order Anura; family Bombinatoridae; genus Bombina; species Bombina bombina. The sequence continues at coordinate 80,853,235 of NC_069499.1, forward strand.
CTGCTGGAGTGTATTAAATTATTTACAAGTATTTCCCATACATTTATATTGTCATATGAAATTGTTTACTTAGCCTGTGGTATCCCCACCCATCCTGAAAGTTTTTGGTCTCGAGGTCTAGCTGGAGCCAGTAGAAGAAATTACACTCCCATTGGGTTATAGAAGAGATAAGGTAATAAAATGTTAATTTTCCATTGTTCTCTCCAAGTATTGCTGATTTGTTTATGGACAGATATAAGATAAATAAGCAGGTATATGTACACAATGTGATAAAGTAATGAGATCTGATTATACCTACAAGCTCAACCCATTTTATTAGGTTGTGGCTTCAAGACACAAACTCAGCTAATTCATATACACAAATTAACCTTAAAAAAGCAAATCTCACACATTTATACTCTGCAGCTGGTAAAAAAAGTAATTGGAATCACATTAAGGGAAAAACAATTTTATAGTATACTGTCCCTTTAAGGACAAGGCCATTTTTCAATTTCTTACCCTTAAGGAACACGACTATTTTTACATTTCTGCTGTGTATGTGTTTAGCTGTAATTTTCCTCTTACTCATTTTCTGTACCCATACATATTATATACCGTTTTTTTCGCCATTAAATGAACTTTCAAAAGATACCATTATTTTCATCAAATCTTATAATTTATTATAAAACAAAATATAAAATATGAGGAAAAAATGGAAAAAAACACACTTTTTCTAACTTTGACCCACAAAATCTATTACACATCTACAACCACCAAAAAACAACCATACTAAATAGTTTCTAAATTTTGTCCTGAGTTTAGAAATACCCAATGTTTACATGTTCTTTGCTTTTTTTGCAAGTTATAGGGCGATAAGTACAAGTAGCACTTTGCTATTTCCAAACCATTTTTTTTTTCAAAATTAGCGATAGTTACATTGTAAATCCCTGAGTATCCCTTGACATGTATATATTTTTTTTTTAGTAGACAACCCAAGTATTGATCTAGGCCCATTTTGGTATATTTCATGCCACCATTTCACCGCCAAATGCGATCAAATAAATAAAATCTTTACATTTTTCACAATTTTAGGTTTCTCACTGAAATTATTTACAAACAGCTTATGCAATTATGGCACAAATGGTTGTAAATGCTTCTCTGGGATCCCCTTTGTTCTGAAATAGCAGACATATATGGCTTTGGCATTGCTTTTGAGTAATTAGAAGGCTGCTAAATGCCGCTGCCATTACACGTATATTATGCCCAGCAGTGAAGGGGTTAGTTAGGTAGCTTGTAGGGAGCTTGTAGGGTTAATTTTAGCTTTAGTGTAGTGATCAGCCTCCCACCTGACACATTCCACCCCCTGATCCCTCCCAAACAGCCCTCTTCCTTCCCGCATCCCACAATTGTCCCCACCATCTTGAGTACTATCAGAAAGTCTGCCAGTACTAAAATAAAAGGCTTTTTTTTCTAAATGTTTTTAATTATTCTGCCTTTTAAGATCCCCCTTAGCCTCCAACCTCCCTGATCCCCCCCAAACAGCTCTCTAACCCCCCCCTCCTCTACCTTATTATCCACCATCTTGGGTACTGGCAGCTGTCTGCCAGTACCTAGTTGTCCATATATATATATATATATATTTTTTTTAAATAAAATAAAAAACCCTATTTTTCTGTAGTGTAGCTTCCCCCCCTCAATACCCTACCCCCCTCCCGGATCCCTTTCCAGACAATTTTTCGCCCCTTCCTCTCCCTTTCCCCTTCCCCACTCCCTCCTTTCCTGTAGTATAATATCCGAGCATGCACTCGCGCGCACGCGTGTACAGGGTACGCCGTTGGTCGTTAAGGGGTTAATATGTATATTAAAGGGACAGTAAATGTAAGAAATAATGTTATAGAATTCTGCACATAGTGCAGAATTATGTAACATTATCTTAGCGACAGCTTTAAAAATCAAAAGATTTGATAGATTTTAGCCCTCAAAGTTGCACTTACCTGGTCTCCTCTCCAGGCTCTTGTGATCATGTCTTCTTTTTCAAAAGCGGTTCATGTGCGCTCTGTCTAATCACAGAATGCCTAATCAGGCTATTGAACTAAATGTAGTTCACTCCCGCTACCAGACCAGAGTGGGAGCGCTCTACATTCAATTCAATAGCGCGATCAGGCGTGCTGTAATTAGACAGCGTGCCCACGGAGACATGATCAGAAGAGCCTGGAGAGGAGACCAGGTAAGTTCAACTTTGAGGACTAAAATCTATCAAATCTTTTTATTTTTAACGCTGTCGCTAAGATAATGTTACATAATTCCCGGCACAATTATGTGACATTATTTTTTACATTTAAGTGTTACTTTTATGTTCCTTTAAAGTGTAAAGCTGCTTGTCCTTGCAATGGTGCCATAGGAGGCTGCAATTTATACAGCTATTTGTTGCAGCCCTTTTATAGCTACTAATGGGTCAAATATTTAAAGGGATATATATACCAATTTTTTCTTTTATGACTCAGAGAGGACCATTTATCAAGCTCCAAATGGAGCTTGTGGGCCCGTGTTTCTGGCGAGTCAGAAGACCGCTGCTCCTTAACCCTGTCCCCCTGCTCTGAGCAGGCGGACAGGAATCGACACACGAGTATGATCGGGTTGATTGACACCCCCTGTTGGTCGCGAGTCTGCAGGGGGCAGCGTTGCACCAGCAGCTCTTGTGAGCTGCTGCAGCAATTCTGAATACGGAGAGCGTATTGGTCTCTGCATTCAGCGATGTCTGTCGGACCTGATCCACACTGTCGGATCAGTTCTGACAGGGATTTGATAAATAGGCCTCATAGTGTGAAATTTTAAATAGCATTCCAGTTTATTTCTATCTAATTTGTTTAGCTCACTTTGTATCCTTTGTTGAAAAGTATACATAGGTAGGTTCAGTGGCTGCACATATATGCATCTTGTTATTGGCTTTCGGCTAGTTCCCCGTAGTGCATTTCTGCTCCTTCAACAAAGGATAACATAGGAATGAAACAAATTATATAATAGATGGAAATTGGAAAAATGTTTATAATTGTATCTTCTATCTGAATCATAAAAGAAAAAAATATTGTGTTTAAAAATATTTAATTATTTATTGTAAAAAATGAAAATAAAAATTGTTACATTTGCCTTTTTTGTTTTAAATTTAACTCTGAAAATTGTGTTTTTTCAAAAAATTAAGTTTAAATAGAATCTTTTAAAAAAACTGCACAAAGCAGTTTTTAGGGATTAAAGTGTGCAGATGTGGGGTGTAAGAAAAAAACAACAACAATGAAAAGTGCCTTAACACATAAATATGTATGTATATATTCATATACATATATATTTACACTTTGCTGCCCATCACTGTGCTAGGTTCTCAGCAGTGTCTGACGGCATGAGAACAAGGCTCCCATTGGAGCGCAAATCTTCCCTGCAATTTGAATGCAAGGTTGCACTCGCATTGCGCCTAACTTTTATAACCAGTGCACATTTGCATTTGCTGGTGTTAGTGAGTGGAGAGCAAACATTGTAATTTTGCACTTCACTCATAGGGGCATATTTATCAAAGTGCGAGCGGACATGATACGATGTAACGTATCATGTCTGCTGCACACCGATAAATGCAGAACTGCTTGTGCGATACCGCCTCCCTGCAGAATTGCGGCCAATCGACTGCTAGCAGGGGGTATCAATCAACCCGATCATATTCGATCGGGTTGTTTTCTGTTCGCCGCCTCAGAGCAGGAAAACAAGTTATAGAGCAGCGGTCTTTAGACTACTGCTTCATAACTTCTGTTTCCGCCAAGCCTTTTTTCGGAGCTTGATAATTCGGCCCCATAATCTGGCCCTATATAAGTACATTTTAAGTTTTATATTTTAAAGAACTGAATTATTATTACCCTCTGCTTTTTTCCTAAACAGTAATTTCTTGTACATTCTCTTTCCAATCGCTGGCTATTTTACTTGTATTGCAACCTACTTTATTTTCCCTTTGTTAATTACACTTTCTTTTCTAGATGTTTTTTTCTCTATGGAATCACCCTTCTCCATATGAATGCCAATATATCTATCCAGCTCTATTTATAATATAGAGAAATCTCCCCTCCTCATTTCTTCTGTGAAATGGATAAACCTTCTGTTATTTGTGTGAAATGTGATTAGTTGAAGGATCAGAAATGTTGGGATGAGAAATACAATTATTTTTTTTATAATTTAAAATGAAAACTCAGCTTATTTGGTCACATTAATGAAAATATTCATTACTATTTCCTTATTGGCCAAATTAATTATATTCTCTGTAGTCCAAGATCATGTGTGGAACTTTGTTTGGACAGCGGAGCTATTAATAGGAAATGTAATTTCTAGTGTAAATGTGTGTTCTGCAATTCATATTAAATGCTCTCTGTAATCTGCAATTTGTTTATTTCTTTTTTGAGTAAGTACAATTATTTTTCCCAGAGAAAAGAGAAATTGTCTTCATGAAAAGGAATATGATTTCTTTGCACATGAGCAATGTCGAAAATGTTTTTTTGAATAAAGTGACAAATTCTCATTCTCAGTCAGTGAAGCACAAAATTAGTCCTGTGCTTTAGTGAAAGGTCGTCATGAAAAGACAGAAACCAGAGTTCAGGGTTCCTGACCCACCTGCAAGAAACACAGACATTTAAAGGGACATTGTCACAAATAATTATGTCAGTCTCTAATGTAAGTTCAGCACAAAAAATAATAAATAAAAATAAATACATATTACATTTTCTTTCTCATTCTTTTCAAACAACTTGATTCTCTCTAATTTTGTGCAGTCGCCATAAGTGAGATTTTCTGTTTCTTTCCAATTGCGTAGGCACTTTCTCATCCGATAATTTTAATCTACAAACAAACAAGCGAATAAAATAGAATGTAAATACTAGTTTTGTAACTATAGAAAACATTTTGAACTATATTCTCCTTCAGCTTTTTTAATATAGAACAGCTACTTTAGATTGCAAAGGTAAATTATATAAGTGTTGGAAAGCTTATCACAAACCCATAGGGTGCCATCGATAGCGCAGGATGCGTTATCTTTTGCGTGACCTTCGGCAAAGAAAAGCTCACTTTCTGGTATTACAATTGTATATTGTAACTAAAGCTTCTATACACAGTCAAAAGTGCAGTGCAAATTGCGTTCGTATTACAAGTGCCTCAAGCGCAATCCAAAATACCACTGACAAATTTGGAGCTTTTTAAGACCTGTAAATTATTCTTATTAACAGTATAGCACAGAACTAAATGAAGAACTCCGCTACTTGCACACCCATTGCTTAGCGCACCATTCCCTTAGTGCTCAAGCGATACCTGACATGAATGCTTTCCACCATAGAAGTCTATTATGTTACACTATCTGCAAATTCAGATGTTATGTGACCAGTGGCAGTTCCAGGGGACAAGGAGTACAAATGCACCCTCCATTCTTCTAATTTGCGCCACCATTGGGCTGAGGAGGAGAGTAAAAAATAAAACATACTTCTCACTGCCCTAGTCTTTTAAGCTGGCCACATCCCAAAACTGCCTAACCACACCCCTGGATCACCTGGCCCATATAACTTTTTTATGCAATGAACGCCTTCACTGCTGGGAACAATAGAAGTGTGGTATGCAGCTGCATTAGCATTCTAATTACCAAAAAGCAATGGCAAAGTATGTCTGCTATTTCTGAACAAAGGGGATCCCAGAGAAGCTTTTACAATCATTTGTGCCATGATTGCACAAGCGGTATGTAAATAATTTCAGTCAGAATTCCAAAGTTTTATGAAAAAGTTAATAGTTTTTTTATATGATCGCATTTGGCGGGGAAATAGTGGCATGAAATATACCAAAATGGGCCTAGGTCAATACCTTGGGTTGTCTACTTAAAGGGACAGTGTACACCAATTTTCTTATAACTGCATGTAATAGATACTACTATAAAGAAAAATATGCAAAGATACTGATCTAAAATCCAGTAGAAAACCTTTTAAAAAAATATTTAGAAGCTCCCAGTTTAGCACTGTTGATGGCTTAGGCTGGGACACTCAGTAAAATGGGCTGAGAAAGTAGAAAGAGCAGACCCCCTCCCCCTTCCATGCATTTAAAAAAGATCATTAGACAAACAGGAACAGCAGGAGACTGTAGACTTGGGTCTACATCTAATACTTTGGGGCAAAACTATACATTGTTACAAAAATACTCCTGGATTTGCTATATAAATGGATCATCTACAAAAAATCTAGCGTATAATGTCCCTTTCAAAAATATATACTTTTGACAGGTACATAAAAAAACACAACACTCTGTTTGAATGGAGTTACAGCAAAAATGCAAAAAAAATCTCCAAAGTCCTGGGAGCGAAGGGGTTAAATGCTCAGCTAGTGACGTGTTCACAGATAAATTAGATCAAAGGGACATTTTAGTACTATGTATTTTGGGGCTTTCCAGTTGCATTATTGCTTTCTAAACAATTTTATGCAATGGTCTGGATATATAAACAAGGGACCTTCTCATGAAGGTGAGATCATGTTTTTTCATCTTTCTAATATACTTCTATTAGCAGTTTTCCTTCATTCTCTTGGTATTCTGTTTTGAAGAATTAGCAATGCCCTACTGGGAGCTAGCTGAACACATTGGTAAGTGAATACAAAAGATACCAAGAGAATGAAGCAAATTAGATTATAGAAAATAAATTAGAAAGTTGTTTAAAATGGTATGTTCTATCTAAATCACAAAAGAATATTTTTAAGTTTCATGTCCCTTTAAATGGGCATTCCTACTATTAATATCAATTGATGTGAGATGTGAGCAATTCATGAAATCTTACACTTCAAACTAGATATACTAGACAAATAAATGTAATATTAATATGTAATTATTTGTATCTAAAATGCAATATATATTTTATTTATATTTATGCAATTGCTGAATCCGCCCTCTTGGGTCAACCACCTGTGCTTGCACTCCAGTAATATATATATATTAGAGAGACAGAGAGAGAAAAGAGACAGAGGCCAAGATGACTTTCTGTCGGTCTGACGATATTTTCTATAATAAAAGAAGGCAGGGCCCGCAATGTGTCGGGGAGTGGCGATGTGTCTCCCATAGGCTATAATAGGGAGTGCTATGTCAGCTAAACATCGCCAACATTGAGGTTGAAAGATGGAATAAGATGGAAGACAGAAAATAAAAGAAAAGGATCAATGCAATGAAGATGAAGAGGACCGCCCAGGAGTGCTGCCACCATGAAGAAAGAAGAGAAGCACAGCTAGAATTAAGTTTGGTACAAACTTTGGGGTTTAGGGGGATTTTTTATTTTTAAGGTTCCCTTTAGGTTTTTTTAGTTTAGGACTTTATTCCTAAACGAGCTGTGCCAATTCAGAGCAATTCCCTACTAAATGTATTTTCAGGGCAATCTTTTTTTAGATTAGGGATTTATTTTTAGTTTAGTTTTTTTTAAGATTGGACTTTTTTTAGGGGTGGGTGGGGGTACACATTTTTGTAGAATGGGGTTGTACTGTTTATTTAAAAAAGAGCTGTCCGTGACACTTTAGGGTAATTCCCTACAAAAAGCCATTCTAAGAGTTATTGCTACATTTAGTGTTAGTTTAGTGTTTATTTTGGGGTGTTTTTATTTTTAAAGGGGGCCATAGTTTTAGTATAGGAATTAGTGTGAGTTTTTGATTTTCACAGTGTTGTTTTTCTTTCCTGTAATGTAAGGTTTTGTTATTTTTTGTAAATTTAGTGTTTATTATTTTTTTTTTTATTTAGGGGTTTTTAGATTAGAGGTGGGTGGAAGGGGTTAGGTGTTAGGTAGTTAAGTAGTGTAGGGGTAGTTTGCATTGGGAGGTTGTGGTGGTATAGGGGTTAATAGGTTAGTGGGTATTGAGAGTATAGGCGTTAAATTGTGTTAGGGGTGTTTGTGGTGGGCTTTTGGAGGTACAGGGGTAAATAGGCTAGGAAGTTTATGGCACGCAAAAAAGCCAAACAATATGGTGCGCGCGATATCCTATTCCCTCATAGGAGTAAATGGAGCAAATAAACTGGAAAAAAGCTAACATCGTACACATGCGTAAACCCAATCGCATATTCTCATGTCCACTAACCAAACATTAAAATATGAATATTTCACATTCAAATGTTCTGCACATAGCAGAATATGTTCTATTTATTCATAAATACACATTTCAATATATATATGATGGTATTTTGGTTCAATATATATCTATACCTATATTTATACATGATTATTTATAGGTATAGATATGTAGAGATATATATTGGAATATCTATTTAGAAATATTCTGCTATGTGCAGAACATTGGAATGCAAAATATATACAGTAAATACACAGTATAACACTTTATTAAAAATAAATACTGTGTGAATATGCTTTTACATGTTTTCATCTACTTAACTGCAAAGGGCCCTAATGCACTTATATATATGTCTATATATGTGTACATATGTATTTATGTGTTTATATGTGTATATATGACTGTTAATATATATATATATATATGTATACCTATAAATTCATATGTACACATATGTAGACATTTATATATAAATGCATATACATATTAGACATGTGTATGTATGTATCTCAATGTTAACGCCCTTTGAAGCCTTTTCCCCCCCAACACCTGAGACCTCATATCTTTAAACCCTTATAACTTTTGTGTGCAATATTTTTTAGAAATATTTTTTATTAGATAGTATAATTATCAGTGTAACTGCACTTTGTAATGTATTTTTTTATGTGTTTTGTGGGACGTTTTTGTTTCATGAAACAGCTCTGAGGACACGCTAAGCCAAAGAGTTTTAACTTGAGTTGCGCTTACTTTCAACTTTTAATACCAGAGCCATTTAACCTGCGTCCAAACAATTGGGAAAATGAAATATTTTTGCGCATAAACTTTTACACTCTACTCATAATATTGCCCTGCATCAGATCCCATTTTAATTTATTGCCGCCTCACAACACTTTCAATCATCAGGGCCACAGAGTGAGAGGGAGGGAGAGAGAGAGATCATAGGAGAACCCTACACCCGAACAGCCCAACTACAATGGTACAAACAGAGGTAAGTATATACAAACATGAAGGTTGGCACGTTCTGGATTTTTTTAGTGGTTTATAGCACTAGCAAACAATTGTGATGCTTCAATACTTGGTTTTACTTACCTATTTTACTTGTTTTAATGTATGCTCTTGATAAAGAAGTGTAATACGTTGAAACACGTTGAGCAAATAAAACCTTTTATCCTTTGTTGAAAGATTGTCAAGATCTTGTTTTGCTTTGCTGAGCTGGAATCTCCTTATTAATGGAGTAAGTTACTACATTTTTTCAATTATACACTTGATACTTTTGTCATTTGGGTCTCTATTCATTTATAGTCCACTTTTGGATAAACCTGAAAATTCAGTATTTGACTCCAGGAACCCGTGGACTCTTGCCATCTGACGCTACGTTCCCTTTCAGCTGTAAAGATTCATCTTATGGAGTGAGTATACTGCACCCATATTAATTGGCTTCAATATATGCATCAAGCCTTTTTTCTCTTCACTTACTAGAGAAAATCACTCAATAGACCAGCGCCATCTACTACTACTATCTATCTATACACAGTCACAAGGGAGAGACTGCAAGAAGGCTGCGGTCTGACCTAAAGGAGAGTATCAGTTCTTAGTTCATTTGTACAGAATATTGTGTGTTTTTTTCCATCTTGCACCTCTGTATATTGTTTTCCTTTTTCTATTTAGTATTCAGGATGACATAATAAACATTATTCACATTGCTGCATCAATCACATGGATTTTAAATCAGCAGGTTACACGCCCACAAGCAAAGACCATTTACCTTAAGCATCAAATGGGGGAACTCATGCCCAACTGTCAATCATGCCAAAATCAACTGTAATAGGGCAGATGGGCGCTGAGTGTAGCCATGGAAACCTGAGACAATATAAACAAACAGACATGTAAAAAAAAAACTTATGTCAGTGTATTACAGAGTATCATGCATCGGCAATAAAGAAATCAACGAACATAGAAGTAGAAATTTTAAGCTTTCCAAATAAATAGTGATGTCGGAATCAATTTGCATATAGAATAAACAATGCATATATTATACTTGTAATATAAACCATATGAACACATCACAGAATGCTGTAACAAATAATGCCTTAATCGGTTAAATAAATGCAAATGCTATGACGGTACATGTGTGAAATGTTTAAGAAAATCTAGCTATAGATGGTCACAGAAGGGGAACCTCACACACTTCAGTCTGATTGCATCTCATGCTAAACAGGATATAGCCTACAATTTACAAGGAAATGCTATGTATTATCTAAAATATTAACAAGTAAGATAGGTATTGTTGGCACTGATCTAATTAAAAAAATATGTGTCTAATTATCCAAAACAGTGCCAATAATCTTGGCTATTCAGGCCATGGGTAAATATAGTGTAAGGTTTAATATCAACCAGTCTTTCGGCTGCAAAAGGCTTCTAAGAGGGGGGGGTCTATAAGAATAAACTTTAAGTCGCTAACTGAGTAGTCCTATTCCATGAAATGCCTTGCAACTGACTTTTCTTTTTTTTCTTCTGGTTGGTAGCCATACGAATGGCACAGCAGTGGTTTGCCATACAGGTGGGAATATCATTGCTAGTTTTTACCCACATAAAATTTACCACAAACACAACTAAGATAAATGACAAATTTTAGTTCTACAAGTAAGATAATATCTGATGTGGAATTTATAGTTAGTATGTGGGTGCCAAAACGTTGACCTCTACAGCATGGAATTACAAGTATTACATCTTGGGCAGTAAAATTAACCCATTTTAGAAGATATTAACCAAGTATCTTTTTTTGGGTCTGTTAATACCAAGTTGTTATTTAAGGACTGGCCCCAACTTTAGCCAATCATTGGTGCCTAACTATTTACAAAGGGTAACATCTGATCAGAACTGTTGATGTACCAATTATCCTTCAAAGGAAGTCCCAATCTTCTTTTATCAGGGGAATATGTGGTGGTAAAGGTATGTCTCTTCCCTGTTGAGTCACAGACTGTCCCTGAGTTTGTATCATTCCTCACTACCCTAAGATATTGAGCCATTGGATTTGCCTTGATCAAATGATGGCTACTTTGGGCATGTAGGAGGGAGTTTCTGTAAGTAGGTTTCTCAACTTATCTGCTTCTTTGTAAATCTAGAAAATCAATGTGAGAAGTTTGAGAAATGAACTTGAACTGTACCGGTCCAGGAAGCCCATTTAGATATTCTCACAACTCATGTAATTCTAACGGTGATCCCTTCCACAAAAAGAACAAATCAGCTATGTATTAATAATATAGTGTGATCTATTTTTGCTCTGGGACCTTCATAACTTTGGTCTCATAATATTTCATTAATAAATTAGCATATGATGGGGCCATATTGGACGCAGTCCTGAGATCAGGAGATAGAATTTCAACTCAAACCTGAAATAGTTGTACCTCAAGCAATAGCCCACCAAGTCAAGCAAGAACTCCTTTGGTGTACCAACATAAGGAGACTTAAGTAATGCTTTACTTATCATCTGAATTCCAATATCATGAGATATAATCATATAGAGACTGTTCACATCTGCCGTTACCAATAGAACATTCTCTGTCACATCCTGAATGTTATTGATAATAATGTCCACTATCTGAGCCGAGTTTCTAAAATAAAAAGCCATGTATTTGACATTAGGCTGTAGAAAGAAGTCATGTGTCCATAATAAATTGCCAATTACCTAGAAACTAGCTTGAAAATGATAACATGGACTGGCCAATCAAACTGTAAAATAAAAACCCTCTGAATTGTGGGATTTCTAATTTGAAAAGTAAGATGAAAATATGTACAGCTAAATTAAATGAAAACATGGCTGATAACAAATGCATCATAGATAATGATTGACTTATTTGTCCAAATAAATGGCTAGATTACGAGTTTTCTGCAAGCTGGCGTTAGCCTCAGAAAAGTGAGCGGAGAGCAAAATTTAGCTCCCTATCTCACCTCAATACCAGCGTTGCTTACGGTAGCGGTAAGCAGGTAAAACGTGTACATGCACGATTTGCACATAGGAAACAATGGGGCTGAGCTGGCTGAAAAGATAGAATCCTATCAGCCAATCAGAATTAAGGTAGGAAAAATCCTATTTGCTGATTGGATCAGCCAATAGAATTGAAGTTCAATCCTATTGGCTGATCCAATCAGCCAATAGGATTGAGCTCACATTCTATTGGCTGTTCCAATAAGCCAATAGAATGTGAGCTCAATTCTATTTGCTGATTGCATCAGCCAATATAATTTTTCCTACCTTAATTCCGATTGGCTGATAGGATTCTATCAGCCAATCGGAATTGAAGGGACGCCATCTTGGATGACGTCACTTAAAGGAACCTTCATTCTTCAGTCACCGTCGAATGGAAGAGGATGCTCTGCGTCAGATGTCTTCAAGATGGACCCGCTCCGCTCCGGATGGAAGAAGCTAGAAGATGCCGGTCTTGATGTCCTCTTCTGGCCGGATCGGATGAAGACTTCTGCCGGTCTGGAGGTCCACTTGAGCCTGGTTGGGTGAAGACGGCTCAAGGTAGGGTGATCTTCAAGGGGTAATGTTAGGTTTTATTAAGGGGGGATTGGGTGGGTTTTAGAGTAGGGTTGGGTGTGTGGGTGGTGGGTTTTAATGTTGGGGGGGTGTATTGTATTTTTTTTTACAGGTAAAAGAGCTGATTATTTTGGGGCAATGCCCCGCAAAAAGCCCTTTTAAGGGCTATTTGTAATTTAGTATAGGGTAGGGAATTTTTTTATTTTGGGGGTCTTTTTTATTTTATTAGGGGGATTAGATTAGGTGTAATTAGTTTAAAAATTTGTAATTTCTTTTTTATTTTCTGTAATTTAGTGATTTTTTTTTTTTTTAATTGTAATTAATTGTAGTTAGTTTGGGGAATTAATTTAATTATAGTGTAGTGCTAGGTGTAATTGTAACTTAGGTTAGGGTTTATTTTACAGGTAAATTTGTACTTATTTTAGCTAGGTAGTTATTAAATAGTTAATAACTATTTAATAACTATTCTACCTAGTTAAAATAAATACAAACTTGCCTGTAAAATAAAAATAACCCCTAAGCTAGCAACAATGTAACTATTAGTTATATTGTAGCTAGCTTAGGGTTTATTTTACAGGTAGGTATTTAGTTTTAAATAGGAATAATTTAATTAATTGTAGTAATTTTATTTATATGTTTTAAAATTATATTTAAGTTAGGGGGGTGTTAGGGTTAGCTTTAGATTTAGATTTAGGGGTTAATACATTTAATATAGTAGCGACGATGTTGGGGGCGGCAGATTAGGGGTTAATAAATGTAGGTAGGTGGCGGCGATGTAAGGGACGGCAGATTAGGGGTTTATAAAATGTAACTAGTGTTGGCAGGCGGGAGTGCGGCGGTTTAGGGGTTAATATATTTATTAAAGTTGCGGCGATGTCCAGTCGGCAGATTAGGGGTTAAACATTTTAGTTAAGTGTTTGCAATGTGGGGGGGGGGGGCTCGGTTTAGGGGTTAATAGGTAGTTTATGGTTGTTAGTGTACTTTTAGCACTTTAGTTAAGAGTTTTATGTTACGGCGTTAGCCCATAAAACTCTTAACCACTGACTTTTAAATGCGGTAGGATTCTGGACAGGAGAGTGTCTACCGCTCACTTTTTCCAGCAATCATAATACCGGCTTTAGGCAAATCCCATTAAAAGATAGGATACGCAATTGACGTAAGGGGATTTGTGGTATGCTAAAATCGCGGAAAAAAGTGAGCGGTACACCTGTACCTGCCAGACTCGTAATTCCAGCAGGTGTTAAAAAGCATCGTTGGGACCCCTCAACGCTGCTTTTTAAGGCTAACGCAAGACTCGTAATCTAGGCGAAAGTTTTTTCAGTTAACCAATAATAACAATTCATGATTTCCGTAATTAAGAATTTCATAAAATGTTGTGTAATATAATATTTTGTAAATGTCCAAACACATAATTGAAATAATGGATCGAACATTCTGGTGATTGTATTTTATTTGTATACAAATTTCATAGTTTAAAAGTGTTTAACATATAAACTGAGGAATTAAAGGAATACTCAAGTATCTTTTTTTCAACTGTTTGTATCTAAAAGAGGGCATATTTGTACTGAGAGTGTAACATTATTTATTTGTATGATTGTGAGGTTGTGGGTGGTGGGTTTTAATGTTGGGTGGGTGTATTGTATTTTTTTTTACAGGTAAAAGAGCTGATTATTTTGGGGCAATGCCCCGCAAAAAGCCCTTTTAAGGGCTATTTGTAATTTAGTATAGGGTAGGGAATTTTTTTATTTTGGGGGTCTTTTTTATTTTATTAGGGGGATTAGATTAGGTGTAATTAGTTTAAAAATATGTAATTTCTTTTTTATTTTCTGTAATTTAGTGTTTGTTTTTTTTTAATTGTAATTAATTGTAGTTAGTTTAGGGAATTAATTTAATTATAGTGTAGTGTTAGGTGTAATTGTAACTTATGTTAGGGTTTATTTTACAGGTAAATTTGTACTTATTTTAGCTAGGTAGTTATTAAATAGTTAATAACTATTTAATAACTATTCTACCTAGTTAAAATAAATACAAACTTGCCTGTAAAATAAAAATAACCCCTAAGCTAGCAACAATGTAACTATTAGTTATATTGTAGCTAGCTTAGGGTTTATTTTACAGGTAGGTATTTAGTTTTAAATAGGAATAATTTAATTAATTGTAGTAATTTTATTTATATGTTTTAAAATTATATTTAAGTTAGGGGGGTGTTAGCGTTAGATTTAGATTTAGGGGTTAATACATTTAATATAGTAGCGACGATGTTGGGGGTGGCAGATTAGGGGTTAATAAATGTAGGTAGGTGGCAGCGATGTAAGGGACGGCAGATTAGGGGTTTATAAAATGTAACTAGTGTTGGCAGGCGGGAGTGCGGCGGTTTAGGGGTTAATATATTTATTAAAGTTGTGGCGATGTCCAGTCGGCAGATTAGGGGTTAAACATTTTAGTTAAGTGTTTGCAATGTGGGGGGGGGGGGGGCTCGGTTTAGGGGTTAATAGGTAGTTTATGGTTGTTAGTGTACTTTTAGCACTTTAGTTAAGAGTTTTATGTTACGGCGTTAGCCCATAAAACTCTTAACTACTGAATTTTAAATGCGGTAGGATTCTGGACAGGAGAGTGTCTACCGCTCACTTTTTCCAGCAATCATAATACCGGCTTTAGGCAAATCCCATTAAAAGATAGGATACGCAATTGACGTAAGGGGATTTGTGGTATGCTAAAATCGCGGAAAAAAGTGAGCGGTACTCCTGTACCTGCCAGACTCGTAATTCCAGCAGGTGTTAAAAAGCATCGTTGGGACCCCTCAACGCTGTTTTTTAAGGCTAACGCAAGACTCGTAATCTAGGCGAAAGTTTTTTCAGTTAACCAATAATAACAATTCATGATTTCCGTAATTAAGAATTTCATAAAATGTTGTGTAATATAATATTTTGTAAATGTCCAAACACATAATTGAAATAATGGATCGAACATTCTGGTGATTGTATTTTATTTGTATACAAATTTCATAGTTTAAAAGTGTTTAACATATAAACTGAGGAATTAAAGGAATACTCAAGTATCTTTTTTTCAACTGTTTGTATCTAAAAGAGGGCATATTTGTACTGAGAGTGTAACATTATTTATTTGTATGATTGTGAGGTTGTGGGTGGTGGGTTTTAATGTTGGGTGGGTGTATTGTATTTTTTTTTACAGGTAAAAGAGCTGATTATTTTGGGGCAATGCCCCGCAAAAAGCCCTTTTAAGGGCTATTTGTAATTTAGTATAGGGTAGGGAATTTTTTTATTTTGGGGGTCTTTTTTATTTTATTAGGGGGATTAGATTAGGTGTAATTAGTTTAAAAATTTGTAATTTCTTTTTTATTTTCTGTAATTTAGTGTTTGTTTGTCTTTAATTGTAATTAATTGTAGTTAGTTTAGGGAATTAATTTAATTATAGTGTAGTGTTAGGTGTCATTGTAACTTAGGTTAGGGTTTATTTTACAGGTAAATTTGTACTTATTTTAGCTAGGTAGTTATTAAATAGTTAATAACTATTAAATAACTATTCTACCTAGTTAAAATAAATACAAACTTGCCTGTAAAATAAAAATAACCCCTAAGCTAGCAACAATGTAACTATTAGTTATATTGTAGCTAGCTTAGGGTTTATTTTACAGGTAGGTATTTAGTTTTAAATAGGAATAATTTAATTAATTGTAGTAATTTTATTTATATGTTTTAAAATTATATTTAAGTTAGGGGGGTGTTAGGGTTAGCGTTAGATTTAGATTTAGGGGTTAATACATTTAATATAGTAGCGACGATGTTGGGGGCAGCAGATTAGGGGTTAATAAATGTAGGTAGGTGGCGGCGATGTAAGGGACGGCAGATTAGGGGTTTATAAAATGTAACTAGTGTTGGCAGGCGGGAGTGCGGTGGTTTAGGGGTTAATATATTTATTAAAGTTGCGGCGATGTCCAGTCGGCAGATTAGGGGTTAAACATTTTAGTTAAGTGTTTGCAATGTGGGGGGGGGGGGGCTCGGTTTAGGGGTTAATAGGTAGTTTATGGTTGTTAGTGTACTTTTAGCACTTTAGTTAAGAGTTTTATGTTACGGCGTTAGCCCATAAAACTCTTAACCACTGACTTTTAAATGCGGTAGGATTCTGGACAGGAGAGTGTCTACCGCTCACTTTTTCCAGCAATCATAATACCGGCTTTAGGCAAATCCCATTAAAAGATAGGATACGCAATTGACGTAAGGGGATTTGTGGTATGCTAAAATCGCGGAAAAAAGTGAGCGGTACACCTGTACCTGCCAGACTCGTAATTCCAGCAGGTGTTAAAAAGCATCGTTGGGACCCCTCAACGTTGCTTTTTAAGGCTAACGCAAGACTCGTAATCTAGGCGAAAGTTTTTTCAGTTAACCAATAATAACAATTCATGATTTCCGTAATTAAGAATTTCATAAAATGTTGTGTAATATAATATTTTGTAAATGTCCAAACACATAATTGAAATAATGGATCGAACATTCTGGTGATTGTATTTTATTTGTATACAAATTTCATAGTTTAAAAGTGTTTAACATATAAACTGAGGAATTAAAGGAATACTCAAGTATCTTTTTTTCAACTGTTTGTATCTAAAAGAGGGCATATTTGTACTGAGAGTGTAACATTATTTATTTGTATGATTGTGAGGTTGTGGGTGGTGGGTTTTAATGTTGGGTGGGTGTATTGTATTTTTTTTTACAGGTAAAAGAGCTGATTATTTTGGGGCAATGCCCCGCAAAAAGCCCTTTTAAGGGCTATTTGTAATTTAGTATAGGGTAGGGAATTTTTTTATTTTGGGGGTCTTTTTTATTTTATTAGGGGGATTAGATTAGGTGTAATTAGTTTAAAAATTTGTAATTTCTTTTTTATTTTCTGTAATTTAGTGTTTGTTTTTTTTAATTGTAATTAATTGTAGTTAGTTTAGGGAATTAATTTAATTATAGTGTAGTGTTAGGTGTAATTGTAACTTAGGTTAGGGTTTATTTTACAGGTAAATTTGTACTTTTTTTAGCTAGGTAGTTATTAGATAGTTAATAACTATTAAATAACTATTCTACCTAGTTAAAATAAATATAAACTTGCCTGTAAAATAAAAATAACCCCTAAGCTAGCAACAATGTAACTATTAGTTATATTGTAGCTAGCTTAGGGTTTATTTTACAGGTAGGTATTTAGTTTTAAATAGGAATAATTTAATTAATTGTAGTAATTTTATTTATATGTTTTAAAATTATATTTAAGTTAGGGGGGTGTTAGGGTTAGCGTTAGATTTAGATTTAGGGGTTAATACATTTAATATAGTAGCGACGATGTTGGGGGCGGCAGATTAGGGGTTAATAAATGTAGGTAGGTGGCAGCGATGTAAGGGACGGCAGATTAGGGGTTTATAAAATGTAACTAGTGTGGGCAGGCGGGAGTGCGGCGGTTTAGGGGTTAATATATTTATTAAAGTTGCGGCGATGTCCAGTCGGCAGATTAGGGGTTAAACATTTTAGTTAAGTGTTTGCAATGTGGGGGGGGGGCTCGGTTTAGGGGTTAATAGGTAGTTTATGGTTGTTAGTGTACTTTTAGCACTTTAGTTAAGAGTTTTATGTTACGGCGTTAGCCCATAAAACTCTTAACCACTGACTTTTAAATGCGGTAGGATTCTGGACAGGAGAGTGTCTACCGCTCACTTTTTCCAGCAATCATAATACCGGCTTTAGGCAAATCCCATTAAAAGATAGGATACGCAATTGACGTAAGGGGATTTGTGGTATGCTAAAATCGCGGAAAAAAGTGAGCGGTACACCTGTACCTGCCAGACTCGTAATTCCAGCAGGTGTTAAAAAGCATCGTTGGGACCCCTCAACGCTGCTTTTTAAGGCTAACGCAAGACTCGTAATCTAGGCGAAAGTTTTTTCAGTTAACCAATAATAACAATTCATGATTTCCGTAATTAAGAATTTCATAAAATGTTGTGTAATATAATATTTTGTAAATGTCCAAACACATAATTGAAATAATGGATCGAACATTCTGGTGATTGTATTTTATTTGTATACAAATTTCATAGTTTAAAAGTGTTTAACATATAAACTGAGGAATTAAAGGAATACTCAAGTATCTTTTTTTCAACTGTTTGTATCTAAAAGAGGGCATATTTGTACTGAGAGTGTAACATTATTTATTTGTATGATTGTGAGGTTGTGGGTGGTGGGTTTTAATGTTGGGTGGGTGTATTGTATTTTTTTTTACAGGTAAAAGAGCTGATTATTTTGGGGCAATGCCCCGCAAAAAGCCCTTTTAAGGGCTATTTGTAATTTAGTATAGGGTAGGGAATTTTTTTATTTTGGGGGTCTTTTTTATTTTATTAGGGGGATTAGATTAGGTGTAATTAGTTTAAAAATTTGTAATTTCTTTTTTATTTTCTGTAATTTAGTGTTTGTTTGTCTTTAATTGTAATTAATTGTAGTTAGTTTAGGGAATTAATTTAATTATAGTGTAGTGTTAGGTGTCATTGTAACTTAGGTTAGGGTTTATTTTACAGGTAAATTTGTACTTATTTTAGCTAGGTAGTTATTAAATAGTTAATAACTATTTAATAACTATTCTACCTAGTTAAAATAAATACAAACTTGCCTGTAAAATAAAAATAAACCCTAAGCTAGCAACAATGTAACTATTAGTTATATTGTAGCTAGCGTAGGGTTTATTTTACAGGTAGGTATTTAGTTTTAAATAGGAATAATTTAATTAATTGTAGTAATTTTATTTATATGTTTTAAAATTATATTTAAGTTAGGGGGGTGTTAGGGTTAGCGTTAGATTTAGATTTAGGGGTTAATACATTTATTATAGTAGCGACGACGTTGGGGGCGGCAGATTAGGGGTTAATAAATGTAGGTAGGTGGCGGCGATGTAAGGGACGGCAGATTAGGGGTTTATAAAATGTAACTAGTGTTGGCAGGCGGGAGTGCAGCGGTTTAGGGGTTAATATATTTATTAAAGTTGCGGCAATGTCCAGTCGGCAGATTAGGGGTTAAACATTTTAGTTATGTGTTTGCAATGTGGGGGGGGGCTTGGTTTAGGGGTTAATAGGTAGTTTATGGTTGTTAGTGTACTTTTAGCACTTTAGTTAAGAGTTTTATGTTACGGCGTTAGCCCATAAAACTCTTAACTACTGACTTTTAAATGCGGTAGGATTCTGGACAGGAGAGGGTCTACCGCTCACTTTTTCCAGCAATCATAATACCGGCATTAGGCAAATCCCATTAAAAGATAGGATACGCAATTGACGTAAGGGGATTTGTGGTATGCTAAAATCTTGGAAAAAAGTGAGCGGTACACCTGTACCTGCCAGACTCGTAATTCCAGCGGGCCTTAAAAAGCATCGTTGGGACCCCTCAACGCTGCTTTTTAAGGCTAACGCAAGACTCGTAATCTAGGCGAAAGTTTTTTTCAGTTAACCAATAATAACAATTCATGATTTCCGTAATTAAGAATTTCATAAAATGTTGTGTAATATAATATTTTGTAAATGTCCAAACACATAATTGAAATAATGGATCGAACATTCTGGTGATTGTATTTTATTTGTATACAAATTTCATAGTTTAAAAGTGTTTAACATATAAACTGAGGAATTAAAGGAATACTCAAGTATCTTTTTTTCAACTGTTTGTATCTAAAAGAGGGCATATTTGTACTGAGAGAGTAACATTATTTATTTGTATGCTTGTGAGGTAGGTCACTACACACAAATAAAGCAATAGGAATCAGTGGAAAGCTGCTTGTTACACACGAGCGGCACATTCTTTTTAAAAATGGTGGCTCATTGGCATAAGAAAAGGGACTCAAATGGGTGCTTACATTTGGATGTAAAAAACAAAACAAAACTGGGCAGGTATTTACTCCCCTACGTACACCCATTGTTGAGAGATGTGCTTATTATCCAATAAACAATTAGTCCTTAAGACTAAGCTATACTTTTAGCTTCAGTATCAAAATAAGCAGCTTTACTTCACTTTTTCCATTTAAAAGTGTATTAATAAGTTTAAATATTGTTCTTGCATGATAGACTATATTAGAGTCCCTTCTTCACCTTCCCATTCAGACAAAATGAAACCAGGGATGGTCCTAGCTCTTCGCACAAAGAACCCTAACCTCAGTCATGGTCAACCCCTACTCCAATGGCTTGCCCAACACTGGCCTCAAAAAGTCTAAGGGCCGCTATATATTAAGCAGCAGGAACTGCTTTGGAACCCTTGTGGTGCAGACTCACTTTTACAATCCTGCTTTCTGCAAGTTAACCCCTTAAACCTGCCTGCCTGCCTAGCATACCCTGTTGACGTAGTACCTACGTCCTACCTTCTGATTCATGCTGCAGTCCCAGCTGTCAGCTCTGACAGCTAAGACTGCAGCCAGAGGCAGAAAGCATCAGCCTTTATACGGTAAGGGAGCTCAGTACAGTTGTGCTCCCTTTACCATATGAAGACAGATTGCTGATGCAAACATTGACACTCAGTGTCACTGTTTGTATTGGCTTGTGGTGCAGAAGTGCATTGTGGGTGGGGTTTTAGAGGCAAGGGAGGAAGGGGAGAGATACATTTTGGGGAGGTAGGGGAGGAACTGGTTGGGCCCCAGTGACAATCGTTAGGTCAGAGGGGGACCACCATACTACAGAGAGAGAAAATTATAGCAATAATATATATAAATTGGGTAGTGGCATACAGTACCTATTAGATAGAGAGGTTAGATAGATGTTTGGGGGTCAGGGAGGGGTGGTTGAGGAGGTTTCCCTACATTAGAAACATTTAGAAAAATATATAAATATTTTAAAAAAATATCCCTACACTACATACTTGACAGACTGTCTGCCAGTACCTAAGATAATGGTGACCAGTAGGGAGCGAGGTAGAGAACTGTTTGAGAGGATTCAGGTAGGGGAATGTCAGCTGATAGGGTAATCTCTACAATAAAGCTAACATTAATTTTATAAGCTACGTGATTAACTCCTTTACTACAGGGAATTTCAGAAGTGTGGTGCACAGCTGTAGTTAGCGACCTTCTAATTGCCTAAAACAATGCAAATACATGCATGGCTGCGGTTTCTTAACAAAAAGTAGCCCAGAGAAGCTTTTACAACAATTTCAGTGAGAATCCCAAAGTTTGTGAAAAAGTTAACAATTTTTTAAATTTGATCGCATTTGGCAGAAAAACTGTGGCACAAAATCTACGACAATGGGCCTAGATCAATACCTTGGGTTGTCTACTTAAAAAACATAAATATATAGTTTTGATAAGTAAATAAAAAAAAACAAGGCTCTATTTCTGTTTAGCTTGATTGATGGCAAAAATGCTAAAAATTCTCCAGTCTTTTGGCCAAGCTTTTCTCTGAAATTCCCAGTCTTTAAGGGATTAAGAAGTGAAACATACAACCGGTGCATCATAAACCTCTCTACCACCTCTGAAATGGTAGAGACAAATCGCCCCAGATTCGATCATTTGGGGGTGACTAACAGGCCCTGTTCTCGGGCTATTGATTGTGCAATAGCCGAGGATAGAGCTGCAAAAGGAAATGATTGTGCGATGAAAACTGTAGGAATTTGATGATAATGTCCTCTGCCCACTCGCCGTGAAGATGAGCAGACAGGTTCTCTAGATGGGACCATGTCCGTCCTTCACTTAGTTCATGGGGCTCTTGTTTGCTAGATGGGAACCATGTCTGTCTATCACTTAGTACATATGGCCCTAAATCTCTCAGTCCTGGAAGGTGTCTGGGAAGTTTTTGGAGGTATTTGTATATGTTGTAATTTCTAATAATTAACAAGTAAAATTAAAAGTCAAATAAAAATGACCAATACCAGATGAAGAAAAATAATATTGCAAGGTTATAAAGTAAAATGTTTAATCAGTATTGCTACCCCACACTTGTAATCTTTCCAGTAAATGTCAAACTGGGGCAGTAAAGCCTCAGCAAACTGTTTTAATCTACTTTACAACATAAGTACGTTAAAAAGTCTGCTTTTCTATATGTTAATTGCTTACTTTGGAGCTAAAGCAGCTGCTGATTGGTGCATTTACACAACACCATTGTCTAACAATAAAGCCTGTGAACAAGAGTGCACCTATCAAGAACCAAGAATGCTCTGAGATCTGCAGGTGTAAAAAGGTAACAATCTCCCAGTTAGGGGCATATTTATCAAGCTCCATATGGACCTGCTCTGAAGCGGCGGACAGAAATTGACAGAAATCAGAAATTGACACCCCCTGCTAGCGGCCAATTGGCCACGAATCTGCAGGGGGCGGTATTGCACCAGCAGTTCACAAGAAGACTGTATGCTGTCGGCATTTATTGATGTGCAGCGGACATGATTTGCTATATCGGATCATGTCTGCTCACACCATAATAAATAGGCCCCTTAAAGTTAAATAATCAAATCAAAATGTAAATCCCGATAAAGGAGCAGATTACATATGACACTTGCGCACTAACATCGCTAAAAGTAAGCTTTTAACATTGGCGGGTTAGTGTACATATTACAAATTTAAAGTAAAAAGGTAGTACATTAGCAAAATCTGATGCGTACTAACTTCTTTCCATAGACTTCAATGGAGCATGCTGAAGAAAAAGAAACTACAACTTGTCTCTTGTGCTCTAACCGACACTGCGTTAGACCTACATCGCTAAACCAGAAGGTAGTTATGAATATTTCATTGCAATATTCTTTACATAGAAGAAAATTCTCATGTTTATATTTAAATATACAGTTGTGCTTATAAGTTTACATACCCTGGCAGAATTTATGATTTCTTGGCAATTTTTCAAAGAATGTGAATGATAACACAAAGTGGCCTATTTATTAAAGGTCTTGCGGACCTGATCCAACAGTGCGGTTAAGGTACGCAAGACCTCGCTGAATGCGGAGAGCAATACGCTCTCTGTATTCAGCATTGCACCAGCAGCTCACAAGAGCTGCTGGTGCAACGCCGCCCCCTGCAGACTCGCATCCAACCGGCCGCCAGCAGGGGGTGTCAAACAACCTGATCGTACTCAATCGGGTTGAATTGTGGCGATTCCTGTCCGCCTGCTCAGAGCAGGCGGACAGTGTTATGGAACAGCGGACTTTAGACCGCTGCTTAATAACTGCTGTTTCTGGCGAGTCTGAAGACTCGCCAGAAACACGGGTCCACAAGCTCCATACAGAGCTTGATAAATGGGCCTCAAAAACTTATTTTTCACTCAGGGTTAGTGTTTGGCTGAAGCCATTTATTATCAGTCAACTGTATTTTCTCTTTTTAAATCATAATCACAACAGAAACTACCCAAATGACCCTGATCAAAAGTTTACATACCCTGGTGATTTTGGCCTGATAACATGAACACAATTTGAAACATAGGGGTTAGAATGGCTATTAAAGGTAACCATCCTCACCTGTGATCTGTTTTCTTGTAATTAGTGTGTGTGTATAAAAGGTCAATGAGTTTCTGGACTCCTAACAGACCCTTGCATCTTTCATTCAGTGCTGCACTGACAATTCTGGATTCTGAGTCATGGGGAAAGCAAAAGAATTGTCAAAGGATCTGCGGGAAAAGGTAGTTGAACTGCATAAAACAGGAAAGGGATATAAAAAGATATCCAAATAACTGAGAATTCAAATTAGCAGTGTTCATACTCTAATAAAGAAGTGAAAAATGAGGGAAAGATGGGCTGCATGGTCGAGTCGCCAGAAGAAATCCATTACTATGCAAATGCCACAAAGTATCCCATTTACAATACGCCAAACAGCACAGAGACAAGCCTCAAACCTTCTGGCACAAAGTCATTTGGAGTGATGAGACCAAAATTGAGCTTTTTTGCCACAACCATAAACGCTACATTTGGAGAGGAGTCAACAAGGCCGACTGTGAAACACGGAGATGGATTGCTGATGTTTTGGGGATGTGTGAGCTACAAAGGCACAGGAAATTTGGTCAGAATTGATGGCAAGCTGAATGCAGTATGTTATCAAACAGAACGTCTCATTTTTCACTTCTTGATTAGAGTTTGAACACTGCTGATTTGCATTCTCAAATCCTTGGATATCTTTGTATATCCCTTTTCTGTTTTATACAGTTCAACTACCTTTTTCCCACAGATCCTTTGACAATTCTTTTTCTTTCCCCATAACTTAGAATCCAGAAACGTCAGTGCAGCACTGGATGAAAGATGCACGGTTCTGTCAGGAGTCCAGAAACTCATTGACCTTTTATACACACACACTAATTACAAGCAAACAGATCACAGGTGAGGATGGTTATTTTTAACAGCCATTCAAACCCCTTTGCGTCAACTTGTGTGCATGTTATCAGGCCAAAATCAGCAGCGTATGTAAACTATTGATCAGGGTCATTTGGGTAGTTTCTGTTGTCATTATGATTTAAAAAGAGTAAACACAGTTGATTGATAATAAATGGCTTCAGCCAAACACTAACCATGAGTGAAAGAAAAGTTTTGTGTTATCATTCATATTCTCTGAAAAATGGCCAAGAAATCATAAATTCTGCCAGGGAATGTAAACTTATGAGCACAACTGTATGTGTGTGTGTGTGTGTTTATATATATATATATGTGTATATATGTGTTCTTTTGTGTATATATGTATGTATATGCATATATACATACATAAACCCATAAATACACGTTTATACACATATATACACACACATATATATATACAGTATATATTTATATATACACCCAAACACATAGTTATACATTAAAGCCCTTTCCAGTCAAACATTTTTTCATATATTATATACCTTTTAACCCTTATAAATATATGTTTTTAATAATAATCAGCTGGATTACAAGTTTTGCGTTATGAGCTATACGGTGCTAACGAGCAGTTTTCTCTCACTGCTCACTTACATACAGCACTGGTATTACGGGTTTTTACAAACCTGGCGTTAAAAGACAAAACGTGAGCGTAGAGCAAAATTGTGCTCCATACCGCATTTCAATACCAGCGCTGCTTAAGTCAGCGGTGAGCTGGTCGTACGTGCTTGTACTCAATTTCCCCATAGGAATCAATGGGGAGAGGCGGCTGAAAAAAATTCTAACACCTGCAAAAAAGCAGCATAAAACTCAGTAACGCAGCCCCATTGATTCCTATGGGGAAATAAAAGTTATGTTTACACCTAACACCCTAACATGAACCCCGAGTCTAAACACCCCTAATCTTACATTTATTAACCCCTAATCTGCCGCCCCCAACATCATCGCCACCTACATTATATTTATTAACCCCTAATCTGCCACCCCCAATGTCGCCGCAACCTACCTACACTTATTAACCCCTAATCTGCCGCCCCCAACATCGCCACTACTATAATAAACATATTAACCCCTAAACCGCTGCACTCCCGCCTCGCAAACATTAGTTAAATATTATTAACCCATAATCTGCCGTCCCTAACATCGCCACCACCTACCTACATTTATTAACCCCTAATCTGCCGCCCCCAACGTTGCCGCCAATATACTAAATGTATTAACCCCTAAACCTAAGTCTAACCCTAACCCTAACACCCCCTAACTTAAATAGAATTACAATAAATCTAAATAAAAATTAATATTATTACCTAAATTATGCCTATTTAAAACTAAATACTTACCTGTAAAATAAACCCTAAGCTAGCTACAATATAACTAATAGTTACATTGTATCTAGTTTAGGGTTTATTTTTATTTTACAGGCAAGTTTGTATTTATTTTAACTAGGTAGAATAGTTATTAAATAGTTATTAACTATTTAATAACTACCTAGCTAAAATAATACCTAGCTAAAATAAATACAAATGTACCTGTAAAATAAAACCTAACCTAAGTTACAATAACACCTAACATTACACTATAATTAAATAAATTAACTAAATTAACAACAATTAAATAAATTAAATTAGCTAAAGTACAAACCCCCCCACTAAATTACAGAAAATAATAAACAAATTATAAGATATTTAAACTAATTACACCTAATCTAATAGCCCTATCAAAATAAAAAAGCCCCCCAAAAATAAAAAAAAACCCTAGCCTAAACTATCAATATTGCCCCAAAGTAATCATCTCTTTTACCTGTAAAAAAAAAATACAAACAAACCCCCAACAGTTAAACACACCACCCACACAACCATCCCCCCAAATAAAATACTATCTAAAAAAACCTAAGCTCCCCATTGACCTGAAAAGGACATTTGGATGAGCATTGCCCTTAAAAGGGCAGTTAGCTCTTTTGCTGCCCAAACCCTAATCTAAAAAATAAAACCCACCCAATACACCCTTAAAAAAACCTAACACTAACCCCCTGAAGATCGACTTACTGTTCTGAAGACCAGACATCCATCCTCAAGGAAGCGGCAGAAGTCTTCATCCAACCGGGCCGAAGTCCTCAACGAAGCCGGGAGAAGTCTTCATCCAAGCCGGGTGAAGTGGTCCTCCAGACGGGCAAGTCTTCATCCAGATGGCATCTTCTATCTTCATCCATCCGACATGGAGCGGGTCCATCTTCAAGACATCCGGCGCAGAGCATCCTTTTCAAACGACGGCTTCTTACTGAATGACGGTTCCTTTAAGTGACGTCAACGAATATGGCGTCCCTTAGATTCCGATTGGCTGATAGAATTCTATCAGCCAATCAGAATTAAGGTAGAAAAAATCCTATTGGCTGATGCAATCAGCCAATAGGATTGAGCTGGCAATCTATTTACTGATTGGAACAGCCAATAGAATGTGAGCTCAATCCTATTGGCTGATTGAATCAGCCAATAGGATTGAAGTTCAAGTGATGAGATGACACGCAATTTCTATTTACTCTAGAATGATTACCGCATCCTCACAGCTATGGTTACCTGTTCCACAAAACAAAAAAGTGTCACAAAACACATAAAAAAATAAATTACAAAGTACACTTTCACTCATAATAACACCATCTAACATAGATTTAACATAGAGATACAAAAATATACATGTCTAAAGATGTATATGTATGTGTGTGTATATATATATATATATAAATATATATATATGTGTGTGTGTGTGTACATATGTATTTATATGTGTATATATGTATTTACTGATATATATACACATATAAACACATGTACTGCTGAGCGACACTGGAGAAAATCTCGAAGTTCAGCTGACTTTCTTGACTACAAGTTCATCTTGAACTCTTACTATTCTGCCCTTAATCTATATAAGCAACCTTACATCGCCACTCTTATCTCTACTCTTTCTTCAAACCCAAAAAGTCTGTTCTCCATGCTCAATACTCTTCTCCACCCACCCCCAGATCCTACTACAACTTCTCTCTCAGCTAAAGATTTTTCCAGCTACTACAAAATAGACTCCATCAGAAATGAAATCAGCTACCAACATGCTACCGGTCTCAAACCCCTCAAAGCCTCATTATCATCGAAAACCCACATAGCTATAAATTTATCTCTTTTGCCCCTGTTACAGATGATGAAGTTTCTGCCCTTATATTATCCCCTCACCTCACTACCTGTCCCCTCAACCCCATCCCCTCACAGCTACTCTCCGCCCTCTCCTCTACCCTTACCCCTATACTCACACACATCTTCAAACTCTCCCTCAGAACTGGTATATTTCCTCATCTCTTAAACATGCACTGGTCACACCTATCCTCAAAAAACCTTCTCTCAACCTAACCTCTCCATCCAGCTACCGCCCTATTTCCGTACTCCCTCTTGCATCAAAGCTTCTCAAAAAGCTAGTATATGTACGTCTATCCCATTTCCTTACACTATTGGATTGACGTTGCATTCTATTGGCTGATCCAATCAGCCAATTGGATTGAACTTCAATCTGATTGGCTGATTAAATCAGCCAATCGGATTTTTCCTACCTTAATTCTGATTGGCTGATAGAATCCTATCAGCCAATCGGAATTCGAGAGACTCCATCTTGAATGACGTAATTTAAAGCAACCGCCATTCGCCGTTAGTCCATCATGCTGGAAGGATGCTCCTCGCCGGAGGTCTTTAAGACGGAGCCGCTCATCGCTGGAAGGATGAAGATAGAAGATGCCGCTTGGATGAAGACTTCTGCTGGATGGAGAACCTCTTCTGCCCCGATCGGATGAAGATTTCTGCCCGGCTGGAGGACCACTTGTGCCCGGATCGGATGAAGAGTTTGGCTCGGCTGGGTGAAGACGGCTCAAGGTAGGGTGATCTTCAATGGGGTAGTGTTAGTTTTTTTTAAGGGGGGTTTGGGTGGGTTTTAGAGTAGGGGTGTGTAGGTGGTGGGTTGTAATGTTGGGGGGCTATTGTATTTTTTTTTTTTACAGGTAAAAGAACTGATTACTTTGGGGCAATGCCCTGCAAAAAGCCCTTTTAAGGGCTGGTAAAAGAGCTGATTACTTTGGGGCAATACCCCACAAAAGGCCCTTTTAAGGGCTATTTGTAATTTAGTTTAGATTAGGGAATTTTATTATTTTGGGGGGCTTTTTATTTTATTAGGGGGCTTAGATTAGTTGTACCTAATTAGATTAAACTTCTTGTAATATTTTTTTATTTTTTGTAAGTTAGTGTTTGTTTGTTTTTGTAATATAGTTTAGTTTATTTAATTGTATTTTATTTTAGATCATTGTAGTTAATTTATTTAATTAATTTATTGATAGTGTAGTGTTAGGTGTATTTGTAACTTAGGTTAGGATTTATTTTACAGGTAATTTAAATAGTTATTAACTATTTAATAGCTATTGTACCTAGTTAAAATAAATACAAAGTTGCCTGTAAAATAAAAATAAACCCTAAAATAGCTATAATGTAATTATTAATTATATTGTAGTTATCTTAGGGTTTATTTTATAGGTAAGTATTTAGTTTTAAAGAGGATTAATTTATTTAATTATAGGAATCTTTATTTAGTTTAATTTAAATAATATTTAAGTTAGGGGGTGTTAGGGTTAGGGGTTAATCAATGTACTGTAGGTGGCGGCGGTGTGGGGGGGGGGGCAGTATAGGGGTTAATAAATGTAATGTAGGTGGCGGAGGGCTCCGGGTGCAGCGGTGTAGGGGTTAAACAATTTATTTATTTGCGGCGGGGTCCGGGATCGGCAGGATAGGGGTTAATAACTTTATGTAGGTGGCGGTGGTATAGGGGGCGGCAGATTAGGGGTTAATAAGTATAATGTAGGTGGCGGCGGGGTCAGGGAGCGGTGGTTTAGGGGATCATATATTTATTATAGTTGCGGCGGGGTCCGGGAGCGGAGGTTTAGGGGTTAATATGTATAATGTAGGTGGCGGCGGTGTCAGGGCGGTGCTTTAGGGGTTAATAAGTATAAAGTAGGTGAAGGCGGTGTAGGGGGGGGCAGATTAGGGGTGCTTAGACTCGGGGTACATGTTAGGGTGTTATGTGCAGACACTTCCCATAGAAATCAATGGGATATCGGGCAGCAGCGAACATAAGCTTTTGCTGCTGTCAGACTCCCATTGATTGCTATGGGAAACCAGGTACGCTGGCCCGGAATAGTGGCGAGCGTACCTGCTAGTTCTTTGATAACTAGCGAAAGTAGTCAGATTGTGCCGAACTTGCGTTCGGAAACATCTGTAGTGACGTAACCATCGATCTGTGTCAGACTGAGTCCGGCGAATCGCATGTTATGTCACTAAATTCTACTTTTGCTGAGCTGTAGGGCTTGATAACTACAGCGAATCAGCCTCACCATAAATACGCTGTGGAATTCCAGTGTATTTGTGGTTGACGGCTTGATAACTAGAGGCCCCTGTCTCCAGATACTCTCCCTCCCGACCCCTTTGCTCTGCCCACAATCTCCTACTCTCCTCCTCTTGTTACCTCCTCACATTCCCATTTACAAGACTTCTCCAGACTGGCTCCCTTCTTGTGGAACTCTCTGACTCTCTCCACAAGACTCTCCCCTAGTTTTGAAAGCTTCAAGCGCTCCCTAAAGACTGTACTATTCAGGGATGCATACAACCAACACTAACCTTTCCTAACTCCATAGCTATCCCCTCGAACCCCTTAGCATGTAAGCTTATGAGCCCAGCTGTTTGTAGATAACCTTCATAAGAGCTGACTACAACAGTGAAACTCTCAGCAGGGGCCCTATTTGACCCCCTATAAATGTTACATTGTATTCCACCTATGTTTATAGCGCTGCGGAATCTGTTGGCGCTCTACAAATACCTGATAATAATATTAATAATAATAATAAAAGGTATAAATATATATGTGTGCAACAAAACATTATATATATATATATATATATATATTTATTTATGAATAAATAGAACATATTCTGCTATGTGAAGAACATTGGAATGTGAAATATGCGATCGGGTTAGCTTTATTGACTTCTGTAATTATATAAAAAGTATGTTGTGTCTTTGCACTCACACTATTAATTGACAACGGATTCTTGCACTTTAATATATGCATCAGGTAAAATGTGCCAATCTTAGATTTAAAAATGTAAAAGTTAGCCTTTTTTTAAAAGGTTTACACTATAAAAAAAATTGTGATTCATTTTAAAAAAAATTGTATTTTATGCACCTTTTCAAATGTTTATTTTTTCCTCAGTTATATATTTTTTTTATCATTTATTAAATTTCAGTTTCAATGTGCTGCCCCTTTAAGGAAAGAAATATATTCCTTTTTTTTAGACGCAAATGTAAAGCTGTGCTTGCAATCATTGTGTATTTCCCTTTTGTGAAAGAATAACAGATGTTGATAGAAATAGCCATTGGGTTGGTAAAGAACCCATTTCACGTGTCAGAATAGTTGCGCCTCTCCTAGATGAAATGTCAAAAGCGAGCAGATATCTCAATGTGAAATGACCTTAAGAAAAACCCGACCTCGCCAAAGATGACCTTTTTTTCAGCATGAAACATTAAAATTACAACATATTTATGCTTCAGTGTTGAGAACAATATGTGTTTTCTTGTGTATAATATTTGTTTTCTTGTATATTATTACCATTGCACGTTCACATTCCTATGCACAACATAAATCTCTCTCAGTGTCGAAATGAAAGGAGATACAAAATTTGCTTGGAGTCAGTCTTAACCCTTTCACTGCTAGAGAGGGCTGCAGTGACTTTTTGCATAGTAAGTGATGGACCTCTTGAGCAATTAAAGGGTTAATAAAGTAAATTTCAAATTTATGTTTCCTTTTTCAGGGAAAAGATTTGAAATCCTTTGATATTTCAACCTATGTCATTTTTTCTTCTATTAATATTAAAACCAGGAAATATACTTTACACGGAGGATATAATTTATTTTCTGGGTTTTATTCTAGTACCTAATTAGGACGACAGCTATCAATGCACAGGCACAGAAATATGCCACAAGTGTATGTCAAAATCCTATGTGCTTATTTATCGATAATTGATCCTCACAGGTAACAGTTCGGTGAGTAGGTGTCAAGTCTTGACTTTTTTTAAATGTACCATGAGACTTGTGTTCAGTGGCTTGCAGGTGAATTTTAGAAACATTTATGTTCAAATTCAGAAGTACAGTCTACACCGTGAGAAAAAGCAAACTACGCAACCTTGTTAACTCAGGATATAAGCTCAGCACTTCAAGTCATCCATCGCTTAGAAGATTGCATCTAAAGAAATAAAGTGAAACATTTAAGTAAAAAAACAGATTACGAGTGGAGCGTTATTTAGTGCTTTCACGAGAGTGCTTATTGCGATAGAAGTAAACTTTTTGCACGTGTCAGGTTGCCCTGGTATTACAAGTTGAAAGTAAAAAGTTATTGCGATTGCGCTGCCCCGACGAGCGCAAACAGCTTACTTCTATTGCAATTAGAATATCGTGCACGCATTAACGTATTCCCCATTGAAGTCAAAGGATCAAAAAAAGTGGGGGGGAAAAAAACTAACCTACTCGTGCTAACGTGAACTCATGTTCTCAAGAGCGCTAACCTGACATGAAGAGATCTCAATGTTAAAGCGCCCTTTGCCAGCCTTTTTTTTCTAACACCTGAGATCTCATATCTTTGAGCATTTATAACTTTTGTGTGCATTTTTTTTCCAATAATTTTTATTAGATGGTGTTAATATGAATGTAACTGTACTTTGTAATGTATTTTTTTTATGTGTTTTGTGACACTCGCAAAACAGTTAACCACAGCTCTGAGGACGTGCTAACCCAGCGAGCGTTAACTTAAATTGCGCTCAAGCAATCGCATTTACTTTGAACTTGTAATAAAAGTGCAATTTAACCTGTGCACAAATGATTATGAAAACCCAATATTGCTTGCGCTCAAACATTTGCGCTCCACTCGTAATCTGACCTAAATTGTGAAACATAGATTTTGACAGCAGATTATCCTATTGAGTTTACTTGATGCTCTACTGCATTGTTTACTGCATATTGTGAAATTAATAATTCTATAAGTCAGAATTCCTCCTTGGTTACGTTGAGCAAATGTCTTACTTAATATTAAGTGATATTGTCCATGGGATGCTAATGAAGATGAAAAAGCTTTAATGTCACCATTAATGAACAGATCCTATATGCCTGGTGTCATCTGTGTGCCTGATGTGTGGTGTGTGTGAATGGCCACTGTTTGCCTTGCGTTATGTGTATGAATGGCTCCTGTGTGCCTTGTGTGGTATGCATGAATGGCCCCAGTGTGTATTGTGTGGTGTGTATAAATAGACACTGTATTCCTGGTGTCATCTGTGTGCCTGGTGTTGTGTGTACGAATAGATCCTGTATGTCTGGTGGTGTCATCTCTATGGGGTCAATTTACCAAGTGCCAGGCCCGACATCGCTAAATGCGGCCAATCACAGGGGGTGTTAATCACCCCGATCGGATCAGGATGATTGCAGTCCACCACCTAAAAGGTGGTGGAGAAGTTAAGGAGCAGCGGTCTTACAGCGAGCCTGAAATGCTGGTGTGGTGTAAATAAATGGTTGGTGTGTGTCTGCTGAGGTGTGTGTTAATGTCTCTTGCGTGTCTGGTAGGGTGTGTTTGCCTGGTGTTGTTTGTCATTTGGTTGGTGTGTGCATATGAGGGGATGTATGTACTTGTGAATGTGTATCTGTTGTGTATGTATGATCTACATATCTATGTGTAGTGATCAGTGGTGGTTCTATGGAGGTGCTAACTATCTCCAAACACATGTGTAGCACCCCTGTTAAGCTGAAAAGAGCAGCAATGCTCTGCAAAGCATTTTCACATATTATTGCCTCAATTTACTAAGGGCTGGACAGACAGGGGCAGACATCTGCTCCCCTAACCACCCGGCATCATGGCTAGCAGGCAGCAATACGCTGCCTGCATTTATCATTGCACAAGGCAAAGTGTGCAATGCCACCCCTTGCTTACGCGTGGCCAATCATGCACAAATAGGGGCTGTCAAAAAAGTCTGAAGAAATTAAGAAATGCCACTTTACAGTTGGCGTATGGGGTTAAGAAGCAGCAGTCTGATGGTGCTCCAAAGCTGCTATCACAGCTTCCTAAATTGAGCCCTATGTGTTCTGTGTCTTTCAACTTTTTCACCACCTTTGTTAACTCCCAAAATTTTGAGTTCTAGAACCACCACTGGCAGTGATCAGTTCTGTATGTTATCTGTTGGGTGAGAGTGTAACTGTTTAATTTGCCTGTATAGTGTGTACCAGCATATAGTGTGTGTTGTGTGGTTGTATGTGTCTGGCTTGAGTGTGTGTGTGCCTGCCATGGTTTGTGTTTTGCCAGGTGTGATAAAATTGTGTACGATGTTCTGTGTGACCATTTGGCAGAGCGAGTCAAAATATTGTTATGCAAAAATCACCTGTCTGACCACTCAAATTTGCTGTCCTTGTCATTGGCCTAAATAGTTTATGATTAAGAGATATAGAGGCATATTTAACAAATGTCTGTCGGACCTGATCAGGTCCAACAGACATCGCTGAATGCGGAGAGCAATACGCTCTCCGTATTCAGCATTGCGCCAGCAGCTCACAAGAGCAGCTGGTGCAACGCCGCCCCCTGCAGACTCGCGGCCAATGGGCCACCAGCAGGGGATGTCAATCAACCCGATCGTACTCAATTGGGTTGAATTCCGGTGATTCCTGTCCGCCTGCTCAGAGCCGGCAGACAGGGTTACGGAGCTTGATATATGGGTCCCATAATGTTGACTTCTATCTTTTATTTTTTTCTAAAAGTTGTATGTTCTTACAAAATGCACTTTTTTCAATTATTAAAATTTGTTCACCAAGTTTAAATGTTTGTTCACTACATCATTTAATCCTAGTGTTAAACAAATGTAAAGTCACATAGAAATGTTTATTTTTATTTTACTTCATTGTCATTTTATTTCTTCTCAGAGTTTCTTTGTGTTTTCTGGCAACGTAATATTTTTCCTTCTCTATTCAATGCTGTGCATCAAAGGGTCGGGGAAGTGTTGGGCATGTTATTTTGCCAATAGAGATAACATGACCTTGTTCATTTCCTGGGTAGCTTTAGTACTCTGATCAATCATTTTATTGATTTTCAAAATCTTGAACCCTCTACTACAGGCTCGAGCAATGCTGATTGTCTTCTTTTTAAATAAAGAAAAGCCTTTAAGGTATAACTCACAGAAAATCACTTTGGACACAAAAGGTACTTTGTACTATGACATTTTGATTCCTCCTGACTGAGTATACAATTTGGAGTCTATATCTATTTCTCTGTGTTTAACCATAGTGAATATTGCCATATTTATCAAACAGCATTAAATCTGTCAGTTTGTATTTACTTCATAATTCATGCTCAAACAAATGATTGTATTTTATCTATCTATCATCTATCTATCTATCTATCTATCTATCATCTATTTATCTATCATCTATCTATCTATCATCTGTCTATCTATCATCTATTTATCTATCATCTATCTATCTATATATCGATATATATATATATATATATATATATATATATATACAGAAAGAGAGAGAATAAGACATTATGACCAAGATTACAAGTTATGCAGTATAGCCGTAGCGTACACACCACACAAAATGGGGCTGTACCGCTATTTCTATACCGCCGGTATTACAAGTCACCCTAAAACTTTCTTTTGTTGTGCGGTATGGTGCGGAAAGCTGCATATCGCACAAAAACAAAGTTTCGACTTGGCGTGCTCATGCACGTGTTCCCCCATAGAGATCAATGGAAAAAAAATAAAGGAAAAAAAACCTAACACCTGCGATTGCGAAATGGTGATCGCATTAACGCATTCCCCATTGAAGTCTATGGAGAAAAGAAAGTTTTGTAGAAACCTAACATCCTAACATAGACCCTAGTCTAATAACCCCTAAACTGCCATCCCCCCACATCACCAACACTAAATAAAGCTTTTAACCTCTAAACCGTCATTCCCCCACATCACCAATACTAAATAAACAGATTAACACCTAAAACGTTGTCCCCCCACATTGCAAACACTAAATAAAGCTATTAACCCCTAAACCACCGACCCCCCACATCGCTAACACTAAATAAAGCTATTAATCCCTAAACTGCCGGCACCCCACATCGCCAAAACAAAATAAAGCTATTATCCTCTAAACCGCCGTCCACCCACATCGCGACAAACTAAATTAAACTATTAACCCCTAAACCTAACACCCCTAACTTTAAATTAAAGTTACAATATAACTACCTTAAAATAAATAAACACCTGTGAAATAAATAAAAAAACTAAGCTTAAACTATAAATAAACCTATCATTACTATTTAAAAAAAAAGAAAAAAAAAGATACCAAAAATAAAAAACCTTAATTAGAAAAACTAAACTCCTAAAACTATGGAAAAATACAACATTACAAAAAATAACAAACTCTAAAATTACATAAAATAACAAAATCTAGCATAACAAAAAAATAACAAATTCTAAAATGAAAAAAATAACAAAATCTAACATTACAGAAAATAACAAATGAAATTATCCAAAATAAAAAAAGATATTTCTAATCTACTACCTAGTTTAAAATAAAAAAGCCACCCAAAAAATAAAAACACCCCCTAATCTAACAATAAACTACCAATAGCCCTTAAAATGGCCTATTGCAGGGCATTGCCCTAAAGAAATCAGCTATTTTACATATAAAAATACAAAGTCCCCCCTAACAGTACAACCCCCACTCACTCAACCCTCCAAAATAAAAAAGACCTAACAAAAAAAAATGACTTGTCACGGATACCAGGCTGCAATGGTTAAACCCCTAACCCCCATAACCTTCCCCCTATCTAGTCTAGGTGTAAAGTGTTTTTCTGTTAATTGTATGAGTCATCCATTGTCCTTTTGTAAGTCAGGATGTGATTAGAATCTGTTTAACTAACTATTGTCTGATGTTTGTCTCATTGTATAATATTTGTTTTTAGTTGTGTAGTAACTATACAATTTGTTGGAAATATATAAAAGCTGTGTTTTCTGTGCAATAAACCCCTACCCCCATAACCTTCCCCCTGTTGTATCTAGTCTAGGTGTAAAGTGTTTTTCTGTTAATTGTATGAGTCATCCATTGTCCTTTAGTAAGTCAGGATGTGATTAGAATCTGTTTAACTAACTATTGTCTGATGTTTGTCTCATTGTATAATATTTGTTTTTAGTTGTGTAGTAACTTTGTTGGAAATGTATAAAAGCTGTGTTTTCTGTGCAATAAAGCAGTCTTTATTTCACCTGAATGCTAGTCTGTATAGTCATTTAGGTGGGCTCCTGCTAGAATCTCTTTCCTGGGCTACATATCAGCCTGTTCCAGGCAAAGGAAGGACCCTCTGGCAGAGCTACTCAGTCGGGGTAGCTGGAGTCTGCCACAGGGTGGGACCCTGAGTACTGGTGCTGTCGGGCATCAGGGGTGGCTACAGGCTGTGGGCACTTGCCAGCTACATAGCTGCAGTTGGCAGGGAGGAAGCAGGACCCGTTTGGCAGAGCTACCCAGTCGGGGTAGCCAGGGGTATCCATCACATTGGCTGGCAGCGGTGGGATCTGCTTCTATCACACAGTTTTTGCCGACAGAGGAGACGTGCCACAGTAACCGGTAACTATGGGAACCAAGCTCCTAAGGAGAGCAGAGGAGGCACTGGCCCAGCTGGACAGTCCTAGTTCATATTGGGACATGCTGGCACAAAGGGACCTTGTCCGCCGACGACTCTGGAGGGAGGCTCTTCAACAAGAGCTGGGCTATCGAGTAACATCCCTCTCCCCTGATGATGAAGATTACTGGCTCCAGTGGCAGTTCCGAGTACCTTGCCTGGGAGGACAGCCCCGGGCGGAATGGCTGTCTGAATTGGATGGACTGGTCCAGGAAGAGATGGTTCTGCATGACAGCTATAGGGCCCTCCGATGGTATGCTATGCAAGTGTGGCCATGGCTGGGTGATGGTGTCCCCACAGAGGGCTTTGGCTACAGCAGCCCTGGATTACTATTTGAACTAATGGCAGAGGACCCAGATTTTGGGAGTCAGGAGGAGTGGAGACTTAAGGACATTTGTGAGTACCAAGGGAGCCTGCTGAGTCTCTCAGGGGTACACTGGCTGCAAGCCGATTTGGATTTTATATGTGGCAAGGAATTGGAGATCGAACAGAGATACAAAAGACTGATAGATTGCGTTAAACAGCATGCCACAGAGCCTGCAGGGAGCTATGATACAGCAGTCTGGGAATCGTGGAGGTTGGCCTTAGAGAATTGGCAACAGAGCATAAGAGATGACGAGCTGCTAGATACAGATCAGCAGCCTGGCCCCGAGCTTATAGACTTGGACAAGGGAGCCACCCCAGCAGAAGCGCTGGCCACAGGGCAGAGAGCCGCCGGCCTCTGCCCAGCACCTGTAACAGCTCCAGGAAACCAGGGAGAGGAGGAAGTTGTCCTCCCTCCCCTTACAGAGAACCCCTTGCAGGGAGAGATGGATGTCAATAACTCTCCCCAGCAGCAGAACCCCTTCCCGGGAGAGGAGACAGTCGGTCTCTCTCCCCAGCGGCAGAGCCAGGAGCCGGGAGAGGAGACAGTCGGTCTTTCTCCCCAACAGCAGAGCCATCCCCTGGGAGCGGAGGTAGTCGTCCTCCCTCCCCGTAAGCAGAACCCCTTCCTAGGAGAGGAGACAGTCAGTCTCTCTCCCCAGCGGCAGAGCCAGGAGCAGGGAGAGGAGACAGTCAGTCTCTCTTCCTAGCAGCAGAGCCATCCCCTGGGAGCGGAGGTAGTCGTCCTCCCTCCCCGTAAGCAGAACCCCTTCCTAGGAGAGGAGACAGTCGGTCTCTCTCCCCAGCGGAAGAACCAGGAGACGGGAGAGGAGACAGTTGGTCTCTCTCCCCAATGGCACAGCTATCCCCTGGGAGTGGAGGTAGTCGTCCTCCCTCCCCGTAAGCAGAACCCCTTCCTAGGAGAGGAGACAGTCAGTCTCTCTCCCCAGTGGCAGAGCCAGGAGCAGGGAGAGGAGACAGTCGGTCTCTCTCCCCAGTGGCAGAGCCATCCCCTGGGAGCGGAGGTAGTCGTCCTCCCTCACCGTAAGCAGAACCCCTTCCTGTGAGAGGAGACAGTCGGTCTCTCTCCCCAGCGACAGAGCCAGGAGCCGGGAGAGGAGACAGTCGGTCTCTCTCCCCAGCGCCAGATCAATCCTTCGGGAGCAGAGGTAGTCATCCTCCCTCCCCTTACAGAGAAGCCCTTGCAGGGAGAGATGGGTATCAATATCTCTCCCCAGCGGCCGAATCCCTTTCTGGGAGAGAAGACAGTTGGTCTCTCTCCCCAGCGGCAGCACAGTTTCCCATGGAGAGGAGGTAGCAGACCTCCCTCCCCAACGGTAGATCTCCTTCTCGGGAGAAGAGACAGACGGACTCTCCCCTCAGTAGCTTGGCAGGGTCTCTACCCTTTTCTTGTCCCGGAGTATTTCTCACAGGGGGCAGATGTTGCATTGGGCAAGGAGGATAAAAGTGTTTACAGTTGGTGCCACATGTTTGGGCACCTGAGCTTTACCTGCCCCACCAAGGAGCAACCTCCCCCTCTGGTCTGGGGTGGGAATACAGCTGGGAAACCAGAACTAGCTTTGTTTGTGGGTGGGTCACAGAGTGTCACAGAGAGAGGCAGTGTGGCCATAGAACTTAAGGACACTGGAACTTGTGGGACAGCAATTGTTTTGGAGCCGAACTTAGAAAACTTGTTCGGGACGTTGCCTTATGTGACTATCCCTGCGCCCAGGGTATAAACGTCAGCGGGAACCCCCCCAGGATGCCCCAAGCTCAGGAGAGATGGGATAACCTCTCCCAGCAACCGAGAAGTGGAGAGCCACTGTCGGACAGCCCCAGGCCGACCCGTTAAGGGTCTAGCCGGGTCTGCCGAACTGGAGGAGGGGAGATGTCACAGATACCAGGCTGCAATGGTTAAACCCCTAACCCCCATAACCTTCCCCCTATCTAGTCTAGGTGTAAAGTGGTTTTCTGTTAATTGTATGAGTCATCCATTGTCCTTTTATAAGTCAGGATGTGATTAGAATCTGTTTAACTAACTATTGTCTGATGTTTGTCTCATTGTATAATATTTGTTTTTAGTTGTGTAGTAACTATCCAATTTGTTGGAAATGTATAAAAGCTGTGTTTTCTGTGCAATAAACCCCTACCCCCATAACCTTCCCCCTGTTGTATCTAGTCTAGGTGTAAAGTGTTTTTCTGTTAATTGTAGGAGTCATCCATTGTCCTTTAGTAAGTCAGGATGTGATTAGAATCTGTTTAACTAACTATTGTCTGATGCTTGTCTCATTGTATAATATTTGTTTTTAGTTGTGTAGTAACTTTGTTGGAAATGTATAAAAGCTGTGTTTTCTGTGCAATAAAGCAGTCTTTATTTCACCTGAATGCTAGTCTGTATAGTCATTTAGGTGGGCTCCTGCTAGAATCTCTTTCCTGAGCTACATAGCAGCCTGTTCCAGGCAAAAGAAGGACCCTCTGGCAGAGCTACTCAGTCGGGGTAGCTGGAGTCTGCCACAGGATAGGACCCTGAGTACTGGTGCTGTCGGGCATCAGGGGTGGCTACAGGCTGTGGTCACTTGCCAGCTACATAGCTGCAGTCGGCAGGGAGGAAGCAGGACCCGTTTGGCGGAGCTACCCAGTCGGGGTAGCCGGGGTATCCGTCACACAAATCTACCCATTGCCCCTAAAGGGGAATTTGTATGGGCATTGCCCTTAAAAGTGAGATAAGCTCTTTTAGTGTCCATGAAAAAATAAAGAAAACCCTAACCAAAAAAAAAAAACACCACAAAAAATAAACCTAACTCTAACCCCAAAATAGGTACTCACCTTTTCTAAAGTCCGGCGGTAAAGGTCTTCTTCCACGTGGCTCCATTTTCATCCAGCACAGGACCATCTTCAATCTTCATTACGGTGTTGCGGAGCGGAGGTGGCGCGGTAATCCGTCGTGGAGGATCCTTTTCATGCGATCGTCCGCTGCACACTGAAGGCTGAATGCAAGGTACCCCTTTTATATTGGGGTACCTTGCAATCCTATTGGCTCAAAAATTCAAATCAGCCAATAGGATGAGAGCTGCTTAAATCCTATTGGCTGATTTGAACAGCCAATAGGATGCAAGCAGCTCTCATCCTATTGGCTGATTTGAAATTTTCAGCCAATAGGAA
Source organism: Bombina bombina (assembly GCF_027579735.1). Lineage (NCBI taxonomy): Eukaryota > Metazoa > Chordata > Amphibia > Anura > Bombinatoridae > Bombina > Bombina bombina. Next base: position 80,894,499 of record NC_069499.1, read on the forward strand.
TGCAAGGTACCCCAATATAAAAGGGGTACCTTACATTACAGTAAATACATAGTTAAAACCTTTATTAAAATGAATATTCCATGTGTATATATGTCTGTAAATTTATATATATACATATAAATACATAAAAACATATGTACATATAACATATCTATATATCCATCTTTAGACATGCATATATATGTATCTCAATGTTAAAGCCCTTTGTCTGCCTTTTTTTTTCTAACACTTGAGACTTCACATCTTTGAACCCGTATAACTTTTGTGTGCAATATTTTGTAATGTATTTTTGTTGTGTTTTGTGCAACTTTTTTGTTTTGCGAAACAGTTAACCACAGCTCTGAGGACGCGGTAATCATTGTTGCGTAAAATCGTGATTGCGCTCAAGTGATCACGCTTACTTTCAACTTGTAATACTAGCGCAATTTAACCTGCACGCAAATCATTGCAAAAACCCGATATTGTGTGGGCGCAAAGGTTTGCGCTCCACTCGTAATCAGGTCCAAACTATTTTCCTCAATATTTTAGATTGTGCTCAAGCACAACACTTAATTCATCACTTATAATATAAGTGCAATGAGGGAACTAATAGTGCTCTCTAGAATATCTATTAATATCATTGAGAGCACTAAAATAGATCCCTTAAAGATGCTTTAACTAAACTGTTTAACCATCTACTTGCCTGCCAGTTTGTGAGGTCAAGCACAAGATACAACATCCTACACTATTGATTGTCTTTCACTTGTAAGCTAGCCCCTTATTGGTTATTACATTTTAAGTGTAATGCCACCTTTAACCAATATCTTTAATTTCTCCTCTATATTCATCTTCTCTTTCAACTGATCTCTATATACTTCCTTTACCATGTAAGCATATTAGCTCATAAGCACATTAGCTCATCATTCCTACAGTTCAGCTCTTGTAAATGTGGTGTCAGATGATAACTCGTGCACATGGCTTTTTAACCCTTTCTGATCTGTGTAATTGGCATCTTTCTTAAATTATTCTGCAATCACACATCTAAGGTCATTGCACTGTGGAATATACTTTACTATACATGATAAAAAATAATATAACTCTGCCTAAAGGAAAAGATTACATTTGCTGTTGAATTGCCATGATGTGCAAAGAATAAAGACAATCTCAGTTATTTTTTTTTCAGGCAGAAAAGCTGAGGAAAGTAAATAGTCTATACATACCAGAATGATTTCTATTGATACAGCCAGCCTATTTCCTAAATGACAGTGTCGAACTAAGTATTGTGTTGACATAGTGGGTTACCCACTTATTATATACCTGTAAACCAAATGCATGACGGCACCTAAAAATGTGTAACCTTTATTCATCAGATAACTGATGTACTCTCCTTGCTGGAGGGTAAAAAACATACTGGATTGATATGAGTGTACAGAGTCGCATTACTACAACAGTACACACTGTATATTATATAATAAACTGTGATTTCTTACTTATCCAGCCACACCTCCAGAAAAAATATCCTTATCGCCTTTTTCCTTCGTCCCCAATTAAACTTTTTTGTCACCTCTCCTTTTCAGCAATTCCCAGCCTTACTTCTGTGTTAAGAAACCATAAAGAGATATATTCGACAGAAACATCATAATTAAGGAATTATTTTAGGTCGATTTTTTTGATGACATAAAATACCCCATGGTCCTCAAAACATAAAATATATCCCTCCGAGCCAAGTTTTCAGCTCCTTTCTCAACAATATGCCTAAAATATATCCAAGGTAAGCCAGGACATATCTTTACAATCTGCACAGAGGCTTTTAAATTTATTCAGTCTAATGAGGTAGTCTAAATTTTGAGAATGCTAATTCGGAGAAACCAGTTCTGTGGTGGAAGAAACAAAACAAAAATGTCATCGTCTGTGAACAAAGTGAATTGGTTATATGACTGGCAGTAAAGATTTCTTTTAACATCAGTAAAACTCTGCTGAAGTGACAGGTAAGGGGACAGATGCAGAATTGTGGTGTGCTCTAACAATTTGTGTACGATATCTAAAGGACAAGCCAGCTTGATATATCGTCTTAATAAGCTCAGCAGGGGCTAACTGGAAGGAGATGTGAAAACGAATGGATATAATCACAAGTCTATATGGTAAATAATGAGACCAAAGTCAAAAACTGTTCCTTGAAGTGTGGGTCAAAACATATAGGAAAAAACACAACAGTTCTTTATTTTTTAACTTTTAAAAGTCTATTTTTTATTTTATTTTTATATTTACCATTATAAAACCTTAAGTTAAAAAAAAGAGATTTCAAAGTTTGTAATTCTCATTGTATATGGAGAACTTAAAACAATAAATAAATAAAAAAAATAGTGTAAACATTTTAAGGGAACACAACTTTGTTTTCATTTCTGCCAAACTCATTTGAAAAACTAAATTAAATTTATAGGTGTTTTTTATTGATGGGGAAAAAAATCAAATATTTTGTTATTGTGTTACTTTAAGTATTTGTATAGCTTTTAAATATGATGAATGATCTAAGAATATAACACAAATTACCCTGATTTACGGACAAATATTACTCCAAAAACACACACAAATATATATTTATTTATTTATTTTTGTTTTTAAACTGTTAGCACTATGTATAAATAAAAAAAAAAAAATTGTGTTTAAAATTTACTGATTTATATTTTCCTTTGCCCTCTAAAATGTAACATTGATTTTTTTAAGTTAAAGGGGTCAATTTATTATTGGAAAAATTGGACCAATTCACCCCCTGTTTCCGCGGAAGCCTTTAGGCTCGCTAGAAACAGGAGTTAAGAAGCAGTGGTCTATAGACCTCTGCTCCTTAATTCATACGCCACATGTGATTCTGCATACATCAATCCGCACAATCCTATATGATTGGGCTAATTGACACCCCCTGCTAGCGGCCGCAAATCTGCAGGGGGCGGTATTGCACAAGCAGTTCACTAGAACTTGTCCAATGCTGAATACGGACATCATATACTGTCCGCAATCAGTGATGTCTGGCGTACATGATACGCTACAGCATATCATGTCTGCTAGACTTTAATAAATTGACCCAAAAGAATACTTTTCTTTTTATTTATGCAATTTAAAATGTGTTGTTATTATTAAACTTTCAATGTATCGCTTGTGTTATAGACGTAAAGCCCAATATTCAGATATACTATTTTTTTTTGTTTGTTTTGTTAAGAATGTTTCTGGCAAAAATTTCAGCAATAAATAAATACATAAATAATATAGACATGTTTAAAGGGGCAGTCTACTTTAATTTTTTATTGTTTAAAAAAAATAGATAATCCCTTATTACCCATTACCCAGTTTTGCATAAACAACACTGTTATATTACTACACATTTTACTGCCCCCTTTTCACTGCTATTTACAAGTTTGCATTTTAGCCAATCCTTGCTGACTCCTTCAGAACTCCATGGAAGTGAGCACAATGTTATCTATATTGCACACATGAACATGCACTGTCTAGCTGTTAAAAGCTAATAAAATGCACCTAGGTTAAGCCTTCAACAAAGAATACAAAGATAACAAAGCAAATTTGATGCTAAAAGTAAATTTCAAAGTTGTTTAAAATTGCATGCCCTATCTGAAGCATGAAAGTTTAATTTTGAATTTACAGTCCCTTTTAGCTACCTATTAAACAATGTGAATGTTTTTCCGTCATTTTTGGCCCCTGATGCCTCTGTTTCCGCAAAAGCATTCTTAAGACCGTTGCTTCATAACTGGTCCGCTGCCTGTGAGGCTGCGGTCTGCAAACCGCCTGATCCAAAATGATCGGGTTGATTGGCCCCCCCTGCTAGTGTCCTATTGGCCGCAAATCTGTAGGGATGGCATTGCACAAGCAGTTCACAGAACTGTTTGAGCAATGTTAAATGCAGACAGCGTATGCTGTCGGCATTCAGCGATGTCTGTCGAACATGATACGCTACAGCAGACAATGGTAAATCTGCCCACGAGGGTTTAATCCTAGTCCTAAAACTAGCTTTAAAATTAATAGTGATATTAAATAAATCTAACTTACTCTATAAGGGATATTTATCAAGCCGTCAACCGCAAATACACTGGAATTCCGCAGCGTAATTGTGGCGAGCCTGATTCGACCTAGTTATCAAAGCCTACAGACCGGCAAAAGTTGAAATTTTTGATGTATCATACGATCCGCCGGTCTCAATTCGACACAGATTGATGCTTACGTCATTACAGATGTTCCGAATACAAATTTGGCACTATCTGACAACTTTTGCAAGTTATCAAATTTCTAACAGGTACGCTCGCCACTATTCTGGCCCAGCGTAACTGATTTTTAATCCGCCACCCTGGAGGTCGCGGATGCCATAGGAATAAATGGGAGTCTGAAAGCAACGAAAGCTTATGTTCGCTGCTGCCAGATATCCCATTCATTTCTATGGTAGAAAACCAGTAACGTTTACACCTAACACCCTAACATAAATCCCGAGTCTAAACACCCCTAATCTGCCTCACCGACATCGCCGCCACCTACATAAAATATATTAACCCCTATCCTGCCGCTCCCGGAGACAACCGCAACTAAATAAATGTATTAACCCCTATCCCGCCGCTCCCGGAGCCCACCACAACTAAATAAATGTATTAACCCCTATCCTGCCGCTCCCGGAGCCCACCACAACTAAATAAATGTATTAACCCCTATCCTGCCTCTCCCGGAGCCCACCGCAACTAAATAAATGTATTAACCCCTATCCCGCCGCTCCCGGAGCCCACTGCAACTGTAATAAAATTATTAACCCCTAAACCCCTGGCCTCCCACATCACTACCTCTAACTAAACCTTTTAACCCCTAAACTGCCAGCCTCCCCACATCGCCATAAACTAAATTAAGCTATTAAACCCTAAAACTAACAACCCGCTAACTTTACATTAAATATTAACTCATCCCTATCTTATAATAAATTAAAACTTACCTTTAGAATTGAATTAATTTATATTAAACTATTAATTAACCTACCCTAACTTTTATACTAAAATTACATTAAACTAACAATTAAATTAACTATATTACATATTTAAAAACCTAACCCTACTCAAGTTATTTAAATCTACTATTAAAAATTACTAAATTACAAAAAAATAAAAACTAAGTTACAAAAAATAAAAAACCACACTATCAAAAATAAAAAAGAATTACACCTAATCTAATAGCCCTATCAAAATAGTCATGCTGGAACAGGAAAGCACCTTCTCCAAAATGTTGCCACAAAATAGGTAGCATCCAATTGTCTAAAATGTATTTGTATCCTGTAGCATTAAGATGACTCTCCTCTGGAACTAAGATGCCTAGCCGCTCCCCACCACTCCAGCAAATGCTTAGCATTGCACATGTTGATGTGAGGCTTGTGTAAATTTGCACAGCCATGGAAACCCATTTCATAAAGATGGAAACCCATTTCATGAAGCTCTAGAGGTGCAGTTCTTGTACTGATGTTGCTTTCAGGGGCAGTTTGGAACTCTATAGTGAGTGATGCAATATATAATAGGTGTTTTTTTACAAACTATCGCCTAGATTACGAGTCTTGCGTTAGCCTTAAAATCAGCGTTGAGAGGTCCCAACACTGCTTTTTAACGCCCGCTGGTATTATGAGTCAGGCAGGTACAGGTGTACCGCTCACTTTTTTTCCGCGATTTTAGCATACCTCAAATCCCCTTACGTCAATTGCGTATCCTATCTTTTTAATGGGATTTTCCTAACACCGGTATTACGATCGCTGGAAAAAGTGAGCGGTACACCCTCTCCTGGCAATACTCCTAACACATTTTAAAGTCAGTAGTTAAGAGTTTTATGGGCTAACGCCGGAACATAAAGCTCTTAACTAAAGTGCTAAAAAGTACACTAACACCCATTGACTACCTATTAACCCCTAAACCGAGCCCCCCCCCACATCACAAACACTATAATAAAATTATTTAACCACTAATCTGCCGACCGGACATTGCCGCCACTGTAATAAATATATTAACCCCTAAACCGCCGCACTCCCGCTTCGCAAACACTATTTACATTTTATTTACCCCTAATCTGCCATCCCTAACATCGCCGACACCTACCTACATTTATTAACCCCTAATCTGCAGCCCACAACGTTGCCGCTACTATATTAAATGTATTAACCCATAAACCTAAATCTAACCCTAACACCCCCCTAACTTAAATATAATTTAAATAAATCTTAATAAATTTACTATTATTAAATAAATTATTCCTATTTAAAACTAAATACTTACCTATAAAATAAACCCTAAGCTAGCTACAATATAACTAATAGTTACATTGTATCTATCTCAGGATTTATTTTTATTTTACAGGCAAGTTTGTATTTATTTTAACTAGGTACAATAGTTATTAAATAGTTATTAACTATTTGATAGCTACCTAGTTAAAATAAGTACAAATTTACCTGTAAAATAAGCCCTAACCTAAGTTACAATTACACCTAACACTACACTATAATTTAATGAATTACCTAAACTACCTACAATTAATTACAATTAAATTAAATAAACTAAATTATGGAAAAAAAACACTAAATTACAGAAAATAAAAAAGAAATTACAAATTTTTAAACAAATTACACCTAATCTAATCCCCCTAATAAAATAAAAAAGCCCCCCAAAATAAAAATAAAAATCCCTACCCTATACTAAATTACAAATAGCCCTTAAAAGGGCTTTTTGCGGGGCATTGCCCCAAAGTAATCAGCTCTTTTACCTGTAAAAAAAATACAATACCCCCCCAACATTAAAACCCACCACCCACACACCCAACTCTACTTTAAAACCCACCCAATCCCCCTTAATAAAACCTAACACTACCCCCTTGAAGATCACCCTACCTTGAGCCTTCTTCACCCAGCTGGGCACAAGTGGACCTCCAGACCGGCAGAAGTCTTCATCTGATCCCGCCAGAAGAGGACATCCAGACCGGCAGAAGTCTTCATCCAGGCGGCATCTTATATCTTCTTCCATCTGGAGTGGGTCCATCTTGAAGACATCCGTCGCGGAGCATCCTCTTCCATCCGACGGTGACCGAAGAATGAAGGTTCCTTTAAGTGACATCATCCAAGATGGCGTCCCTTCAATTTCAATTGGCTGATAGAATCCTATCAGCCAATCAGAATTAAGGTAGGAAAAATCCTTTTGGCTGATGCAATCAGCCAAAAGGATTGAAGTTCAATATTATTTGCTGATCCAATCAGCCAATAGGATTGAGCTTGCATTCTATTGGCTGATTGGAACAGCCAATAGAATGCGAGATCAATCCTATTGGCTGATTGCATCAGCCAATAGGAATTTTCCCAGGGAGATTTACCCATGTGTTAAAAGATTATGTTCCATTTAGGTTTTGTGATCATTAGGTTTAGCTCTTTCTCCCACACTTTAGTGTAAGAAGGTAATCCTGTAGAATGAATATCTAATAGTATTTTGTATATCAATGATATGTGTCCCCTAGTATTGTTTCTTGACGCACACAGGGCTTGAAAGGGAGTTAGTGGTCTAGTATAATTTAGTCTATGTTTGTTGTAGTTTATAAAGTGGGAGAGTTGCAAATATGCATAACATTTGTCAAATACTGGGATATCTTTGTTTGCAAGGTCAATTTTAGATATAAGTTTCCCCCCTTCTAGTACTGAGTGACAGGGCAAGTATGTATGTACTGTATATTGACGGTTTCTTGTAGATGTCTGTTATAGTGCATAGGAAGTTCCGGGTTACTAAGAAGCAGGGTAAGTGGCGATGGAATTGTGGATATACTTTGTTTTTTAGTTATTTTTGTATCCCATGTTGTAAATGTGTTGCAAACTAATGTAGGAGATTGATGCAGTGGTTGTCTGTTTTGCTTCTCATCCAGCAATCACTTCCTAGGTGTGTGGAACCAGTGATATGGTGTTCGAGCGTGACCCATTCTTTGCTGTCTGCGTGCTTGCACCAGTCTATTACTCTTACCAGTTGTGATGCCTGCTTATAGTAGAGAATATTAGGAACTCCCAGCCCTCCATTATATCTGTTGCGATACATGGTATGCTTAGAGATCCTGGGCATCTTTTTGCCCCATATAAACGAGTTAGTCAGTTTTTGTATCGTGTCTAGAAATAAAGGTAGGTGGATCAGTATGGTTTGGTATATGTATAAAAGGCAAAGTAGTATATTCATTTTATAATAACACCTATATTTTATACATTCATAAGAGAAAACAATTGGTTATAAACATACAGCAAATGCCTCTTGTTTCCATGATTAACACCTCTATATAACACAACAGGACACCTTTACACAATTCTATTTTAGATACCAAGGCCATATGTCATAAAGATAATGCTCAGTAACTCATAATAGATTTGTATTTTCTTTGGCCTAGATTTAGAGTTTGGCGGTAGCCGTGAAAACCAGCGTTAGAGGCTCCTAACGCTGGTTTTAGGCTACCGCCGGTATTTGGAGTCAGTCAGGAAAGGGTCTAACGCTCACTTTCCAGCCGCGACTTTTCCATACCGCAGATCCCCTTACGTCAATTGCGTATCCTATCTTTTCAATGGGATCTTTCTAACTCCGGTATTTAGAGTCGTGGCTGAAGTGAGCGTTAGAAATCTAACGACAAAACTCCAGCCGCAGAAAAAAGTCAGTAGTTAAGAGCTTTCTGGACTAACGCCGGTTTATAAAGCTCTTAACTACTGTGCTCTAAAGTACACTAACACCCATAAACTACCTATACACCCCTAAACCGAGGTCCCCCCACATCGCCGCCACTCTATTAATTTTTTTTAACCCCTAATCTGCCGACCGCCACCTACGTTATACTTATGTACCCCTAATCTGCTGCCCCTAACACCGCCGACCCCTATATTATATTTATTAACCCCTAACCTGCCCCCCACAACGTCGCCGCCAGCTACCTACAATAATTAACCCCTAATCTGCCGACAGCAAAGCGCCGCTACCTACGTTATCCTTATGTACCCCTAATCTGCTGCCCCTAACACCGCCGACCCCTATATTATATTTATTAACCCCTAATCTGCCCCCCACAACGTCGCCTCCACCTGCCTACACTTATTAACCCCTAATCTGCCGAGCGGACCGCACTGCTACTATAATAAAGTTATTAACCCCTAATCCGCCTCACTCCCGCTTTAATAACCCTATAATAAATAGTATTAACCCCTAATCTGCCCTCCCTAACATCGCTGACACCTAACTTCAATTATTAACCCCTAATCTGCCAACCGAATCTCGCCGCTACTGTAATAAATGGATTAACCCCTAAAGCTAAGTCTAACCCTAACCCTAACACCCCCCTAAATTAAATATAATTTAAATCTAACGAAATAAATTAACTCTTACTAAATAAATTATTCCTATTTAAAGCTAAATACTTACCTGTAAAATAAACCCTAATATAGCTACAATATAAATTATAATTATATTATAGCTATTTTAGGATTTATATTTATTTTACAGGTAACTTTGTATTTATTTTAACCAGGTACAATAGCTATTAAATAGTTAAGAACTATTTAATAGCTAAAATAGTTAAAATAATTACAAAATTACCTGTAAAATAAATCCTAACCTAAGTTACAATTAAACCTAACACTACACTATCAATAAATAAATTAAATACAATACCTACAATTACCTACAATTAAACCTAACACTACACTATCAATACATTAATTAAATACAATACCTACAAATAACTACAATTAAATAAACTAACTAAAGTACAAAAAATAAAAAAGAACTAAGTTACAAAAAATAAAAAAATATTTACAAACATTAGAAAAATATTACAACAATTTTAAACTAATTACACCTACTCTAAGCCCCCTAATGAAATTACAAAGCCCCCCAAAATAAAAAAAATGCCCTACCCTATTCTAAATTACAAAAGTTCAAAGCTCTTTTACCTTACCAGCCCTGAACAGGGCCCTTTGCGGGGCATGCCCCAAGAAATTCAGCTCTTTTGCCTGTAACAAAACACATACAATACCCCCCCAACATTACAACCCACCACCCACATACCCCTAATCTAACCCAAACCCCCCTTAAATAAAACTAACACTAAGCCCCTGAAGATCTTCCTACCTTATCTTCACCTCACCGGGTATCACCGATCGGTCCTGGCTCCAAAATCTTCATCCAACCCAAGCGGGGGCTGGCGATCCATAATCCTGCGGGTGAAGAGGTCCAGAAGAGGCTCCAAAGTCTTCATCCTATCCGGGAAGAAGAGGCAATCCAGACCGGCAACCATCTTGATCCAAGCGGCATCTTCTATCTTCATCCGATGAGGAACGGCTCCATCGTGAAGACCTCCAGCGCGGATCAATCTTCTTCCGACGACGTCCAACTGAAGAATGACGGTTCCTTTAAGGGACGTCATCCAAGATAGCGTCCCTCGAATTCCGATTGGCTGATAGGATTCTATCAGCCAATCGGAATTAAGGTAGGAAAATTCTGATTGGCTGATGGAATCAGCCAATCAGAATCAAGTTCAATCCGATTGGCTGATCCGATCAGCCAATCAGATTGAGCTCACATTCTATTGGCTGTTCCGATCAGTTAATTTATTTCGTTAGAATAAAATTATATTTAACTTAGGGGGGTGTTAGTGTTAGGGTTAGAATTAGCTTTAGGGGTTAAAAAATTTATTAGAGTAGCGGTGACCTCCGATCAGCAGATTAGGGGTTAATACTTGAAGTTAGGTGTCGGCAATGTTAGGGAGGGCAGATTAGGGGTTAATACTATTTATTATAGGGTTATTGAGGCGGGAGTGAGGCGGATTAGGGGAGGCGGGAGTGAGGCGGATTAGGGGTTAATACATTTATTATAGTAGCGCTCAGGTCCGGTCGGCAGATTAGGGGTTAATAAGTATAGTTAGGTGGAGGCGACGTTGGGGGCGGCAGATTAGGGGTTAATAAATATAATATAGGGGTTGGCGGTGTTAGGGGCAGCAGATTAGGGGTACATAGGGATAATGTAAGTAGCGGCGGTTTACGGAGCGGCAGATTAGGGGTTAAAAAAATATGCAGGTGTCAGCGATAGCGGGGGCGGCAGAATAGGGGTTAATAAGTGTAAGGTTAGGGGTGTTTAGACTCGGGGTACATGTTAGAGTGTTAGGTGCAGAAGTAGGAAGTGTTTCCCCATAGGAAACAATGGGGCTGCATTAGGAGCTGAACGCGGCTTTTTTGCAGGTGTTAGGTTTTTTTTCAGCTCAAACAGCCCCATTGTTTCCTATGGGGGAATCGTGCACGAGCACGTTTTTGAGGCTGGCCGCGTCCGTAAGCACCGCTGATATCTAGAGTTGCAGTGGCGGTAAATCCCTTTTTGGAGCCTAACGCACTGAAAACCCAGCCATTCTGTTAACTCTAAATACCAGCGGAATTTAAAAAGTGCGGGGGAAAAAAAGCACGCGTAGCTAACGCACCCCCTTGGCCGCAAAACTCCAAATCTAGGCGTTTGTGTTAATGTCTGGAACAAAAACATTTGCCCTCAAATACAAAAATATTTTGATAAATACCTAGATAATTTTACCAGCATAGCATGATAACACAACTAAAAGACAATTCACTGTATCTTTTACAGAACAATATGTTGCAGATGGATGCATAGAAGCTTTTTGCAAGTGCTTTACTATCTTCCATGTACTTGTATTTAGCGCTATTAAATATACTGTAAATCACAACTGCTTGCACTATAAGGGGCATTAAACTTAAAGGGATATAACCCCCCCACAAAAAAAAAAAAATAATTTGTGATTTAAACAGAGCAATATTTTTTTTTAAATTTACTTCTATAATCACATTTGCTTAGTTTCCATGGTATTCTTTATTAAAGGGACACTGAACCCATTTTTTTTCTTTTGTGATTCAGATAGAGCATGCAATTTTAAGCAACTTTCTAATTTACTGCTATTAACAATTTTCATCGTTCTCTTGCTATCTTTATCTGAAAAAGAAGGCATCTAAGATATTTTTTGGTTCAGACCCTGGACAGCACTTGTTTATTGGTTGGTTAAATTAATCCACCAATCAGCAAGAACAACCCAGGTTGTTCACCAAAAATGGTCCGGCATCTAAACTTACATTATTGCTTTTCAAATAAAGATACCAAGAGAATGAAGCAAATTTGATAATAGGAGTAAATTAGAAAGTTGCTTAAAATTTCATGCTCTATTTGAATTACGAAAGAAAAAAGTTGGGTTCAGTATCCCTTTAAAGAGCTACCTAGGTACCAAGTAATAAAAGAAAATGTAATAGAAATTTGAAAGTTGTTTAAAATTGCATGCTCTATCTGAAGTTAAGAAGCAGCAGTAGTAAGAGGTGGCGGACAGCAATCAGCCCTATCAGATACGATCGTGTTGATTGACAACCCCGCTAGTGGCCGATTGGCCTCAAATGTGCAGGGGGCGATATTGCACAAGCATTTCACAAGGAATGCTTGTGCAATGATAAATGCCAACAGTGTATGCTGTCGGCATTTATCAATGTGCAGTGAACATGATTCGCTACAGCGGATCATGTCCACTCGCACTATAATAAATCAGCCCCATTGACTCCAATGGGGTAATATGTTAATGTTATTGCGATATTCGAAGTTCAGCTTTCGCAATCAAAAACTTTTAAAATTTAAAATTGTAATATGAGCGCTACCTGACACGCGGAAAAAGATTGCGTCTAGTGGAGTTACTGCACGAGCAGGAGCGATATATAGCGTTCCACTTGTAATCTAGCCCAAAATATTCATAATTAAATAAAATTGCTTAGCACTTTCATAATTTATTTTATGTACTTTATTTTCCTGTAATTTAACAGAGAAGCTGAAGTGCATTCTATGGCATGCAGAACACTGACCCGACATTATGCTGCATAGTGATTAGTTGATGAGTAAAGGAACTTGTTTATATCTCTTCCTGATTGGTCAAAGAACAGGAAGTAATGTAAACAAGTGTCTTTTCAGGGGTGTAGTGTATCCTGTGAGGGCAAAACAATGCATATTTTTAATGACAAAGGACAGGTTTTACATTATTTTAATGTCCCAATAATCTTTTTCCTCCTTCAAGATATCAATTGCTAAGCTTCAACAAGGGTTCTAAGTCATAAAAAGATCATAGAATACAAAGAGCCTATTTTTTATATCTTTTTATATGATTCAGAAGCAGTTTATATTGTTTATTTAAAAGCACGTTTCATTGTAGCATGTCGTGTTTTTTCATTCTTTTTTTATAATCTGGTTTATATTAACTGTGATTGACAGAATTCAACTGTGAAATCACATCTAGTGACCTGAATCAAACACGCTCTGTTCCAACAAGCATTAAATCAGTGTTACATGCACTTTACTTTTGGAAAATGGCAATAATAATTTTACTCGGGCAAGCAATAGAAGGTGTGAAATGCTTTGGCAAAATGGGCAAACATGTCATAGTAAAAGCTTCTGTTTGCAGCTAGTTTATTGGGTGTTTAAAATTTTCCAACTCAATAACCACATTTACACGTTCAGTTAAAAAAAAGAAGGATTTATACAAGGGTTCAGATTGATAATAGTAAATTATGTATGACTGTACTATATAAAAATAATGTCAACTTCTTAAAAAAAAGATTTAAAATAAACGACTTATTTTGGCTGTATGTCGAAGGTTAAAGGAGCTCAACGTATCAGAAATTGAAAGTAACATTCTGACAGTTCCAGCCATAAAAAAAAAATCAAACCTTTTAACAAAGTAGATTTTCTGCATCATAATCATTATTATAATTTATTTATACTGGCACCCCTTGAGTGAGTTGGAGAATGAAAGGCAAGTAATATTAATTTTGAGTAAGTGGTTTGCATTTTCTTGAATTTATCAGATACTAAGTACTTGTTTTGATGCTGTGCTCTTAGGTAATTAAATGAAGCTTCTAATGAGAACAATGGGAAAAAATTGCATAGAATGGAGAAAGTAATGTAAAAAGACATGGGGGTAGATTTATCAAAGCTTCATGTGATAATACGTTGGAATCCTGCGTCAAATTTGACGCAAGATTGATCCAACGTAGTTAACAATGCGTCAAGATCGTCAAATGTTGAAATGTGTGACGTAATATATGCTACAGCGATATCAATGCAACGCAGATTGATGCTTGCATCATTCCAGATGTTTCAAATTCACATTTGATTCTATTTGACCCTCTTCCCAATTTATAAAACATACAACAGGTACGCTCGTGTCAATTCCAATGCAGCGTACCTAACTTTCAAACCACCACCCTTGAGACCGTGAATGCCATAGAAATCAATGGGAGTCTGAAAACACAGAAAGGTTATGTTCAATGCTGCAAGACAATGAAGCATATTAGATAATAAAAGTGAATTAGAAACGTTATTAAAATTGTATACTCTTTCAAAATCAAACAATATTATTGGTCCAAATTTGGTGCAAAGTATTGCTCCAAATTTGGTGCACTAGTAGATACAGGGATAAAAATTAAATAAATACATAACATAATATAGCTAACTCTCCATTTCGTACCAAGTTTGACGCAAGACTTTTCGCACCAAATTTGACACAATACTCCTAAATAACCCACAAACTTGTGAATTTATCCACCACTTTTGATTGGGAAATGCATGGGAAAATATATTTGCTAAAGATTTCTGACATAACACACACGTGCAAAGCTATGTGTACAAATTCTAGCATTAATAGTCATTTTAAAAAACAAGAAAATATGAGATAGGCATATCATGATTTCTAGAAATACAAATACACATTAATTTATGTGGAAATATCATATATCAGATTTTTTGTATAACAATACATTGAAAAATACTTTCTAAGAGATATTATTGTTTGTTGAGGTATAAATCTACCTATTTCTTGGACATTAACAAATAAAAAATAAAAGATTAGCTTTAGAGAAATGTGCTTGTTCATGGACAGTAATAAAATGGTATAAATAAAGTTGGAAAAAACAGAATATCCGCAACATCAGTGACTCTTATTTATCAACAGTCCGATGCTCACCGCTCCATACTTGATGAGCGTGTTTGTGACAGACTTTTTAATAAATAAGGCCGTTGTATGTAGATTTGCGGCATCGATGTCTGGTGAGCGTATTGACTCCAGAGAATGCATCGAGATTGACGCAATGATAAATATGCCCCATGGAATAAACTGGAATACATTTTTGTGAAAAAGGACAAAACAGATTTTTCAAACATATCTGTATTGAAAATATCTAACATACATTGGACACATTATTTTGTATGTTGCCTTGCTCAAACAACAGGCCATAAGGTAAAAAAAGTTTTTGGTAAAAACGTTTATCCAAACTATTTTTATCTGATCTATACTTTAAAGGGACACTGAAGTCATATAGAGCATGCACTTTTATACAACTTTCCAATTCACTTCCATTCCATCTAAATGTGGACAATCTTTTCTGAGGCACCACTATAGAAAATGTGCAAGTATTCACAGAACATATATATATGGATTTAGTGACTGGCTGTCACATGATCCCGGAGGAAGGAAAATGTAATTAATTCTGAAAATTGTTGGGAAAAACATTTCTTATTTGAAATTCAAACCAAATGATTTTGCATTGTATTTTTATTATGCATTTAATAATTAAGTGGTAGAAGCACCCTCATTGCACTTGTACTACAAGCTGTTGGTTATAGGGACATGAAACCAAACAAAATTCTTTAATGATTAAGATAGAACATGGAATTTTAAAACACTTTCCAATTTACTTCTATTATCGACTTTGCTGGTTTTCTTGGTATCTTTTGTTGAAAAACATACAATACAGTACTGGGAGGAAGCCAGTTGTGCATTGCTGTTCCTTCAACAAAGGATACAAAGAAAATGAATCAAAATTGACAATAGAAGTCAATTGGAAAGTTGTTTAAAATTGTATGCTCTACATGAATAATGACAGAAAAAAAATTGTGGGTTTCATGTCGTATTTTATGCTTGTCACTTTCACCAGTGACCAACTCAGCTGCAATAGACACACAAGAATTTAAAAAATATTTAATAAACTGTTTAATATACACCAATGCCAGACTCCTACATTTAAATAATGTATTGTTTGGCAAAATCATATCCCTTAAAGAAATTACAAAACAATTTAAGAAACAGGTAAATTACAAATTACAGATCTTCACAAAAGCAGATGATGAATGGTAAAATCCAAAATAAACTATGATGATTTAATGATTCATTATTTATCTTGGCCTATATTCATTTATGCTCACCTTGTTGTGAAGTTGAGATTATGGGCCCCATTTATGAAGCTGTGGATGCAGCTTTAGGGAACCATGTGTTTCAGGATTTCTGTAACTTTAGTTAAGAAGCTGCAGTCTTAAGACCACTGCTATTTAACCTCTCCACCACCCCAAGAGGCCCATTTATCAAGCTCCGTATGGAGCTTGTGGACCCGTGTTTCTAAAGACCGCTGCTCCATAACCCTGTACGCCTGCTCTGAGCAGGCGTACAGGAATCGCCACAATTCAACCCGATTGAGTACAATTGGGTTGATTTACAACTCCCTGCTGGCGGCCGCGAGTCTGCAGGGGGCAGCGTTGCACCAGCACTAGTGAGCTGCTGGTGCAATGCTGAATACGGAGAGCGTATTGCTCTCCGCATTCAGCGAGGTCTTGCGGACCTGATCCGCATGTAAGAGCAAGTCTTGCCATTGAATTTAACTGTTCACCAGAACTGCTTGTGTGATGATAAATGCCGACAGCTATGCTGTCGGCATTCAGAGATGTCTGGTGGACATGATCCGCAACAGCAGATAATGTCTACCAGACATTGATAAATCTGCCCCTATATCTCCAACCTATTCTAAAGATACTCTCCCCCCCATCCCATTTGCTCTACTCATGACCTTCTTCTCTCCTCCTCTCTTGTTACCTCCTCACATTCCGTCTACAAGACTTCTTCAGACTAGCCCCTATTTTGTTGAAATCTCTGCCTCGTGACCACATGACTCTCCCCTAGTTTTCAAACTTTTAAGCACTCCTTAAACACTCTGCTGTTCATGGATGCATATAATATACATTAACGTTTTCTTATCTTAGTTCCTCTCCTTCTTTAGTTATCCCCTTGGAACCCCCTTAGCATGTAAGCGTACGAGCCTAGCTTCTTTATAGATCCCCTTCCTGAGAGCTGATTTACAACAGTGCATATTAAACCCATGTTTTTAGTGCTGTGGAATCTGTTGACCCTCTACAAATAACTGAATATATACAGTTGTGCTCATAAGTTTACATACCCTGGCAGAATTTATGATTTCTTGGCCATTTTTCAGAAAATATAAATGATAACACAAAAACTTTTCTTTCATTCATGGTTAGTGTTTGGATGAAGCCATGTATTATCAATCAACTGTGTTTACTCTTTTTAAATCATAATGTCAACAGAAACTACCCAAATGACCCCGATCAAAAGTTTACATAGAAAAAGCAAAGATACTCCAGTTGGTGCAAAGTCCACGACCTTTGCACCAGCTGGAGTATCTTTGCTTTTTCTATGATTGTATTGGGCTTGGTAAGCCTGCTCCATGCTGTGCAGTTAGTGAGTGCTGTGTTTGTGCTACTCTGTTTCAAAAGTTTACATACCCTGGTGATTTTGGCCTGATAACATGCACACAAGTTGACACAAAGGGGTTTGAATGGCTATTAAAGGTAGCAATCCTCACCTGTGATCTGTTTGCTTGCAATTAGTGTGTATAAAAAAGGTCAATGAGTTTCTGGACTCCTAACAGACCCTTGCATCTTTCATCCAGTGCTACACTGACGTTTCTGGATTCTGAATCATGAGGAAAGCAACAGAATTGTCAAAGGATCTGCAGGAAAAGGTAGTTAGATTTTATAACACAGGAAAGGGATATTAAAAGATATCCAAGGAATTGAGAATGCCAATCAGCAGTGTTCAAACTCTATTTAAGAAGTGGAAAATGAGGGGTTCTGTTGAAACTAAACCACGGTCAGGTAGACCAACTAAAATTTCAGCCACAACTGCCTGGAAAATTGTTCGGGATGCAAAGAAAACCCCACAAATAACTTCAGGTGAAATAAAGGACTCTCTGAAAACATGTGGTGTGGTTGTTTCAAGATGCACAATAAGGAGGCACTTGAAAAAAGGTGGGCTGCATGGTCGAGTCGCCAGAAGAAAGCCATTACTACGATAATGCCACAAAGAATCCCGCTTACAATACGCCAAACAGCACAGAGACAAACCTCAAATCTTCTGGCACAAAGTCATTTGGAGTGATGAGACCAAAATTTAGCTTTTTAGCCACAACCATAAACGCTACTTTTGGAGAGGAGTCAACAAGGCCTATGATGAAAGGTACACCATTCCTACTTTGAAACACGGAGGTGGATCGCTGATGTTTTGGGGATGTGTGAGCTACAAAGGCAAAGGAAATTTGGTCAGAATTGATGGCAAGATGAATGCAGTATGTTATCAAAAAATACTGGAGGAAAATTTGCATTCATCAGTTTGGAAGCTGCGCAATCGCATGGGACGTACTTGGACATTTCAACATGACAATGATCCTAAACACAAGGCCAAGTCAACCTGCCATTGGCTACAGCAGAATAAAGTGAATGTTCTGGAGTGGCCATCTTAGTCTCCTGACCTCAATATCATTGAGCCACACTGGGGAGATCTCAAAAGTGCAGTTTATGCAAGACAGCCCAAGAATTTACAGGAACTGGAGGCTTTTTGCCAGGAAGAATGGGCAGCTTTACCATCTGAGAAGATAAAGAGCCTCATCCACAAATACCACAAAATACTTCAAGCTGTCATTTATGTTAAGGGAGGCAATACACAGTATTAAGAACTGGGGTATGTAAACTTTTGATCAGGGTCATTTGGGTAGTTTCTGTTGTTATTACGATTTAAAAAGAGTAAACACAATGGTAATAAATGGCTTCAGCCAAACACTAACCATGAGTGAAAGAAAAGTTTTTGTGTTATCATTCATATTCTTTTAAAAATGGCCAAGAAATCATAAATTCTGCCAGGGTATGTATATATATATGAATTACTTTATTTTAGCATATTATACATGTATCTTGTTATGCATATATTTAAGCCTTAACACTATTGAAAGCATAGGTTGCGCAAAAAAATGTCCACTGCATTAAGATTCTCTGGTAAATCTATTTTACCAATCACTTGTAATGCTAGATAGTGCGCTATTCTTAGCACAGGTTTTTTATATGAATAGCGCTCTGTTGATTGAGCTCCACTTGTAATCTAGTAATAGATGTTTTATTTCACTTGCGATTCAGTGGGCATTTTCTTTCTTGTTCCACGTTTCCCTTCAATAAAAAATAAAATCACTATGTTAAAAGTAACTTGATCTTTCTGGGACTGTTAAACATTATAAATTAACTCAGACCACCAAAGAACAGAAGCTAACAGGGAAAAGTAAAAAGAGTTTATTAGAAGTGTGAACTTCTATAATTTGTGGGTTTTGGATAATTACAAAGAATGTATTAATTAAAGGGAAGTGAACTGCAATTTTATATGGGGAAGTTTTCCATATTTAACTTACAGAGCAAATGCATTGATTATTAAAAAAAAAAATCTGCTTTGTGCAAAAAATAGTCAAGGCTAGAAATCTATGCAGGCAAATTCATTCATGTCCACTTTCTGTGCTGCCAAACCGACATTCCTGAGTTAGTATTTAATCACAGTTTGGATGGGGACTGAAGCCAAAGACTTTGATAGCCTCTAGGTGAATTATTTCAATATATTACTGAATTTAGCACCTGTGGTCTCCTTAGGAGGTAAAGTAGAAAAATTGAAATCACATCAACAAAGAAGAAAACCTAATCAACTCTCCTTTGATTATGCCCTTTTGTTTAAAAAATATCAAATTATTACAAATGCAACCTTATCTGGACAGGTGTAGAAAGTATTCTTTTAGCCAGTAATTAAATATTATAAAATACATCTGATGAAATATATGATTGCTTTTATCTACTAATTAATATAGCAGCACTGGACTTGTTCCAATTGGCTGGTGTCTACAGAAATTTGTTTAGCATTAGCCAAATAACAATAGAACTCAAACATATTTCAAACAAGCTCTTCTTGTATTCATTGCATTTTTTCTTATTTTTTAATAAAAAAGATGCTAATGATTTATGATAAAACAAGCATAATTCTTAACTGATTGAGCTTCCAGAATTAGATTTGATTTATTTACCCTTAGAAATTGTCTTTTGAATTTAAAGGGACAATAGAGTATGTATATATATATATATATATACATTTTAGAAATTAGGCAGGAACTACAAACATTTGCTATCAACAACTAGACAAAGATATTGAAAATAGAACAAATAAATTAGAGATAGATATAATCAAAAAGAAAAAAATAGAAAGAGACCTAGGGGTATATTTATCAAGCTCCGTGTGAAGCTTGATGCCCCGTGTTTCTGGCGAGCCTTCAAGCTCGCCGGAAACACAAGTTATGAAGCAGCAGTCTAAAGACCACTGCTCCATAACCTCTCCACCTGCTCTGAGGCGGCCGACAGACATTGCAAGAATCAGAGGAGAATTGCCTGGTATTTCGGGGCTGGACTGACCTTACTTGGCGGGATCAGACTGATATACTTCAGGAAACTTTTCTTCTGTGAAAAGCACACTGGTCTAAAAGAGGCTGCTTCCGGGTGGTAAATCGCCATAGAACAAGCCACTGAGCTGTTGTTCGTTCCTGGTAGAGCGCTTCTCTCTTTGTATGCAAATTATTATGACCCTGGGGAAGTCTCCCTATGGGTGATGGGGGAAACCAGACGTGGACTCCTTGCTCAGTGTGCTTAGAGGAATGTGGCTGCACCTCACTGACGAGGCCCATAGGAGGCCGAAACGATCGTCTGGGGTTGTCATGTTCCTTGTTCAGAGGAGAATTGCCTGGTATTTCGGGGCTGGACTGACCTTACTTGGCGGGATCAGACTGATATACTTCAGGAAACTTTTCTTCTGTGGAAAGCACACTGGTCTAAAAGAGGCTGCTTCCGGGTGGTAAATCGCCATAGAACAAGCCACTGAGCTGTTGTTCGTTCCTGGTAGAGCGCTTCTCTCTTTGTATGCAAATTATTATGACCCTGGGGAAGTCTCCCTATGGGTGATGGGGGAAACCAGACGTGGACTCCTTGCTCAGTGTGCTTAGAGGAATGTGGCTGCACCTCACTGACGAGGCCCATAGGAGGCCGAAACGATCGTCTGGGGTTGTCATGTTCCTTGTTCAGAGGAGAATTGCCTGGTATTTCGGGGCTGGACTGACCTTACTTGGCGGGATCAGACTGATATACTTCAGGAAACTTTTCTTCTGTGAAAAGCACACTGGTCTAAAAGAGGCTGCTTCCGGGTGGTAAATCGCCATAGAACAAGCCACTGAGCTGTTGTTCGTTCCTGGTAGAGCGCTTCTCTCTTTGTATGCAAATTATTATGACCCTGGGGAAGTCTCCCTATGGGTGATGGGGGAAACCAGACGTGGACTCCTTGCTCAGTGTGCTTAGAGGAATGTGGCTGCACCTCACTGACGAGGCCCATAGGAGGCCGAAACGATCGTCTGGGGTTGTCATGTTCCTTGTTCAGAGGAGAATTGCCTGGTATTTCGGGGCTGGACTGACCTTACTTGGCGGGATCAGACTGATATACT
Organism: Bombina bombina; assembly: GCF_027579735.1. Lineage (NCBI taxonomy): Eukaryota > Metazoa > Chordata > Amphibia > Anura > Bombinatoridae > Bombina > Bombina bombina. The sequence goes on from NC_069499.1 coordinate 80,916,217, forward strand.
TCAGGAAACTTTTCTTCTGTGAAAAGCACACTGGTCTAAAAGAGGCTGCTTCCGGGTGGTAAATCGCCATAGAACAAGCCACTGAGCTGTTGTTCGTTCCTGGTAGAGCGCTTCTCTCTTTGTATGCAAATTATTATGACCCTGGGGAAGTCTCCCTATGGGTGATGGGGGAAACCAGACGTGGACTCCTTGCTCAGTGTGCTTAGAGGAATGTGGTTGCACCTCACTGACGAGGCCCATAGGAGGCCGAAACGATCGTCTGGGGTTGTCATGTTCCTTGTTCAGAGGAGAATTGCCTGGTATTTCGGGGCTGGACTGACCTTACTTGGCGGGATCAGACTGATATACTTCAGGAAACTTTTCTTCTGTGAAAAGCACACTGGTCTAAAAGAGGCTGCTTCCGGGTGGTAAATCGCCATAGAACAAGCCACTGAGCTGTTGTTCGTTCCTGGTAGAGCGCTTCTCTCTTTGTATGCAAATTATTATGACCCTGGGGAAGTCTCCCTATGGGTGATGAGGGAAACCAGACGTGGACTCCTTGCTCAGTGTGCTTAGAGGAATGTGGCTGCACCTCACTGACGAGGCCCATAGGAGGCCGAAACGATCGTCTGGGGTTGTCATGTTCCTTGTTCAGAGGAGAATTGCCTGGTATTTCGGGGCTGGACTGACCTTACTTGGCGGGATCAGACTGATATACTTCAGGAAACTTTTCTTCTGTGAAAAGCACACTGGTCTAAAAGAGGCTGCTTCCGGGTGGTAAATCGCCATAGAACAAGCCACTGAGCTGTTGTTCGTTCCTGGTAGAGCGCTTCTCTCTTTGTATGCAAATTATTATGACCCTGGGGAAGTCTCCCTATGGGTGATGGGGGAAACCAGACGTGGACTCCTTGCTCAGTGTGCTTAGAGGAATGTGGCTGCACCTCACTGACGAGGCCCATAGGAGGCCGAAACGATCGTCTGGGGTTGTCATGTTCCTTGTTCAGAGGAGAATTGCCTGGTATTTCGGGGCTGGACTGACCTTACTTGGCGGGATCAGACTGATATACTTCAGGAAACTTTTCTTCTGTGAAAAGCACACTGGTCTAAAAGAGGCTGCTTCCGGGTGGTAAATCGCCATAGAACAAGCCACTGAGCTGTTGTTCGTTCCTGGTAGAGCGCTTCTCTCTTTGTATGCAAATTATTATGACCCTGGGGAAGTCTCCCTATGGGTGATGGGGGAAACCAGACGTGGACTCCTTGCTCAGTGTGCTTAGAGGAATGTGGCTGCACCTCACTGACGAGGCCCATAGGAGGCCGAAACGATCGTCTGGGGTTGTCATGTTCCTTGCTCAGAGGAGAATTGCCTGGTATTTCGGGGCTGGACTGACCTTACTTGGCGGGATCAGACTGATATACTTCAGGAAACTTTTCTTCTGTGAAAAGCACACTGGTCTAAAAGAGGCTGCTTCCGGGTGGTAAATCGCCATAGAACAAGCCACTGAGCTGTTGTTCGTTCCTGGTAGAGCGCTTCTCTCTTTGTATTGCAAGAAATTAACCCATACGATCGGGTTGATTGACACCCCCTACTGGCGGCCAATTGGCAGCGAATCTGCAGGGGGCGGTATTGCACCAGAATTTCACCAGAACTGCTGGTGCAATGATAAATGTCAACAGCATAAGCTGTCAACATTTATCGATGTGCAGCGGACATGATCCACAATATCGGATCATGTCCACTCGCACCTTCTTAAATAGGTCCCCTAAACTCTAAAAAAACAGAATTAGGTGAAACTACAATAGATATTGAAAGAGATGAATTCATTGATGCCACAGATACACCAAACATATAGGTCTTCACCAATACAGTAAAATGTTTTTTTCCCAATAAAAAAAAAAATATAAAAATCGACAACCACTAAACCAAGGAAGAATTGAAAAGGGACAATATAGCACAAGTAACAAGAATAAGCAACACCATTCTTGGCGTTTCAATGATAACCACTACTACGAGACTGCCAATAGTAACTCAAACACTACATACAATAATTACAACAGAAATAAATAGCAGCAGTCAGAAAAAGCTAATACTACATATGCTAACACTAATGACTATTATAGAAATGGAATAAGACATGAAAATAGATCATACGAGCAAAAAAAATTTCCACAACAAAATACGTATCGGAATAAACAACAACAAACACATTTTTTAGAGTTGAGAGAAAGGAAAGAATCAATTAAAAAAAAAACTTACATTCCGCCAAGATTCAGACAAGAAAGAATAAAACCAATAACCCAAAACTTCCAAACACAAAATAAATCAATGTCGCAAAAAATACGGAAAGAAAGCGAGGAAGAGGGTGCAGAGTAGGCAAACAAAAGCAAACAAAGAAGAGAAAACTGGCAAACAAGGCAGAGATCAGTTAATCTCACAGGGATTAACAAAAGTAAAAAACTTTAACCTATCAGATAGAATTTTAATTGAGGGAGAAGAAAATCTCCTCAAAAAAGGCTTGTATTTTGCCCCCAGCTATTTGTAGATTGCAACAAATATATAAGAAAACTAATAGTATAAAAAAGCAAACACTGCACGGGCAATCAAAGTGCTGTTGTAGTCAAGAAGTTTATTTCGCCACAAGTGTTAGACAAAGTCATACATCAGAACACCTGACATGTTTCGCGCAGGCGTACCTGCGCTTCATCAGAGGTGATTATCCACCACAGGTGAACACCTTTTAAAGCTGAGTTACACCAATTAAATTTGTCTCAAGGTTATACACCCCCTAAATGCAAAACAACATATATCAAACAAATGCACAGGGAATGTAATTATATGTTGTTATGTTAATTACATAAAATAAGATCATGCATATATATACATAAATAAAATACAACATAAGAACAATAGAAAATAAAAATAATAATAATAAAAATCAGAAATATAAATAAGGCAAGATAGACAAAATCAAATAAATATAACAATAAATACAAAATAATTAAAGAATAAACAATAATGAAAACAATAAATAAATATAAACATATTAAAAACTAAATATAAATGATTAATTATTGAGTACATAATCATAATTAAAGTATAAAATTGTATGTAATTTTTAATATGAAATACCTATAGCTAAGCTCAACTCAATCTAGCACTTAGGCTAGACAAATAAGGGAGGAAGACAAAATCAATGCTAAGAAAACACACACTATTAGATAATTGTAATTTCTTGGTGTAGATTAGCAAAGAGAGAGATAGGGGGCTAATTTACGGAAAAAAAAATTCTTAATTTTTATGTATTTTTATTACATGTTATATAGCTTTACCATCCGTAGGGATAAAGATCATAATTCTATAATAACTCAATTAATACAAGGATTACTAATCCATATTGTTTCCAATAGGATAAGAGAAATTCCTATATATGTCAATACAGATAATGATATATGGTAAGGTTTAGCCAATTTAATTATTTATTAATCTTAGTCAATATCCTAATGACACATCAACTGAATAAATACGGTAAATACCAATCCATACTATAACACACTATCAATATATTCTTAGAGAAAATTCTTAGAAAGTATATAGTAAATACCAATCCAAACGAATTCAGAACAATTTGTAAATCAATGAATGAATGCATCCACATCAAGTCTCTTATTTATCCCATAAGGGGCTCTTGTATTTAATTCAATAATCCAAAAGACTTCTCTCTTTAGTAATAAGTCAGTTCTATTACCTCCTCTAGCTGTTTTTTGTATACTATCTATGCCAATAAATGAAAAATATTTAGTACCTTTACCATGTACTCTAAAATGTTTGGCAACCGGTGTTTTAGCTTCTTTTTCATCTAAAGATAGTAGATGTTGTCTAATTCTTTCTTTCAAAGTTCTAGTCGTAATCCCAATGTATTGTAACTGACAGTATTGGCAAGTAATTAGATATATGACAAATAAATATATATATATGACAAAGAAATAAGAAATAAGAAAACTAACATTACAACGCCATTTCCAAAAAATGGAAATAAACAAATAGACAGACCCCTATTAGTTGAGCATTAAACAATGGATAATAATATTGATGTAAACAATATCATTAGTTTAACACATGGTGACCTTCCTACTTTAGAACTTCTGGAATCTCTAGAATTAGATACAGATACCAAAATAGAAGAGGAAAGAATCATCAAACACAGCAAATTTAAACCTAAATCAATATTTTACCCGATACATTCCAAAGGGCAATATATTTCTATGTTTGAAGACCTAGTATTAAATTACCTTGAATCCATGTGCCAGTCTTTTAAATTGACTCAGAAAAACATAACAAACAAAGAAGAGAAAATCTTATCAGATCCAAGCAAAGATCATAAACTACTTTTCTAAGAGATGGATAAAGGTGGTTCTATTGTAGTGCAAAACAAAACTGACTACATTAAAGAAGCCAACAGAATACTCTCAGATACAGATACGTATGAAGAGTTGACAATAAACCCAAATGAAAAATTCTCAAGGGCATATGAGAAGTTAATAAATGGAGCAAAGTGGGATGCTATAATAACCGAAGAAGAACAAAAATTCTTAATCTCAGAAAACCCAAAAACAAAAATCTATACTAAGGACACAGATACAAATCGATATTTACATGCTACTAGTAACAATCACAAAAGATGGATTAACAAAATACCATATGGCCAATTTCAACGCATAAAATGTAATTGTTCAAAAGTGGAGGACTTCGAAAAAGCAGCTGGAATTTTAAAACACAAATTCTACAGCAAAAATTATAATAAAAACCAGTTGACAAAGCTTATCAAAAAACAAAACAAATTGATAGAAAGACATTACATACTACAAAGAACAAACACAAAAATGAAAATACTAACAATATAATTGTATCTCCGCCTATAAACAAAACGCCCAGATTCATAACCACCTTCAGCAATGGCACAAAGAACATAGAAAACATATTAGAAAAGCCTTGGCATATCCTAAAAATTGACCCGTTATTGAAAGAAACAATATCAGAAATAACAAAAATTACATACAGTATAAGAAAAATGTAAACTTCAAAAATATACTAGCACCTACTAAGCTTAAAACACAAAAATCTCAGAAAAAATTGTCTCACTTCAAAAACAAAAGGATTTTATAAATGCAACCACAAGAATTGGACTTGCTGCGAGCACACTAGCAAAAACAAGGAAGACAACAAATGGATCACAGATAGGGATAATAAAAGATATGAAATTACAAGCTTCATGAACTACAAATCGCAATATGTGATATACATCGGAAGAACGAAGAGAACTCTAAAAACAAGGGTATTGGAACATGTGAAAAGCATCACTAGTGATGAACCAGAATATGGAATAGGAACTCAAAAATGAAAAATAATACCACATCAAAGCAATAGAACATATGCACCATATAGAAGGGACAAATAGGTTACTAAAACTCAGGAAGCGAGAAACCTATTGGATATACAAGCTCAAAACCAGAAAACCATATGGTTTAAATACAGATATCGATCTAGCAGCTTTTCTCTGATACCCTATATAAACACAAAATAGAAATAAAATAGAATAACAGAATAACACACAGATATTTACATACTTATAGATTTATACATTATACCTAAATTATATATTATTTTTTATTTAGTTTTTTGATTCAGGGTCCTTCAACAGAGGGCTTTTTAAAAAACAATTTTTAAAAAACATTTTTTTTAAAACATAATGTTAAAAAACCTATTTCTAAATACATATGTTTTAAAAGACAAGTGTTCTTTTTAAATACATGTGGATAAAAAATACATGTGTTTAAAAACATGGTTCTCTTTCAAGGGGAGAATACCAAAAATCTCCAAAAAATAATTGTAACATAATAGTTTATAATTGCCAAGACGCTTTCCTCTACTAGTTCACATGTATTATCGCTTTGTTTTAACTATCGTTTTAATTCATGCTTTATGCCCTCTATTTATTTATTTATTATTAATCGTCTAGCACGCTCGAAATATTCATCATATTCGTAAAATATCTCCTTTGCATTCTTATCCATAAATAACTATAAATGCTTATACAAATAAATTTGTTCACCGCACTGAACAAATCTTTGTCAAACACGCAAATAATCGTGTCGACAATTAGACACTGAGTATCTAATCCATTTTCTAATTGGATAATTAACAGGCTATTTAAGCCTACCTTGGATGGCTTCAGATTTTACCCTCTGATGAAGTTAGCATAGACGCTCACGAAACATGTAAGGGTCACGTGATGCATATTCGTGACATCACCTTCGGATTCTGCATTCCACTCGGCACGCCAGCCGATAGCGGTTCTATTTTTACTCAGTTTTTATTTTTTACCTTCTTAGTCCAAGAGATATTTATAGGAATCTACAGAATTTTTTCATTTGATTTTTACATTTGATTTTTAACATTTGTTTTTTATATTTAATGTTATATTTTAATCGTCAGTTTTTAACCGTTTATATAATTAATAAACTTTTCAGCTCTAGATAAAATCAGGATTATCCCCTTGTTCCCACTCTCTGTCCAACATTAAAAAGCAGTGTTAGGGGGGTATCCTACACCTTCCAAGCAAATATCTTCCAAGACATACAGTTTATCCATACTGTGATCAGTCATTTACAGGACACTGACAGTCAGACAACACCAACCAGGAGAGATATACGTTGTTGACCACCTTCCCCTGTGGTCCATACAGGTGAACAGTTAATTATTGCTTGTTTTAATTCTTCTATTGTATACTACTTATGAGATTTATTTGCCTCTAATTTACATGCACATGAGGATACCCATTCTGAAGTTACAGTTAAAACCACCTTCCTTTTTACAGACATTTCACCTTTCTCACTCTGGAGTAAGTGAGATACTTAGTAAAGCAACATTTAGTGGAGATCTTATTGTGCATTTATAACCATTTACCATATAGGCGCTATATCAATCGCCTCTCTGACTATATATATATATATATATATATATATATATATATATATATATATATATATATATATATATATATATATATATAATGAAAACAAAACAATATATAAACTTGCTTAATCGAATAAATAAAATAAAAAAAACAAATGTGATAGTGCACAAAAATGTCCCAGGGTAGGTAATCACGATGATTATTAGCAGGTGAACCTCAGGGAAAAAAGGAAAAACACATATAGTGAAGTCCTGTGGTTATTCAAGTATTAAAAAAAGAGCAAAGAACGGAACTCACATTCTCCAGAGCTTCAAAATCAAGCTCTAGATAATAAGGCACTGGAAACTCCTAATAGGCGACAAAGGCAAAGATCGATATCCCAGCTGGGTTAAAACTCCACATGTAATGAATCAGAAGTGGATAAAAGAATATAACACTTTATTTAAAAAACAAGTTAGTCACAAGGCATACATATGAGACTGTCCCAGTCAAAGACCACTGTAAACAAAGACCATGTTTTCACAGTGTCTACTGAATGCCGTTTTCAGTCTGGTAAGGAAAAAGACTGCGCCTCTTTTGTGACGTCACTCTGCTCTGATGTACGTTTTGCCAATGAAAGCTTGGCTTTTTTGAGGATCCTTGTCTCTCAGTCAGGACTGTGCTAGGTGGAATGGAGTCCCAGTACTCCACAGGAATATAAGACAAAAAAGAGATCCAAGCAGTCCTTGTGAAAAAAATATAGTAAATTCTTGCAGTATACTAAAAATAGTCTTTATTTAAGGACTCCATACAAAAGGTAAGGGAAAGAAGATCAGGCTGACCGGTTTTGGTCTCACAGACCGTTGTCATAGACATAAAATACAAGTTACAGGTGTGTGGTATTTAAGTTACAGGTGGATAAAAATACCTCCCATTGGGGGCCACATAACACAGACCGTTGTCATAGACATAAAATACAAGTTAAAGGTGTGTGGTATTTAAGTTACAGGTGGATAAAAATACCTCCCATTGGGGGCCACATAACACAGACCGTTGTCATAGACATAAAATACAAGTTACAGGTGTGTGGTATTTAAGTTACAGGTGGATAAGAATACCTCCCATTGGGGGCCACATAACACTCCCTCTTAACCCTTTGATGACTTAATAGTACTTTCTGATTATTCATGGAAAATGTGGACAAACAATGTAATAAATAACAATGGGGTGAGTATAGATATAGGAACAAGTGGATATCCACAGCGCCAAAGTGCAACCATGCAAGCTCCTCCCAAGAGCAAGATCTCTCAACCAGATCTCAGAAAAAAGTACCAAGATTTGAGCAAGAGGAAGAGTGCTAAATTAGCTCCGGATTAGGAGGCTAATAAGCTAAGGTGGGATCTATCAGGGTGGATACAAGGATAAAGTGTGAAGTATGATATAGATCGGTATTTATTTAACAAATCTAAAACTTAACACATCTAAAAAAACTTCTTAAAAACTCCTATACGATGATTTGACAATAAAAATACAAATACAATAAATCCCTATTGGTGATCAAAGATGGTGTATCTATGTCTGTACAATATGTTATATCTATACAGGATGCTTATGAATCCTATAAACTAAAAACATCCAGATATCTCCTTTGAGGAAAGGGTGACACAGAATCCTGATAAGACCAACAATAATGTGTTGTACAAACTGTGTTCAAAAGTGAGTCAAAGTTAATATTAAAGTTTATAATCCAAATGTGGAATCCCAAATGAAGGAGTTAATTCCAGATATGTGTATTGGTGTCCAAAGTTAAAAAATATATAATATAAGAGAAAAATCTTAAAAGAAAAAATTATAAGAAAAAATCCAAAAAGGTGTACACCTCAGACTAAAAATGGTGAAAAAATATAATACTAAAAAAATAAAAATATAAACACGTGGACTGTGAAAAAATATATTAAGTAGAAAATGTTGAGAAAAATGTATAAATATAATATCCAATTGTGGGTTGTAAAAGTAAAGGTCTTTATGTGGTTATCCTTAAACCGTAATTATCCTTAAATATCCTTAAATAATGGTGATCATCAGATTGTATTGAAAGGTCTTCTAAACAGTGTATGACGATCTCCTATAAGAGATAAAGTACATAGTGCAATATTGCTAATATATCCTTAACAATAAGTATTATGCTTACCAATTAGGATGAACCTGAGTCGTTAAATCAGCGTGTCTATGTGTTTCGATCCTAAACAGGATCTTTCTCAAGACTGATAACGTCTATGATCGAATGGCTCCTTAAAAAGGTGTATTTGACTAATCATGGGGCTTCAAACAAATGGCAAAATTCCTCCTTGCAACCGGAAATGATCTTGTACCTTGTCATATCTGGTTCCGTTGCGGTGTCCCAAACCGGAAATCGTCTATAATGACGTCATATTTGGTTAGTGTAATTTCCGGTTGGAGTAATATCTGGATACGTGTTTCTGGAATCCTGTTTACTTTTGTTATCCAAGATAAATAGAAGCTATCATGGTGGGGAATATATACCAAGATGGAGAATGTATACATGTATATAATTTAATGAGTGATTCACATAAAAAAGACAAGGTATATACTCATATCTAATTGTTTATGTGTGTGTTATATTCTAATGTTTTCCACGGACTCAGATCCATGCTTAAAGGTACTATTGTCTACCAAATGGGCTTAGAAACAAACCACCAGATATGACAAGGTACAAGATCAATAATCTGCAGTGCTTAATGTATGGTTATTGAAATATAGGGGCCGATTTATTAAAAGTGAGCAGACATGATACGATGTACCATATCATGTCCACCGCACATCGATAAATGCTGACAGCATACGCTGTCTGCATTTATCATTGCACAAGCAGTTCTTGGGAACTGCTTGTGCAATGCCGCCCACTGCAGATTCCTGGCCAATCGGCAGGGGGTGTCAATCAGCCCGATCGTATGTGATCGACAGGTTGATGTCGGCAGCCTCAGAGCAGGCGGACAAGTGCAGAAACAGGGGCATAAAGTTCCATTCGGAGCTTGATAATTCAGCCCCATAAAGTACAATTGGAATTAAACCTTATCCCCCCCCCCCTCCCCTTCTCCCAAGACCTCTATACCCCAACTCTATAACTATTGATATTATCATCATTAACCCAACCCATACCCCCCAACTGTCCTGATTTTCCCGGGACAGTCCCGATTTTAGGGGTCTGTCCCGGGTTGTTAGCCATCTGTCCCACGATTCTTTTTTTTTAAAATTATATTGGGCCCATACTCAGAAGCAGCTGGCTTTTCTCTCCCAGGGTTAGATACCTGTTAGATTCCCTGTGGAAAAGGAATGGTGTGTGGGTTAAGCAGGAGTAAGAAGGCTGTATACCCTCTGACCTCAGGTAATGGTGACCTCTCTAAATTACCTCTGGTAGTGATGACATCTAACCCCTGGTGATAATACTAACATGCCTTCAGTTTTATACAATGAGCAGTGCTAACACCAGGGTAACAAACAGTGGCAGCTGCAGACTGCCAGCTAATGTGCTTGCCAACCCCAGGACCCCATATTACAGATACATATATATGATGTAGTGTGTGTGGCTATCTATATCTATAAGTCTGTGTGTATATCTGTATGTATAAGTGTAAGGTTTGTAGTGTGTGTGTGTGTGTATCTATAAGTATAAGTTTGTGTGTGTATCTCCATGTTTAAGTGTATGCTATATAGTGTGTGTGTGTGTGTGTGTGCATGTATAAATGTAAGCTATGTAGTTTGTGTGTCTATCTGTATCTAAAAGTCTGTGTGTGTATCTGTATGTATATGTTTATGCTATGTAGTGTGTGTATCTGCATGTATAAGCGTTAGCTATGTAGTGTGTAGTGTGTATCTGTATGTATAAGTTTGTATCTGCATGTATAAGTGTATGCTATGTAGTGTGTGTATGTATAAATGTAAGCTATGTAGTGTGTGTGTGTGTATCTGTATGGATAAGTGTGTATCTGCATATGTATAAGCGTGTATCTGCATGTATAAGTGTATGCTATGTAGTATGTGTGTATCTGCATGTATAAGTGTCATATTCCTGTAGCTTTAAGAACTAAGACCAACCCACTCCTTCACCTCCCTTTAAAGGTGTGTTCACTACACCTGTGCTTTGCTTGATAATTGAAGTTTGTAGTTCCCACTCTGCTTCAAGCTCTAAAGCTAAATTCTACAGATCCTGCTTTTATACCTGTTAAAGGAAATCCTTGTTGTCATTTCTCCAGCTTCTAAACCTAAGAAGCATTTCCTGCTGCTTTACACTTCAAGGAACAGTCTTTGGCAGCAACTCTTGCAAGTCTGTGTTAACTCTGCAGTCTGATTTTCCAGCCAGCTCCATTACTGAGTGTTTACCTCTACCAGGAAATAAGAACATCTTCCCTGCTGTGATCCATTTTGACTCAGTGCCAACTTCGCTCTCTGCAGTTCTAAACTCACTCGCAAGTATCATTAATTTTATATACAATTGTCTCTAGCTGTATATATTCTTATCCAAAGTTCTGCTGACATACAAACTGTTAAAGTGCTCACAACTGGTTAAATCTGGCTCTCTCCTTCTCTCTGCATCACACACTCTGCCTGCTGTAACCTGATACCTCTTGATATATGGACACTGCAGACTGCAAATCAGTTTCTCATTTCTAAGCTTAACTATAAAGAGACTTTGCTATAAAATTCTGCTTTTCTCAGACAATACCAATAAGCTGCTTGTTTGCTGCCTCCTATCTTTAAAGAACACAACTCTTTACAACTGTGTAAAATATACAAAGGCTTCATTTCATCTGTTTTATTCACTTTATTTTGATTTTGTAAAGTGTTATAAAAAGAACTTGTACTAAGTAAACCAGCTATCTCCCTTGGTAATAACCTTTTGTATAAGCCTGTTTTACTTAAGGTTCTCTGGGAATAGCCACATTATACAAGCTTATAACAGAATTATCAAGCCATAAAGAAATTTACTAACATATATACATTATAGTTTAAAGCTTGTATATAAAAAAATCATGGATCCTGCCTCAATGGCAATTGAAATAGCTTCCTTAAACCAGAAAGTTGAAATTTTAGCACAAGGTTTGACTGAAGTTAAAAATGAAAACCACACCCTGAAGAGGTTAATGAATGATTTCTTTTCAAGGAAAGAGGCTGATCACCCTGAACCACAGGTTAACCCTCCACACATTTTTTCTGGTGAAAGAACACGCTTTCGTGAATTCAGAAATGCATGCATGCTGATGTTTTCCATGAAGCCCAGGACATATTATACTGACAAGATCAAGGTTTGTACTACCATCTCTTATCTAACTGGAGATCCCCGTTCGTGGGCTGATAAGTTTTATGAAACTGATGATCCTATTTTGAATTCTATCAGTGAATTTTTTAAGGAGATGGCTGTCTTATATGAGGATTGCAACACCCAGTTAACCGCAGAAACAAATTTGCGCACCCTGAAGCAAGGCAAACGTCCAGTTGAGGACTATGTGGCAGATTTTCAGCTCTGGGCTACAGATTCACAGTGGAATACTGTAAGTCTAAAGAAGCAATTCCGTTTAGGTCTCTCTGAACATCTTAAGGATGAGATCTCTCGCATTGAACCTCCAGACACCATGGAATCCCTCATAAAGATATGCATAGCCATGGACAGACGATACAGAGAGAGGAGAGCTGAAAAACAACACCCAGAAACTTACCTCAAAAGGTTTACACCCTCTCATTCTGAAAAGACCTCCACAGCCCCTGTGCCCATGGAAATTGGGGCCATCCGAGGACCATTATCCCAAGAAGAGAAACAGAGAAGGAGGATTTCAAACCTCTGTATGTACTGTGGGAATAAAGAACACAGTGTCTCTTCCTGCCCTATTCTGGACCGGCAAAAAAGGGGTAAGATTCTTATAGTTAACCCAAATACTGATAACATTCATGAATCACAATTAACTTTCACATTGTCTTGACAGTGGGACCAGCATCTTCTCAAGACTGAGGCGCTGATAGATTCTGGAGCTTATGGAAGCTTCATTGACAAAACCCTTGTAGATACTAATAAAATACCTTGTGTGCAAAAGCAAACCCCTATCTATGTGAAGGTTATTGATGGCTCTACACCCTCATATACCATTGCAGTATTCAGACTTTTCAGATGTATTTGACCTTAAGGAAGCCGAAAATCTACCTCCACACAGACCTTATCATTGCCCCATTGATACTAAACCTGGGTCTATCATACCATTCGGCCGAATTTTTCCACTCTCTCAAAAAGAATTAAAATTTCTCAGAGAGTACCTAGACGATAATCTAAGGAAAGGTTTTATTTCTACCTCAACCTCTCCTGCAGCAGCGGGCATATTCTTTGTCACAAATAAAGATGGGACCTTACGCCCAATCATTGACTACAGAGCATTAAACTCTATTACGATTAAAAATAGGTATCCACTTCCTTTAATACCTGAATTACTTGAACGGTTAACAGATGCAACCATCTTTACCAAACTAGATTTGAAGGGAGCATACAATTTAATCAGGATAAAAAGCGGTGACGAATGGAAAACAGCATTTAGAACCCGTTATGGTCTCTTTCAATATAATGTTATGCCATTCGGCTTAACTAATGCTCCGGCCACATTTCAATTTTTCATAAACGATATTTTCAAAGACTTAATGGATGTGTGTGTTGTAATATATCTAGACGATATTTTGATATACTCCAAAAATCTAACTGATCATGTAAAACATGTAAGATGGGTTTTGTCTAGATTAAGAGAACATCAGCTATACGCCAAGGCTGAGAAATGTGTATTCCATGTAAAGACAATAAAATTTTTGGGTTACATAATTTCCCCTAACGGTGTAAACATGGATCCAGAGAAGGTTACATCCATACTCAAATGGCCTGTACCTACCTCTGTGAAATCACTTCAGAGGTTTCTAGGCTTCTCTAATTTTTATAGGAGATTCATCAAAGGATTTTCATCCATTGTCCAACCTCTAACTAAGTTAACCGGTAAGAATCGACTCGTTTGGACTGTAGAAGCCCAACAAGCTTTTGAGCACTTAAAAGAATGTTTTACTTCAGCTCCTATCCTACAGCTTCCTAATCCAGAATTTCAATTTGTGTTAGAGGTTGATGCTTCCACTGTTGGTATTGGTGCTATTCTCTCCCAACAACAAACCGATACTTCAGTCCTACATCCTGTAGCCTTTTACTCTCGACTCCTGTCTATAGCTGAAAGGAATTACTCCGTTGGGGACCTGGAACTTCTAGCTATCAAATGTGCCCTGGAACACTGGAGACACCTACTGGAAGGGACACTCAAACCTTTTACAGTTCTTACAGATCATAAGAATTTACAAATCTTAGAAAAAACAAGACCTTGTCATCAAGACAAGTCCGATGGTCTTTATTCCTGGACCGATTTAACTTTCAGATCACATATAGACCAGGTTCAAGGAACATCCAAGCTGATGCTCTTTCCCGTTCTTTCATTAAACATAATGAAAAGGAAGAACAACAAACAGTTATACCGTCGACCAAGTTTATAGCTGTAACTTCTAGCCTACAAAAAGACATTTTATTAGCTTTACTAAAAGATTCTACCATTCCATCATGCTGCGTAAAGGACACCACTTCAGGTTTATACTTCTACAACAATTTGTTATACGTTCCTCCTTCTGTAAGGAAGGAGATCCTACATCTACATCATACGAACCCTATGTCCGGTCATCCTGGAATCACTAAAACCCAGGATTTATTAACAAGGAATTACTGGTGGCCTGGTTTAAGACAAGATGTAGTTACCTTTGTGTCAGATTGTCATGTATGTGCAGCTTGCAAAAAAGAACACCACAGACCTTTTGGTTTACTAAAACCATTACCTATACCTGAAGTCCCTTGGACCATGATTGGAATGGACTTCATAGTCGAATTACCACCATCTAATTCATTCACAACCATATTAGTGGTTATAGATCATCTTACTAAACTCTCTCATTTCATACCTCTTAAGAGAATTCCAAACGCTATCACAACAGCTAAAACATTCTTTGATCACATTGTGAAACTCCATGGTTTACCGACCTCTATAGTCACTGATCGAGGGACTCAATTCACATCCAGGTTTTGGAAGGCACTATGTAAATTGTTAAGAATCTCCTCTAGAATGACAACAGCATTTCATCCCCAATCTAATGGCCTTACTGAAAGACTGAATCAGACTTTGGAGCAATACTTAAGGTGTTATATCTCACAGAACCAGGATGACTGGGTTGAATGGTTACCGCTTGCAGAGTTCGCATACAACAACTCCATCAACTCTTCTACTAAAGTCTCACCCTTCTTTGCCACTTATGGTTACCATCCAACCACTGTACCCAACTTCATCTCAACCTCAAAATCACCTTATGCTCTGGATTATGTCTCTAATTTGAAACAAACTTTGACTTCCCTAAAGATTCACTTAGAGAAATCTAAATGTACCCAAAAGAGTTATTTTGATAAAAAAACGTCTAACTCCACCTCAATACTCAGTTGGCGATAGAGTTTGGCTCTCAACAAAAAACCTCAAATTAAAGGTACCAAGCAAAAAACTGGCTAACCAGTTCATAGGTCCGTTCAAGATAAAAAGAATGATCAACTCTAATGCAGCGATTCTTGATCTACCTGTATCTTACAGGATACACCCATCCTTCCATGTTTCTCTACTTAAACCCTATCAAGGATCTGATGTTAATATTCCTCAAGTCATCGAGGACTCTCCTCAGCTGATAGAAGATCAAACGGAATTCGAAGTGGAATCAATTCTGGATTCGCGCCGCCGGGGTAGAACAATTGAGTATCTAGTACATTGGAAAGGGTATGGTCATGAGGAGGATTCTTGGATATCCCTTAGGGACTTACATGCTCCACAATTGCTCACATCCTTCCATCGTCTACATCCTGACAAACCAGGTTTGGAGCCGGGAAGGGGGCGCCCCTGAAAGGGGGGATCTGTCATATTCCTGTAGCTTTAAGAACTAAGACCAACCCACTCCTTCACCTCCCTTTAAAGGTGTGTTCACTACACCTGTGCTTTGCTTGATAATTGAAGTTTGTAGTTCCCACTCTGCTTCAAGCTCTAAAGCTAAATTCTACAGATCCTGCTTTTATACCTGTTAAAGGAAATCCTTGTTGTCATTTCTCCAGCTTCTAAACCTAAGAAGCATTTCCTGCTGCTTTACACTTCAAGGAACAGTCTTTGGCAGCAACTCTTGCAAGTCTGTGTTAACTCTGCAGTCTGATTTTCCAGCCAGCTCCATTACTGAGTGTTTACCTCTACCAGGAAATAAGAACATCTTCCCTGCTGTGATCCATTTTGACTCAGTGCCAACTTCGCTCTCTGCAGTTCTAAACTCACTCGCAAGTATCATTAATTTTATATACAATTGTCTCTAGCTGTATATATTCTTATCCAAAGTTCTGCTGACATACAAACTGTTAAAGTGCTCACAACTGGTTAAATCTGGCTCTCTCCTTCTCTCTGCATCACACACTCTGCCTGCTGTAACCTGATACCTCTTGATATATGGACACTGCAGACTGCAAATCAGTTTCTCATTTCTAAGCTTAACTATAAAGAGACTTTGCTATAAAATTCTGCTTTTCTCAGACAATACCAATAAGCTGCTTGTTTGCTGCCTCCTATCTTTAAAGAACACAACTCTTTACAACTGTGTAAAATATACAAAGGCTTCATTTCATCTGTTTTATTCACTTTATTTTGATTTTGTAAAGTGTTATAAAAAGAACTTGTACTAAGTAAACCAGCTATCTCCCTTGGTAATAACCTTTTGTATAAGCCTGTTTTACTTAAGGTTCTCTGGGAATAGCCACATTATACAAGCTTATAACAATAAGTGTATACTATGTAGTTTCTGTGTATCTGCATGTATAAGTGTATGCTGTGTAGTGTGTGTGTATATGCCTGTATAAGTGTATGCTATGTAGTGTGTGTAACTGCATGTATAAGTGTATGCTATGTTGTGTGTGTGTGTGCATCTGCTTGTGTAAGTGTATGCTATGTAGTGTGTGTGTGTATCTGTATGTATAAGTGTATGCTATGTAGTGTGTGAGTATCTACATGTATAAGTGTAAGCTATGTAGTGTGTTTGTATCTGTAAGTATAAGTGTGTATCTGCATGTATAAGTGTATGCTATGTAGTGTGTGCATCTGCATTTATAAGTGTATGCTGTGTAGTGTGTAGTGTGTATCTGCCTGTGTAAGTGTATGCTATGTAGTGTGTATCTGCCTGTGTAAGTGTATGCTATGTAGTGTGTGTGTGTGTGTATGCATGTGTAAGTGTATGCTATGTAGTGTGTATCTGCCTGTGTAAGTGTATGCTATGTAGTGTGTGTGTGTGTATCTGCATGTGTAAGTGTATGCTATGTAGTGTTTTACTGTGCATTTTTGCTGACTTTAAAGGCCAGAATATTAATGGAGAATGCAGAGAGCAGTTTTAAAGAATTTATTATTAAATGTCCAATTAAGATAAAAAATATTTAGCACTGTCTCTGCAAAGGCTAATTAAATACATAGCTCACATAGCTATACCAGTGGTGTGAGCGTGTGTTTGATTTGCTGCCTAAGTGTATTAAAAGATATTTATTAATTATTTATTTATAAAATATTTTACCAGGAAGGATACATTGAGATTTCTCTCGTTTTCAAGTATGTCCTGGGACCACAAAACATTGCATTGTTACAATAAGGTACAATAAAATACAGAAACAATATTAATAATATAATATAAATAATGTGCTGGTATTGGATCGGAGGTTATAGGAGGTGGGAATAGCCGGGGAGAGCATTCTGCTCAGGTAGGATGGGAGCTTCCCAGAAAAGCTCTTAAACACAAGGCTGGAACGATGAAGGGTGCGTCTGGATTCAGACAGTTTAGTTCTTTTAGCCTGTCACAATGGCTGATCGGAACAGCCAATAGTATGCGAGCTCAATCTGATTGGCTGATCGGATCGGCCAATCGGATTGAACTTGATTCTGATTGGCTGATTCCATCAGCCAATCAGAATATTCCTACCTTAATTCTGATTGGCTGATAGAATCCTATCAGCCAATCGGAATTCAAGGGACGCCATCTTGGATGACGTCATTTAAAGGAACCGTCATTCGTCGTTCAGTCGTCGGCCAGGATGGATGTTTCGCGGTGGAGGTCTTCAGGATGCTGCCGCTTCGCTCCGGATGGATGCCGCTTGGATGAAGACTTCAATCGGATGGAAGACCTCTTCTGGCCCGCTTGGATGAAGACTTCAGCCGGATCATGGACCTCTTCAGCCCCCCGCTTGGCTTGGATCAGGACATCGGAGGAGCTCTTCTGGACCGATCGGTGAACCTGGTATGGTGAAGACAAGGTAGGATGATCTTCAGGGGCTTAGTGTTAGGTTTATTTAAGGGGGGTTTGGGTTAGATTAGGGGTATGTGGGTGGTGGGTTGTAATGTTGGGGGGGTATTGTATGTTTTTTTTTACAGGCAAAAGAGCTGAATTTCTTGGGGCATGCCCCGCAAAGGGCCCTGTTCAGGGCTGGTAAGGTAAAAGAGCTTTGAACTTTAGTAATTTAGAATAGGGTAGGGCATTTTTTTTATTTTGGGGGGCTTTGTTATTTTATTAGGGGGCTTAGAGTAGGTGTAATTAGTTTAAAATTGTTGTAATATTTTTCTTATGTTTGTAAATATTTTTTTATTTTTTGTAACTTAGTTCTTTTTTATTTTTTGTACTTTAGCTAGTTTATTTAATTGTATTTATTTGTAGCAATTGTATTTAATTAATTTATTGATAGTGTAGTGTTAGGTTAATTGTAGGTAATTGTAGGTAGTTTATTTAATTAATTTATTGATAGTCTAGTGTTAGGTTTATTTGTAACTTAGGTTAGGATTTCTTTTACAGGTAAATTTGTAATTATTTTAACTATTTTAGCTATTAAATAGTTCTTAACTATTTAATAGCTATTGTACCTGGTTAAAATAAATACAAAGTTACCTGTAAAATAAATATAAATCCTAAAATAGCTATAATATAATTATAATTTATATTGTAGCTATATTAGGATTTATTTTACAGGTAAGTATTTAGCTTTAAATTGGAATAATTTATTTAATAAGAGTTAATTAATTTTGTTAGATTTAAATTATATTTAACTTAGGGGGGTGTTAGTATTAGGGTTAGACAGCTTTAGGGGTTAATACATTTATTAGAATAGCGGCGAGATTCGGTCGGCAGATTAGGGGTTAATAATTGAAGTTAGGTGTCGGCGATGTTAGGGAGGGCAGATTAGGGGTTAATACTATTTATGATAGGGTTAGTGAGGCGGATTAGGGGTTAATAACTTTATTATAGTAGCGCTCAGGTCCGGTCGGCAGATTAGGGGTTAATAAGTGTAGGCAGGTGGAGGCGACGTTGTGGGGGGCAGATTAGGGGTTAATAAATATAATATAGGGGTCAGCGGTGTTAGGGGCAGCAGATTAGGGGTACATAAGGATAACGTAGGTGGCGGCGCTTTGCGGTCGGCAGATTAGGGGTTAATAAGTGTAGGCAGGTGGAGGCGACGTTGAGGGGGGCAGATTAGGGGTTAATAAATATAATACAGGGGTCGGCGGTGTTAGGGGCAGCAGATTAGGGGTACATAAGGATAATGTAGGTGGCGGTCGGCAGAATAGGGGTTAAAACATTTTTTTCGAGTGTCGGCGATGTGGGGGGACCTCGGTTTAGGGGTACATAGGTAGTTTATGGGTGTTAGTGTACTTTAGAGCACAGTAGTTAAGAGCTTTATAAACCGGCGTTAGCCCAGAAAGCTCTTAACTACTGACTTTTTTCCTGCGGCTGGAGTTTTGTCGTTAGATGTCTAACGCTCACTTCAGAAATGACTCTAAATACCGGAGTTAGAAAAATCCCATTGGAAAGATAGGATACGCAATTTACGTAAGGGGATCTGCGGTATGGAAAATTCGCAGCTGGAAAGTGAGCGTTAGACCCTATTTTGAGTGACTCCAAATACCGGCGGTAGCCTAAAACCAGCGTTAGGAGCCTCTAACGCTGGTTTTCACGGCTAACGCCAAACTCTAAATCTAGGCCCTAGTTTTTGATAGAGTTTAGATGCAAGTTTTTCTACGTGGAGGCCAAAAGATAGATTGGGGTCTAACAACATACGCAAGTATTTGAAAGAGTAGACTGCGGTCAGTGTGCAATTTGATTTTGTTTTTATGCGCAGATGGGAATTTTGTAGTTTGTGTAATTTAGGTACTGTTCCAAAGATCATTGTAACAGTTTTGTCAGTGTTTAGGAAGAGTTTGTTTTTTGAGATCCACTTCTACCTCTGTGAACTGGTCTTGGAGTACTGTCTCAATCTGCGGCAGATCGGATTTGCTTGCATAGATTACTGTGTCATCTGCGTACATGTGTACGGTTGAGGATTTGCAGATATTTGGCCGAACATTTATAATTAATGTGAATAGTAGGGGGCCGAGAATGGAACCTTGGGGAACACCACACGTAACTGGGAGAGGGAGGGAGTCGCTGTGAGAAATGGAGACATATTGTGACCGATATGATACATATGATCGAAGCCAGGTTAGCGGACCATCACCACTACCTGAGTTTTTTATTATTTTGAGCAGTAGTATGTCGTGGTCTACTGTGTCAAAGACCTTTACAAAATCAAGGTAAATAGCTATAGTTAGGTCTCCTTGTTCCATGCCAGTTTGGATGTCGTTGCAAACTTTTAGGAGGGCAGTAGTAGTGGAGTGGTTCGGGCGAAAACTTTAATTGATCAGGGGTCAGATAGTTAGATTGTGGGTAATACTCACAAAGTTGCGTATGGAATATCTTTTCTAAGATTTTTGACAATACTGGGAGCAATGATATTGGGCGATAATTAGAAAACAAGGTTATCTCTCCACTTTTATGGATTGGCACTACTCTTAATGTATCTTAATGACTCTGATGGGTACAGGTCTAAAATTTAACTTCTCTATATTGGGCCTTTGCAGATTCAGAGGGGCCTGATCTACATTTGTAGTTTCAGGATGTGTGTCATTTATTAGTTTGTCAATCAGGGTGGTGGAGCATCCGACAAAATAATTGTTAAAGGCCTTTGCTACTTCTAACAGTGGAGGGTTGGGAGTGGATTGGTGGATTGTTTAAGTTATTTATGATTTTCCAAAACTTTCTAGCCGGTATGCTTGAACTTTGATCACAATGAAGTGACATGAGGAATAGGAATTTGGACATAGTTTTTGTTTGGCCATATAGTGAATGGCATACTTTATAATTTTGTGACGTGGGGGTAGGAGGGTTATTTTTTATAACTCTCCACCAGCATTCAGCAGATAATTTACAGCAACAGAGCAGGCCATGGTGTATGATAATTTGTTTTCCAGTTTGAGGTGTGCTTATGGCGGTAATGATGTAAACAAAATTGGAGTGAGAAAAGGGTTATCATGAATATCAGTATGGTCATATTTGGATTCATGTTAGTGGAATGAGGTGTGTAGATGAAAATAAAACAAAAATACTAAAAAAAAAAAAAATTATATACTATCGATGTGGGATATATAGCTATTTGTAGGGAGAGAGGGTATGTATTCTTTAGGGTTAAGTGAATGGAAGGATGTGCTGATCAATGTTTGTCAGTTTAGGAGAATGAAAGTTGTGTGGGAGACTATCTATAAATGAGGAAATGAGCTTGGGTTGGGTGAGGAGCAGGGTGGGAGGGAAACTATCTTTCAGAGGTTACCTGGTTGCAAAGGGCAGTATACAGCTGAAATATGCAGGTCTGTGAATTTATTTAGACTGTGGCAGATATACTTTAAATTCAGCTGATTGCAGAGGGCAGGGGGACAGCTGAAATATGCAGGTCTGAATTTATTTAGACTGTGGCAGATATACTTTAATTCAGCTGAGAGAGAGAGCTATATTAGTGTTAGATGGGCCTTCCAAAAAAGTTAAGGGAGGGGATATCTATGGACATTTGAGCTAGGGGTCGTTCAGGCAAAAAACACACAGGGAAAGTTTACAAATTAGAAAGATATGAATTTATTTTAGATTTTTTTTATATTACTTTGGTCTTATGATTTATTTAAGGCCGGTCCCTGCTCTTGCCCACCGTATATCAATTTTTTGCCACGGGAGGTATCCCTCTTTTGAATTTTGAAATGTTGGTAGGTATTCCAACCTCTTATGCCTGATGTCTTGGGCTATACTTGTCCACAGGCCTAGACTGGCCATAGGGTATACAGGGAAAATGCCCGGTGGGCTAAGCTCTTATGTCGGCCTTGTTGCTATGTAGAAGCCCCCCTCTCTTAATATGGGTAACAATAGAAAAGCTGTTACAGCCTGCCTGTATTGTAATGTAGAAAGTACACACAAGACACAACTAAGATTGTAATCCACTCTATTATAATTTCTTACCTTGACTGCCATCTATCCCCTTTATGACCCATAATGAATCCTCTACCAGGCTGATCTTCTTTACATGTCCCCCGCCATCTGCTTCACCTCTCTGACATTCCCTCCACTGGCTTCCTCTAGCCTCCAGAATACAATACAGCATCCCCAACATTCAAGGCAGTTAATAACAATTTCCCCTCCTATATATTCCATATCCTTTCACATTCAAAGGTGATCTACAACAGTTGGCAACTCTTGGTCCAATGACATATTCATCTGGTAATACATTTTACCTTTTGTATATTATATCTTGTATATGTTAATAGAGTTGAATAATCTGATGCTTTAGAAATAAATGATAATAATAATAAAAATAAAAATAAATAATAATAATAATAATAATAATGAAGTATAGGGTTTCAAAGTAGTGCTCATACAAGCAGTGAAGTATGATTGGGTATCTAAACTACACATATATATTTTAGCCAATATTTCAAGTAGCATTACCAACAAAAATAATAATAATAATACATTTTGGATAATTACATTTTGAGTTTAATTTGGGTCCTTTGATTATCACTTATGGACATCTTAATATTCAAAATAAAATGTCTGAATGATCAAGTTATCTAATCTAATAGGGCTACCCAATATGATTTTATCCAGAAGCTCTAAAACAGTTTATACCCACTACCCATAATTACCCTATACCCATCACCACTACATTGTTCTCCAACATTTGTTTCAACATTCAAATGTCTTAAGAAGTTTTGAACAATTAATACTAACATTTAAATAATAAAAGTAACATTCAAGTTCTGATTCTAAAATTCAGGTGTTTATGAGAATCACCACAGTGTTTTACATTGAATATACTGAAATTAGCATCCATGTGCAGAAAGCAAATATTGAGTGTTCACTCAACATTTACCATTGGTTATTTCTAATAAAAGCATTAAACAAGTTGCCGAACTCTACTTCCTATCCATAAAATAAATTTAAAATAAAATCATCTCTATATCACTCTATTTGTCATCTGTGTTTGGGGCTCTTACTTTACACCTTCAATGAGAAATCTGACATTGAAGCCTGCAAATGATTTACAAGGTAATGAATACATTAAAAAAGGAAGAAAAAAAGTGTGAGAAAACTGGTAGGAGGTAAAAACTGGTGTCAGAAGTGATAGCCAAAAGACTTCTCTAGTAATTATGATTATCAAAACCATGGGAACAGATTGCATTTTTACAGATCATGCAGATTATATTGAGTTTGCCCCACTCTCCCATGGGCATAACTGGTGAACTGCAGGGTTCATAATCATGAAGTTGCTAAAGCAATGTGTTGACAAAGTTCTATTAAATCTAGTTTATTACTCCTGAATCAGAAGACAATACATTGTACTTGTTTAGTAAGATTACTTTAGGTCAGTGTAATTGATTTTCTGTACTCACTGTAAAAATTGATGAGTTAGATTGATAGAGGATGCAGGAGAAATCATGCATTTTATGGTAGGCATATAGTACTGATGGTTCTAGGGGCACAACTAGAAACCACAGAATTCTAGGACATTATATGAGGAAGGGACTTAAAGGGACAGTCAACACCAGAATTTTTGTTGTTTAAAAAGAAAGATAATCCCTTTATTACCCATTTTTTGCATAACAAACACAGTTATATATATATACACTTTTTACCTGTGTGGTTACTTTGTATCTAAGCCTCTGCAAACTACCCCCTTATTTCAGATCTTTTGACAGACT
Source organism: Bombina bombina (assembly GCF_027579735.1). Taxonomy (NCBI): domain Eukaryota; kingdom Metazoa; phylum Chordata; class Amphibia; order Anura; family Bombinatoridae; genus Bombina; species Bombina bombina. The sequence goes on from NC_069499.1 coordinate 80,940,377, forward strand.
TGCTTTTTAGCCAATCAGTGCTCACTCCAGGGTAACTTCATGTGTATGAGCTCAATGTTATCTATATTAAACACATGAACTAATGCCCTCTAGTGGTCAAAATGCATTCAGATTAGAGACAATCTTCAAGGTTTAGGAAAATAGCATATGAACCTCCTAGAATTAGATTTCAACTAAGAATACCAACTGAACAAGGCAAAATTGGTGATAAAAGTTAATTGGAAAGTTGTTTAAAATTACATTCCCTATTTAAATCATGACTTTAATACAAGTACCCTCACCTAAACTCTTTGTACGCTATATATTCTCTTTCTCTCGCTCTCTCTCTAGCTCTCTATATCTCTCTCTCCCTGTTCCTCTCTATCTCCCTCTCTTTCTCTCTGTCTGTCTCTCTCCCTCACACACTCATTCAGTGAATATGTACACCACTGTCCGCCCTTGATTGATAAATGGATCAAATGAGTATACCCCCAGAAATCTCTGCCCAGTTTGCATAGGATGAACCTCATTGTAACCATTAGGACATAAAGTAAAATGAAACAAAAAGGGGCGCAATCCGATATAGATTGTAGATTGCGGCGCAAGCGAGGGAACCCGCGTCGCCCGCAGTTTCAGCTCGCAACTCGAGCTATCCCATATACTGCGCCGTCAGAAGTCTGATAAACCAGCGATGTCCAGAAATCTGCGCAAGTACAAATTTCTGGCGTCGTCAGTAACTTACGGCACGTTAGAAACTGACGGCGCCTACAAAACCTGACTAAAGTCTAAATCACCCGCACTGTCTAACACGCCTCCCTAACATAGCCCGACACGTCTAACCCTCTATCCGCTATCCCCCCTCACTATCCTAACAATAAAATATGTATTAACCCCTAAACCGCCGCTCCCGGAGCCCGCCGCAACCTAATAAAGTTATTAACCCCTAAACCGCCGCCAGCTATATTAAATCTATAACCCCCTAAAGTGAGCCCCTAACACCGCCGCCATCTACCTTACCTACCCCCTAAAGTGAGCCCCTACCCTGTCGCTATCTATTTTAAAATTATTAACCCCTAATCTAATCCCCCTATACCGCCGCCAGCTATATTAAATTATTTAACCCCTAAAATACTAAACTATCCCTACCACTAAACCTAAGTCTAACCCTACAAATAGCCCTGAAAGGGGATTTTTGCATGGCATTGCCCCAAAGTAACAGCTCTTTTGCCAGCCCTTAAAAGGGCTTTTTGCGGGGCATGCCCCAAAGAATTCAGCTCTTTTGCCAGCCCTTAAAAGGGCTTTTGGCGGGGCTTTGTCACAAAGTAAACTGCTTTTTTGCCTACAATCTACATCCCCCTACACCGCGGCCACCTATAATAAATGTATTAACCCCTAATCTAATCCCCCTACACAGCCGCCAGCTATATTAACTATATTAACCCTAATTATATTAGGGTTAATATAGTTAATATAGTTATTATATTATATATATTAACTATATTAACCCTAATTATATTAGGGTTAATATAGTTAATATCGTTATTATATTATATATATATATAAAGTATAATAACCCTATCTAACTCTAACATCCCTAACTAAACTCTTATTAAAATAAATCTAATATTAATATTATTAATTAAAATATTCCTATTTAAATCTAAATACTTACCTATAAAATAAACCCTATTAGGGGGCTTAGAGTAGGTGTAATTAGTTTAAAATTGTTGTAATATTTTTCTTATGTTTGTAGATATTTTTTTATTTTTTGTAACTTAGTTTTTTTTTATTTTATGTACTTTAGTTAGTTTATTTAATTGTAGTTATTTGTAGATATTGTATTTAATTAATGTATTGATAGTGTAGTGTTAGGTTTAATTGTAGGTAATTGTAGGTATTTTATTTAATTAATTTAATGATAGTATAGTGTTAGGTTTAATTGTAACTTAGGTTAGGATTTATTTTACAGGTAATTTTGTAATTATTTTAACTAGGTAACTATTAAATAGTTCTTAACTATTTAATAGCTATTGTACATGGTTAAAATAATTACAAAGTTGCCTGTAAAATAAATATTAATCCTAAAATAGCTACAATGTAATTATAATTTATATTGTAGCTATATTAGGATTTATTTTACAGGTAAGTATTTAGCTTTAAATAGGAATAATTTATTTAATAAGAGTTAATTAATTTCGTTAGATTAAAATTATATTTAATTTAGGGGGGCGTTAGTGTTAGGGTTAGACTTAGCTTTAGGGGTTAATACATTTATTAGAGTAGCGGTGAGCTCCGGTCGGCAGATTAGGGGTTAATAATTTAAGTTAGGTGTCGGCGATGTTAGGGAGGGCAGATTAGGGGTTAATACTATTTATTATAGGGTTAGTGAGGCGGATTAGGGGTGAATAACTTTATTATAGTAGCGCTCAGGTCCGCTCGGCAGATTAGGGGTTAATAATAATATGCAGGGGTCAGCGATAGCGGGGGCGGCAGATTAGGGGTTAATAAATGTAAGGTTAGGGGTGTTTAGACTCGGGGTACATGTTAGAGTGTTAGGTGCAGACGTAGGAAGTGTTTCCGCATAGCAAACAATGGGGCTGCGTTAGGAGCTGAACGCGGCTTTTTTGCAGGTGTTAGGTTTTTTTTCAGCTCAAACAGCCCCATTGTTTTCTATGGGGGAATCGTGCACGAGCACGTTTTTGAGGCTGGCCGCTTGCGTAAGCAACTCTGGTATCGAGAGTTGAAGCTGCGTTAAAAATGCTCTACACTCCTTTTTTGGAGCCTAACGCAGCCTTTATGTGGACTCTCAATACCAGAGTTATTTTTATGGTGCGGCCAGAAAAAAGCCGGCATTAGCTACGCGGGTCCTTATCGACAAAACTCTAAATCTAGCCGTAAGATAGCTACAATATAATGAATAATTACATTATAGCTATGTTAGGGTTTATATTTATTTTACAGGTAAATTGTTAATTATTTTAACTAGGTATAATAGCTATTAAATAGTTATTAACTAGCTACCTAGTTAAAATAATTACCCAATTACAAATACACCTACACTATCAATAAATTAAAGAAACTACAAATATCTATCTAAAAATACAATTAAATAAACTAAACTAAATTACCAAAAAAAACAAACACTAAATTACAAAAAATAAAAAAAAGATTACAAGATTTTTAAGCTAATTACACCTATTCTAAGCCCCCTAATAAAATAATAAAGCCCCTCAAAATAAACAAATTCCCTACCCTATTCTAAATTAAAAAAAGTTCAAAGCGCTTTTACCTTACCAGCCATTAAAAGGGCCTTTTGTGGGGGCATGCCCCAAAGAAAACTGCTCTTTTGCCTGAAAAAAAAGACACAATACCACCCCCCAACATTACAACCCACCACCCACATACCCCTAATCTAACCCAAACCCCCCTTAAATAAACCTAACACTACCCCCCTGAAGATCTCCCTACCTTATCTTCACAAACTCCTCATCCGATCCGGGCGATGTCTTCCAGCAAGCAGCAGTGAAGTCTTCTTCCATCCGGGCGATGTCTTCAAGCAAGCGGCAGAGAGTCTTCTTCCATCGGCGATGTCTTCAAGCAAATCGGCATCTTCAATCTTCTTTCTTCGCTCCTCCGCCGCGGAGCATCCATCCGGCACGACGACTTCCCGACGAATGAGGTTCCTTTAAATGATGTCATCCAAAATGGCGTCCGTCGAATTCCGATTGGCTGATAGGATTCTTGGATGACGTCATTGTTTTTTTTTTTTTAGTTTTGATCATAAATTTTGTTTTATTGTTGGACTTTTCATAATAACTTTTTTCTTTCACTTTTGTGGATTTCTATCTTATGACTCTTTCAGTATCTCCATGGGAAAACATTTTTTTTTTCTATTTCTTTTTACTTCTTTACACAAGATTTTTATTTGATTTTTATTTTGTAGCACTCTATACTAGACTTTTTATTTACATTAAATTATATTTTCTTGTTTCATTTATTTTTCACTGTATTAAAATGATAATAATACCAATAATAATAATCAAATAACAATGATCTATTCAACTTAAAGTGATGGTAAACTTTTGAATTTTTCAAATTCAGAATGTTAGTAAAATATTTAGCTGGTGTTTCATTCATCAATTCATAAAATTGTGCTATACTTTTAAATCTAGATATGAAATTCAAATACCTGTGCTCTGCCACCCACTTCAAATTCATAATCTCTATGAGCCAACGGCTTGACCTGCTCTCCAATCAAAGCTCTAGCTACAACAAAAGTGCCATATGGGGAGAGTGCCGACTGGAGAACAACTCAAACCGCCAGCCCACAGAAAAACTGACTTTTTTATTTTTTTTATTTAAGAATTTTATTTGGTTTTTAACATAACATATAACAATTGGAGACTCGCAGGTCTCCTGCTCAAAGTGACACAATTTCTAGAAATTAAGGATTCCATAAGCCCAAAGTGAAACAATTTCTAGAAATTAAGGATTCCATAAGCATATTAATATGATGGTATAAGTATACAAGAAACATGCATAGACAAAAAAAAAAAAAATGAAAGAAGTACATGAATACTGTTATAAGTGTCTAGGTACTAAAGGTTTAGACAAATGTAAATTCCTCCTATGACACAAGTGGACACTCTTGGCCCCCTAATAAGTTAGTAAAATATAATGGAGGAAAACTGAAGCTATAGGTGGTCACTCATGGACTATTAATGTAATAACATTGCCACTTTTGGGCTATCTACGCATAATCGTTAATAACAGTAATAGGGGAACAGAAGGAAGACACAATTAGAAACAAAACCACCCCTGGACTTTAGCGCCCGCTGGTACATAAATCAGAGGGAGTAAAACTATAGTTTAATGCCAAGAGTATAACCAAATGTGTAACCTGTAAAGAAGGCCTAACCTCACAGTAAATGTAGAATGTAAAGCAACACCTTGATACCATATTTGATAATTACAATAGAACTCTATGTGCCAAGTGTACATTCCCTAGCAGGTGAGGTTGTGAATTGCCCTGGGAGTCAATAACGAAATTGAGCCTCTTAACCGTTAAATTGCATGACTATTAAAGTTAAAAAATGTAATGTAAGGGCCAAGGAAGCATATTATGTGAGTGCAGGATTATTTGTTGAGCGCAGGTGACTCAGTTATGTACTTTACAATGACAAGAGGAGGAAAATTAATTGGCACTACAATAAAATACCCTGTAGACAGAGAGTAATATAAAACATGCAATTTCAATACATTCTCTTTATGAGATCCTCGGTGTAACATGAGTCCTGGTAACTCTAGTAGTAGATGTTATTCATAAACGGCTCTATCCTGTGTAGACACAGGTAAGACAGGCTGACAGCGTGAGAAATGCAAATAAATAGTTATACGTAACAGTCACAAAGGAGGACCTCAAATATCAGGATTTCTGTTTTTTGAAAAGCCTTGTTAGACCTGAGCTGCTAGGCTTATGGCAGTTGCGTCCCGCTGCTAATGTCTATAATCAATACAACCGTAGGCTTCTGTGATGTTAGGACTCGAGTTGGTAAAAAACATCAACTAGTATGAAAGCTTCCCTGCAGAACTTAGCGGGCAGTCGTGGGATTTTGAAGGGCCCTCTAAGAAAGGGAAAAGTGCAGCTCTCTAACCTATGCCCACTCTGCTGAATGAAATAAAAAGTCTTACCAGCATGTTGCTGAACAAGTGAGGGCGAGGCTGCAGGAGACCAAGGGTCCTAGCTTTCGGTAATCCCCTTCCACTAACTGCGTCTTTATTGCTAGAGATCAGGGGTTGTGACCCAAAAAGAATATCCAGGATCAGAGACCCTGGGTTACGCCATGCCTGACTACTGTTCATCTGGGCGTACTCGAGTCCGGAAGGGATTTCCTCTCTGATCACCGCTCCAGTTTGCACTGAGACCAGGGGTGGTCGAGTCGGCATGATGCTCCTAGTTAATCTCGACAGCTCCGGTGAAGCAGAAACAGAGATGTTCCGTTTTTTGGCAGGGACCCCAGCTGCACCTCCAGGGTTGCGATGAGCAGCATACTCCCTTAGCAGATAAGGTATAGACATTGCCATCACCTTTATTTCAGAATCAGATGATGGACTTATGATGTCTAAGTCCACAGTGACTGGTATATCTCTTAAGGCTGCAGGGCTCTCAATTCAGAGCTGTAAGGTAGGTATAAATCTCCATCCAAATGTTTGAAAGATGCAGCCCCCACTGCTAAGCCTCGGCAGCGTATGATTCAGCTCAGCTCCATTTGGGAATGCGGATCTCCTCTCCAAACTGATCGGGTGCCCCATCGGTTCACCAGGTGGCTTACACACAATGGCTAGGTCACTGTTTGGGGAGTTTTCACCATGGAGTGAACTTTGCGAATGTTTGGTAGATAGAGTCTCAGCAGGCGTTTGGATCGGATACCTTAGGGATTTGGCTTGTAGCTCCTGCGACTCTCCTTTAGCTCTTGCACATATGCCTTTTAGGGAGGCAAATTCCCCATCTACAATTGCGCGCAGCTTACTGAAGTGGGATTCCAGTATGGCTGTAACTTCCCGGCGGTTCAGTTTAGGTTCCAGCGCCATATTAAGAGGACAGTGCGTGAGTGTTGTGTAGAAACGTTATGTCCCTTTTCCCCTTAGGTAGTAGTATTTCCGATGTCAGGAACTATGTAACAGGTTATTCTCCTTCTGATCCTTATTCAAGAGTTATCAGTATCTATGTACTGAAGGTTGTGTAGTAAATAGTACTACTCGTAACCCCAGTCTCCCAGGGGGGGGGAATATGCGAAATCCCCGGCTCCAGGACCTGCCAGACACTTAATAAATGGGGCAGACTTGAGGCCTAGCTTCAAAACTTTGACAGAGCGGTCAATCCAGAGAGTTTCCCCTAGGACTGTCAATTTCTTGAGTCTTATAGTATCCCTCTGGCCCTTATCTACAGAATTAGAAACCTTTGAAAAGAAAAGCAATAAAATATTGTAGAAAACACTGCAGTAGAACCAGGAGCTCCCACAAAACACGTCCTGTCTCTGCAACTGTAGGCTCCGCCCCCCGGATGACGTCATTTAAAGGAACCTCATTCGTCGGGAAGTCGTCGTGCCGGGTGGATGCTCCGCGGCGGAGGAGCGAAGAAAGAAGATTGAAGATGCCGATTTGCTTCAAGACATCGCCGATGGAAGAAGACTCTCTGCCGCTTGCTGGAAGACATCGCCTGGCTCGGATGAGGATTTCGGCCCTGTGTGGTGAAGATAAGGTAGGGAGATCTTCAGGGGGGTAGTGTTAGGTTTATTTAAGGGGGGTTGGGTTAGATTAGGGGTATGTGGGTGGTGGGTTGTAATGTTGGGGGGTGGTATTGTGTTTTTTTTATCAGGCAAAAGAGCAGTTTTCTTTGGGGCATGCCCCCACAAAAGGCCCTTTTAAGGGCTGGTAAGGTAAAAGAGCTTTGAACTTTTTTTTAATTTAGAATAGGATAGGGAATTTTTTTATTTTGGGGGGCTTTATTATTTTATTAGGGGGCTTAGAATAGGTGTAATTAGCTTAAAAATCTTGTAATCTTTTTTTTATTTTTGTAATTTAGTGTTTGTTTGTTTTTGTAATTTAGTTTAGTTTATTTAATTGTATTTTTAGATAGATATTTGTAGTTTCTTTAATTTATTGATAGTGTAGGTGTATTTGTAACTTAGGTTAGGATTTATTTTACAGGTAATTGGGTAATTATTTTAACTAGGTAGCTATTAAATAGTTAATAACTATTTAATAGCTATTATACCTAGTTAAAATAATTAACAATTTACCTGTAAAATAAATATAAACCCTAACATAGCTATAATGTAATTATTAATTATATTGTAGCTATCTTAGGGCTTATTTTATAGGTAAGTATTTAGATATAAATAGGAATATTTTAGTTTATAATATGAATTAGATTTATTTAATAAGAATTTAGTTAGGGGTGTTAGGGTTAGATAGAGTTAATATAGTTAATATAAATACTATAGTAAATATATTAACTATATTAACCCTAATATAATTAGGGTTAATATAGTTAATATATATAATGTAATAACTATATTAACTATAATATACTTAGGGTTAATATAGATAATATAGCTGGCGGCGGGGTAGGTAGATTAAATTAGGTGTTAATAATTTTAATATAGATGGCGGCGGTGTAAGGGGTTCACATTAGGGGATAGATCAGTTAGATGGTGGCGGTTTTAGGGGTTCACATTAGGGGATAGATCAGTTAGATGGTGGCGGTTTTAGGGGCTCACAGTAGGGGGTTAGTTTATGTAGATGGCGGCGGTTTAGGGGTTAAATACTTTATTAGGGATTGCGGCGGGGGATCGCGGTTGACAGGGAGATAGACATTGCGCATGCATTAGGTGTTAGGTTTTATTTAGCAGATCGCGGTTGACAGGGAGATAGACATTGCGCATGCGTTAGGTGTTAGGTTTATTTAGCAGCCAGTTTAGGGAGTTACGGGGCTCCAATAGTCAGCGTAAGGCTTCTTACAGCTGCTTTTTGTAGCGAGGTGAAAATGGAGTAAGATTTCTCCATTTTCTCCACGTAAGTCCTTACGCTGTATATTGGATACCAAACTGTGCGGGTTTGGTATACCTGCCTATGGCCCAAAAAACTACGGGCAACGGCAGAAATATACGCACGTAACTTCTATGTTACACCTTATATAGGATACCAAACCCTGCGCAAATATTGGCGTCGCCGACTTTTGCGGGCAATGATTTTTATCGGATCGACCCCAAGGAATCTTAGGGTTTTTACCACTGTGTATATTCCCTGCAGACAAGCAGCATTCCCTACCACTATATATGCTCCTGCACCAGTAGCATTTTTATTCACTAAGTAGACTATGATCAAATAGTAACACAAATGTATGATAATAGCAAGGCAGTTAGCAAAGTAACCTAACATTTAATACAATCTAGCAATATAATAATACTTGTTTTGCCCTCTTTTCATGTAATTAAGCTCTGAAGACTGAGGATCTTCCAAATCTCAAAACTTAAAATGTTGCCTTCTCAAGGCTAGCCCTGCTACATACAGTATATCTTCCTAACTGGTTTTATCAGATAACAACTGAAAAACACTGCACTCTATACTAATATTTTGACCAAGACTAGCCTTGTTGTCTGCACACTAAAGCCCAAATTGGCTTCTCAAAATAAAGCAACTGTTAATTAGTTTTAAAAACATTTACACTTGGCTGATAAATTATTCTGTAGCAACACAACAGAATTGTGTTCTAACAGATTAGCCTACGAGGCCTATTTATCAAGTTCCGTATGGAGCTTGAAGGGGAGTTATGAAGCAGCGGTCTAAAGGCCGCTGCTCCATAACCATGTCCGCCTACTCTGATAAGGCGGACAGGAATCGCCGCAATTCAACCCGATCGAATACGATCGGGTTGATTGACACCTCCCTGCTGGCGGCCGATTGGCCGCGAGTCAACAGGGGGCGGCGTTGCACTAGCAGCTCTTGTGAGCTGCTGGTGCAATGCTGAATACGGAGGGCGTATTGCTCTCCGCATTCAGCGATGTCTGTCGGACCTGATCCGCACTGTCGGATCAGGTCCGACAGACATTTGTTAAATATGCCTCTACTTCTCAGATTAGCTAATCACGTCTAAAAACCCTTTATCCAAATTGCTTGGGACCGGAAAAGGCTTGGATTTCAGAACAGTTTTGGCTTTGAATTATTTGCATTTTTAAAATTTGACAGTTTGGAGAGGAGATGGAATCAAGTGTAAACAATAATATGTCATTTAGGCAATATTTACTTGTCATAATACACAACCTATAGTTTTATATAATGTTTAATATTTTGTATACATAGTATGATCAAAAGATAGTGCAGTACTGTAATCAGTAGACTATAATTTGCTTTTTAGAACAAAAAATAACCAAAGAAAAAAAACAAACCAAAGACACAGGAAGAGAAGTTTGTGACTTACAGTCAGAGTAACTATTACATTTTAAAAAATGAATGAAAAAAGGTTAACTTAATACTGTGTAATTCTAGAGGACATTAAAACGATAGGTGCTTAAAGGGACACGATAACCAAATGTTGAAGCAGTGATGCATTATAGCTGTAAAAAGCTGACTAGAAAATATCACCTGAACATCTCTATGTAAAAAAGGAAGATATTTTACCTCAAAATTTCACACCCCACTGTAAAGAGACTTTAAGCAGCCAATCAGGATGCTTGTCCCAGGACTTGCAAATGAGTTGGCATATGGCATGTGCAGGCAAAATCAGGTTATTTTCTTATTCAGTTTAAGGAAGTTTACTATGAATTCTTTTTTTTTCTTTTCAACTTGCAGCTGGACAGCAACTGGAGTATAACTGTTCCCAGAGCACTTACTCTGGTGAGCTGAAGACATTTTATAGTAGTATTCCCTTTTTACATAGAGATGTTCAGGTGATATTTTCATTTTAGCTTTTAACAGTTAGAAAAAAGTACTGATACTCTGGTTCAAAATAACAATACTGTAAAAAATAATAAATGCTGTAAAAAACAAAACTTCCCATTTGATGGAAAATGCAGACAGCCCCAATGATCATTTCTAACCAACAGAAAAGAACATGGTGGCGCTGTATTCTCTCAGGGATATATATTGATCCGGCTTCTGTCCTCTGCTTCTTCTTAAAAAGCCTACGATTCATTGCACTTAAAGGGACACTGAACCCAATTGTTTTCCTTTGTTATTCAGATAGAGGGGCCTATATATCAAGCTCCAAAAGGAGCTTGACGGCCCGTGTTTCTGGCGAGTTTTCAGACTCGCCAGAAACAGCAGTTATGAAGCAGCGGTCACAAAGACCGCTGCTACATAACCCTGTCCGTCTGCTCTGAGCAGGCGGACAGGAATTGACAGAAACCAAACGATCGGGTTGATTGACACCCCCCTGCTGGCGGCTGATTGTGAGCTGCTGGTGCAATGCTGAATACGCAGAGCGTATTGCTCTCTGCATTCAGCAAGATCTTGCGGACCTGATCCGCAGTGTCGGATCAGGTCCACAAGACCTTTCTTAAAAAGGGGCCACTGCATGCAATTTTTTTTTTCAAATATTTATTTATATCCAACAAGGACCCATAACAATCATAAAGTAATAAAAGAAACATAGCCATTAAATAAGAACAAAAGTAGAACTTTTTCCAAACCATAGCTTGGGTATAACAAGTGTGTATATAGTATATAAATTATTCCACATTCAATACTATATTATAGATACCCATCAACTCTTTGGATGTGATTTATACAAAGAAAGATAATAACCCAGATAATAATATTATGCTTCGTGATATTCTATACCTTGTTGGGTTTTTATTTTTACATAGGAAAACAGCACAATACCCCCGAACAACAAAATAAACAAAATAAACACAACAACAAAAAAGAAAGGAGAAGAGAGAAAAAAAAAAAAAAAAAAGAAAGGGGAAGCACCCCTTCACCATCTCCCTAGCAGAACCAGTTCAGAATTACGTAAAGGATGTATCAAATATTCAATTTCCGTGGAAGAAAAAACTTTTATAAATGCTGACCATTTGAGAAAGAATTTAACAACATGGACATCATTGTCAGCACTAATATTATATTGTTCAAGAATACATTGTTTTTTTAAACAGTTTTTAATTTCTGATATACTAGGGACCGTAAGCGTTTTCCATTTTTTAAAGATAAGATATCTAACAGCCAATATAGTTATATTAATAAACTTCACATTGAGTTGTCTATCTTCTGGGTCAGGAAAGAGAAAAATTATATGTCTGCCTATCAAATTTAATGATGAGAGCTTTAGTATCTTGCAAAGCCAAAATTGGACTTTGGACCATACGTTTTTAATTTTAGGGCAGGTCCATAACATGTGCAGGAGGTTTGCGGAGGGAAACGAACATTTGGGACATATAATAAAGTTCGTGCTGCTGCATTTCGTTCCTTTTTCTGGTGTAAAATATGTCATGTGTAACAACTTCAGATGAGATTCTCTCCATGTGGCAGAAAGGGTTGTTTGAGTAACCTTTCGAATTGAGAGAGAAGGTATTTTAGATTCTACTTCCTGAGATATCAATGTGGCCCAATTAATAGCAATTTTATCAAGATTAATTGTGCCCTTATCGGAGACAATAATCAGATAGCATGGAGAAATTGACATGAGTCTATTTTTTGCCAGAATAAACCAGTTTTCTATGCGCCCCAATGACCAATTCCAGCCATACTCATTCACTAACTTCATAGCATAGTGTCTAGCCTGAAGATAGGCAAAAAAAAATTTCTGGGAGATATTAAATTCCACCCTAATAGCATCAAATGATTTCACACATCTTTTTTTTATATCAAGTATCTGAAGAACATTCACAAGCCCTTGGGTCTTCCACTCTAAAAAGATTGAAGATGGTGTTCCTGACTGAAATTGTGGGTTCCCCAGAAAACCTAGGAAACTCGACACCCGATGTTCTATTCCTAGCAAAGTACATATCTTTCTCCAAGCCAAAATTATATTATAAATAGATCTATAGCGTTTAACTTGGGGTGGGATATGAGTAGTGTCGAGATGAATCAACGCAATGGGTGAAAAAGGGTACAACATACTGGTCTCTAAGTCATTATTTGTAACATAATTATGAGCAAAAAGCCAATCTGCTAGAATACGGACCAAGAATACATAATTATATACTCGTAAATCAGGTAAAGCCAGGCCACCGGATCCTATTGGAAAGGAGAGTTTTGCAAGTGATATTCTGGATTTCCTACCTTGCCACAGAAAAAAACGGAGTTGTGAGTTAAATAAACTCAAATCGTTCTTTCTCAAAATCAGAGGAATATTTTGAAGGACATATAGAATTTTTGGTAATAAAATCATCTTATAAGCTGCTATTCGTCCGGACAAGGACAGGGGTAGAGTCTGCCAGTTCTTAAAAACTGATTTGACCTTATTCAACACAGGAAGAATATTCAAAGAATACCAGGAATCAGGGTTACTTGAGACATTTATACCTAAATATCTAAATGAGTCATTCACTATGGAGAAGGGTACATCTATAGGAGAACAGTCAGTATGCCTTATCCAGAGAAGTTCAGATTTCTTTAAATTTACCTTATATCCTGAGAAGGAACCAAACTGATGTATAGTTGATAGGAGAATAGGTAAATTTCTACGTAAATTAGAAAGATAAATAAGAATATCATCAGCATACAATGCTATTTTCAACTCCCGCCCAGCCACCCCAATCCCCTCTAGTCTTTGTCTTATCATTATAGCAAAAGGTTCTATAGCAATATTAAAAAGAAGCGGGGAAAGGGGACACCCTTGCCTAGTCCCCCTATGCAGAATTATTTCTGGGGATAACTGGCCATTTACTATCATTCTTGTGGAGGCTGTACGATAAAGTTTTTCAATAAACTTAGCAAATTTACCTTTTAGCCCAAATTGTTCTAATGAAAATAGAAGATGATCATGGTAAACTGAATCAAAGGCTTTTTCGGCGTCGATAGCCAAAATTGCCAAGTCTGAATTACCTCCCTCCTCTAAATGATCAGCATCCGTACCATTCGAAAAATAATCCAAGGTAAGCAGGAGTTCCCTTATTTTAGCCGCAGAGTTCCTATTCTTCATAAAACCAGCCTGATCTGAGCTAATAATCAAGGGAAGAAGGGACTGGAGTCTCTGGGCGAGAATTGAAGTCAACAATTTATAATCGGTGTTCATCAAAGCTATGGGTCTATATGACTCGACCATTCTTGCATCTTTACCCTTTTTTAAAATTAAAGACGTATATGAGGCTGTAAAATTAGATGAGGGTTCATTTCCCTCTATATATATATGATTGAATAATAAGGTCAAATCAGGTATTACCGTGGAGGGTATCATTTTATAAAACTCATTAGGTATTCCGTCCGGACCGGGTGCTTTGTTATGGGCCAAATTATTAATTGCCTTTGCAACTTCTATTTCCGTAATGGGGGATTCAAGTTCCTTAATTAGACTAGGTGTTAATGTTGGGAAGAAGATTTCTCCCCAGAATTTCCGACGTTCTATGAAGTCAGAGGTCCTGGGGGAATATATTCCCTTATAGTAGTCATAGAAAATTTGAACAAGATCCTGAGAGGAACTAAACAACCGTCCCTCTTTTTCTAGGGAATCTATTAACTGAGAACCTAAGTCCTGCCTTAACATTCTAGCCAAAAGTTTTCCCGTCTTGTTCCCATATTTGTAGAATTTCGCAGAAAACCGAACTTCCTGCTGGGTAGATTTATATAGTAAGAATGAATCTCTCTCTTCTAATGCAGCAATATATTTAACCCATTTCTGGGGCGTCTTTTCTAATAGATATGAGTTATAAGCATTTGTAACTGCGCGAAGAAGTTCATTTTCGCGTTTTTTAAATTTCTTGGTACGCCTAATAGTGTATGCCAGAATTTCCCCCCTCAGCACTGCTTTAGCAGTTTCCCAGAACAAAGAAGGACGGGCTCTAGCCTCCGCATTAAACAAGGCAAAGTCCTGAAACTTAGTTTCGAGGAAGCCTCTGAATCCAGAATCAGCAGACAAATATTTAGGAAAGAAAAACCGATTATTTATATGTGAAAGGCCAGTCGCATAAATCTCAAAGCAGATTGGAGCATGGTCAGATACCACAATAGGCAAGATTTGAGCTGATACTTTGTGTTTACAAAGTCTTTCGTCAACCAAAAATAAATCAATCCGTGACAGTGATTTATGTGCTTTTGAGAGACATGTAAAATCACGTGTATCCGGATTCAATATCCTCCAAATATCCTTAACTCTCAAATTAGAAAAGATTCTGGAAAACAACTTTGCCTCAAGATTATCTCTTTTGGTTTTTTTAACTAATGGCTGCTGCCTCATTCTGTCAATTGGGTATTGGGGAGCCATGTTAAAGTCACCAGCTAAAATTAAAAAACCCTCTGCACATGTCATGAGCCTGGCCTGAAGTGTATCCCAAAATGAGAGACTAAAAACATTTGGAGCATATACATTGCATAAAGTATACAAAACATTAACAATCTTAATTTTCAATATGATATATCTCCCCTCCTCATCTGATTCACTTTGTATTATCTCATATTTAAGTTTTTTACCCAGAAGAATAGCAACTCCACCTTTTCGGCTAGAACTAGGTGAAAAAAAGACCTCCTTAACCCAAGAAGATTTTAATTTAAGAATTTCTTGAGTCTTTAAGTGGGTTTCTTGTAGAAAAGCAATAGCAGAACCTATTTTCTTCAAATAGGAAATTATCGTTTTTCTCTTAATAGGAGAAGTTAGCCCTCCTATATTCCATGAGGTAAACTTAATCCCAGTCATTATAATAAAGATCTATGTTCCAGAAGGGAAGGTGGTGAAGAGAAAAAAAAAAAAAAAAAAAGGAAGAAAAAAAAAGGGGGAAAGGAAAAAGAAGAAAAAGAGAACCCCAAAACATACGACTAATCCACCTGAGCCGTATGCTGCCCATTTGCTGAAAAGGGCCCATGTTAGAGAATAAATAAGAAATAACAGATCTATTCTAATATTTACCAAGGGGAAAAAAAACTAAATAGTATATCACCTCAACTGCTCAGGTGTGCAGTTTTTGGTGAAAAAAGCTTCTGCCGTATGGGCAGAATCAAAAAAGTGCAGAGTGTTGTTACACACAAGACGTAACCTGGCAGGATGTAAGATTGTCGCTCGCAGCCCCTGCTGTATAAACTTAGTGCATACCGGAGCCAACTGCCTTCTTTTTGAGGCAGTTTCAGCTGCATAGTCTTGAAATAAAAGGATTTTCGTACCTTCTAGTAATATAGGTTGATTTTTACGAAAGGCTTGTAAAAATGTAATCTTGTCCTGGTAATTCAAGAATTTAACTATAATTGGTCTTGGCCTCATATTTTCCTTAGGTAGAGGTGATGGCCCTATCCTATGCACCCTTTCTATGACTGGCTGCGTTTGAGGTATGTTCAACAATGTTGGTAGTGTTTGTGTTATGAATTTATTTAAATCCTCAAACTGCTTCCCCTCAGGTACCCCCACTACTTTCAAGTTATTGCGCCGAGCTAAATATAATTTACTTCTTTAAGGCCAATACTCATAGTATATTTTAACACCGCTGGATGTGACTTCAAAGCTTAAACATAGCTACATAGAGTGGTCCGGTGTCAAGATACACTTGCTATGGGCCTAAGAGAGAGACAAGCAAACACCCCCAGTCGATTAGTAACAAACTAAGTGGTTCAGGAAATAAGATAATACAATGTTTCACATTTTGCTGCTATAAGTTAACAACATGCACTTTCAAGAGAAAATAAATGCCATTTAGAAACTAAGGTGTTCTAAGTTTTAACTTATCGTAAGTAGCAGCTAAAGAAAACAGGTCTAACAAGTTTAGATGTTATACAGTGCTTGGAAACAAATAGCCGTTATTTCTAACAAAGTCAGGCCTGCTATCACCGCTTATAGACTCTTATGTGCAAACCCCAGCAAAGGAAAAAAGAAATAATTATTAAGGGTCCAATACTGAGCCAAGTCATTCCAGGGTAGAGGCGGCTGAAAAGGAGAGCAAAACTGCAGATTTTATCCCAAGAGTTCTACGTTACCCAGAACCATTAGCCCAAGGTTTGAGCAGGAGATAGCCAGCGGTCATCAGCCTCAGCCCCCCCTCACGCAGCATCGGTGGGAAGGGGAGCGTCTTCCAGGTTAGGGGGACAACAATTGCCGGGAAACAAGTCAGCAGGCTGTGCTACACAGAAACCAATAACCTCGCCTCCTGCGACTTTTTCAGAAAAGCCGGTCAGCTACTTTCAAGGGTGTGACTCAAATGCTGCCACAATCACTCTTATCGGCCGACATCCATAATACTCCTGAGTCTCAACACCTTGGCAAGTGGCAGAGGAAAGAAGGCAGAGGCGGGGGGGAAGGCATCCACAATTACCGCTCCAACAGCTCACCGTTATCCTTCCCGGAACCAGCCCTGCACCAAGGATCGACCCGTCTCCTCCAGCAGTGGCCCCCCCTCACGCAGCACCGGTGGGAGGGGGAGCGCCACTTCAGCGCAGAAATGCAGAAAAGAAAAACAACGGGCTACACCATCCACACCCTCTGGACCAGGCACAATGCGGGGACGACACACGGGTAACTCCAGTTCCCACTCCCAGGCATTCAGCAAAGCTGCACTCAGGAAAGCAGCAAGTTCTCAGAGACCACACAGCTCATGACAAGTGCAGCGGCTCTCAGCTCCGTCCTCCGCTACAATTTATTCGGCAGTGATCGGGGATTTAGCTTGCCTGTTGGTTTAACTGAGCACTTTTTCTTGGGTTACCCCGGGTCAATAAGGGGGCTGTGAGACAGCAGGCATTTTCTTTCTATTTCCTTCTTAACAAATATTAGTTTTACTATTATAAAAGGTCCTTTTTCAGGGCTGCTACCTGCAGCTATTTAGTGCAATGTCAGGGCACTATGGAGTTTCCAGCAGCGGTGATATTCAGCAATACAAGCCACCCTAAACTAGAGGGTTTTTAGGCGTGGTTCCACACCAACAGCTTGTAGGTAGGAGAAATCAGGACAGGTGCAGCACCTGAACACACACCTGTGCTCCTCCTCCGGAAGCTCTCTAGCCACTGCATGCAATTTTAAGCAACTTTCTAATATACTCCTATTATAAAATGTTCTTCATTCTCTTGGAATCTTTATTTGAAATGCAAGAATGTAAGTTTAGATGCCGGCCTATTTTTTGTGAACAAACTGGGTTGTTCTTGCTGATTGGTGGATAAATTCACCTACCAATAAACAAAAGCTGTCCAGGGTTCTAAACTAAAAAAATTGCTTAGCTGCCTTCTTTTTCAAATAAAGATAGCAAGAGAATTAATAAAAATTGATAATATGAGTAAATTAGAAAGTTGCTTAAAATTGCCTGCTCTATCTGAACCACAAAGGAAAAATATTGGGTTTAGTGACCCTTTAATGGAAAATACTCACAGGGTTATGCAAACAAGATTAACTTTATTCAGGACGCTGGAGTCTTCATAAAAAACAACAGTATCCGTTTAATGGTTTAAAAGCTAATGTAATAAAGTTTTAACCAGTTTCGATGACACAGCACTTTTTTCAAGAGTTAAAATCCAAGAATAAAAACAGAGCTCTGCACTATGCTGGCTCTCCTTTCCTGAGGTTACATCTGTTTGAAGAAGAAGCAGAGGAAAGAAGCTAGATCGATATAGATACCTGAGGGAAAACAGCGCCGCCATATTCTTTTCAGCTTTTTACAGTTACGCTGCATCATTTTCAAGTGATTTAGCATATGAGTATTATGTCCCTTTGATGTCCTTTTAATTTTGAAAGTAACAAGAATTGCAATTTTATGTACACATCATCTCTAGAAACAAGATGAATATCTGATGTGTACATACAATTGCAAGAGGAACAACTCCCCCAAGTCTGGCCTAGTTTCCATTGATGTGTTAAAGTTTGGAAAATGGTGGTAAAAAAAATTATCCATAGGCTTTAATAGGGATTAATGGTTTTATCACTTGTTTCAACAATTTACTTCATTTATGGAAACCAGGCCCCTATTGTTAAACAGTGATATTCCTCATAAAAATAAAAATAAAACGCATTTTTTTTGCAGAGGAACATCCATTAAAAAATGCAATATATTTAAACTTGCCCTCTTTTAGATATATTTTTATAAACATCAAGGGCTAGATTACAAGTGGAGCACTAAATGTTGCCGTTTGCGGGAGCAAGCTTGCGGGAGCAATTAGCACTCGGAACATTAACCAGAGATTACGGGGCATATTTATCAAGCACCATATGGAGCTTAATGCCTCGTGTTTCAGGCATTACCTGCTTCATAACCTGTCCGCCTGCTCTGAGGCAGCGGACAGACATCGGCAGAAATACGATCAGGTTGATTGACACCCCCTGCTAGCTATTGCAAATCTGCAGCTAGGTTCACAAGAACTGCTGATGCAATGATAAATGTCGACAGCATATGCTGTCGGCATTTATCGATGTGCAGCGGACATGATCCACAATATCGGCTCATGTCCGCTCGCACAATGATAATTTAGCCCCTTCATCTCTAATTAATTTTCTAAAACTGCCCCAAATGCCCTCAAAATAGAGGGCATTATAGTTTTTAATTTAAAAAATTTAGTATTTTTTAAATAAAAATCAACTGCACAAGGCAAGTAAGTGGGTCTGGGGTGTTAGAAAAAAACAGCACTGAAAAGTGAATTTACATTGCTGTCTATAGGAACTGTGTTTTTCCTGTAAATATATATGTATATGATTATATAAGTATATATGTATGTGTTAATGGGGTAAATTTATCATATACCTGGGTTTATCATATGCTTGTGCTATGCCGCCCCCGGCACATTCTCGCCCAATCGGCCGCTACCAGGTGGTGTCAATCATACCAATCGTATCGGATCAGGATGATTGCAGTCTGCCACCTTAAAGGTGGTGGACAAGTTAAGGAGCAGCGGTCTTACGACCGTTGCTTCTTAACTTATTTACTACAGGCGTAAAAAGCAGCATCCGCTGCTTATTAAATCTACCCCAATATGTGTATATACACATATTAACACACACACACACACATATATATATATATACACACACTCACCAGCACTTTATTAGGTACATCTTGCTAGTACCAGGTTGGACCCCCTTTTGTCTTCAGAACATCCTTAATTCTAGTTTGTGGAATAGATTTGGGTCCATATTGACATGATAGCATCACGGAGTTGCTGGTGATTTGTCAGCTGCACATTCATGATGCGAATCTCCCATTCCACCACATCCCAAAGGTTCTCTATTGGATTGAGATCTGGTGACTGTGGAGGCCATTGGAGTACAGTGAACTTATTGTCATGTTCAAGAAACCAGTTTGAGATGATTTGAGATTTGTAACATGGCACATTATCCTGCTGGAAGTAGTCATCAGAAGATGGGTACACTGTAGTCATTAAGGGATGGACATGGTCGGCAACAATACTCAGGTAGGCCGTGGCATTAAAACGATGCTCAATTGGTACTAAGGGGCTCAAAGTGTGCCAAGAAAATATCCCCCACAACATTACACCGCCAGCCTGAACCGTTGATACAAGGCAGGATGGATCCATGCTTTCATGTTGTTTACACCAAATTCTGACCCTACCATCTGAATGTCACAGCTGAAATTGAGACTCATCAGACCAGGCAACGTTTTTACAATCTTCTATTATCCAAGTTTGGTGAGCCTTTGCGAATTGTAGTCTCAGTTTCCTGTTCTTAGCTGACAGGAGTGGTACCCGGTGTGGTCTTCTGTTGCTGCAGCCCATCTGCTTCAAGGTTTGATGTGTTGTTGCATTCAGAGATGGTATTCTGCATACCATTGGTTGTAACAAGTGGTTATTTGAGTTACTGTTGCCTTTCTATCATCTCGAACCAGTCTGCACATTCTCCTCTGACCTCTGACATCAACAAGGCATTTTCGTCCACACAACTGCCGCTCACTTGATATTTACTCTTTTTCAGACCATTCTCTGTAAACCCTAGAGATGGTTGTGTGGGAAAATCCCAGTAGATCAGCAGTTTTTTTAAATACTCAGACCAGCTCATCTGGCACCAACAACCATGCCACGTTCAAAGCCACTTAAATCCCCTTTCTTCCCCATTCTGATGCTCGGTTTAAACTTCAGCAAGTTTTCTTCACCACGTCTAGTTGCCTAAATGCATTGAGTTGCTGCCATGTGATTGGCTAATTAGCAATTTGTGTTGCCTAGCAATTAAACAGGTGTACCTAATAAAGTGGATGGTGAGTGCATATATATATATATATATATATATATATATTTACAAATTGTTGCCATTGCAGCGCTCCTTATCCCCTTTGCTGCCCAAGGTTCTCATGCAGGGTTTAACAGCATGAGAATGAGGCTCCCATTTGAGCCTATGGAAATGAGCTCTCATGAGTGCAATCCTTCCCAGAAATGCGAATGCGAGCTTAGCATATTATACCAACAGAACTAAATAAATTTTGCATCTTAAAGGGACATTAAAAGTATGAGGGAGGTGACGTAGCTACAGCCCATGGAGGTGTGTAAGCTGTTGACCAATCAAAGCCTTGAAAAATCGGCAGCAAAGAGAAGCACGGATGGCGGGGTGCCAGCTTGAAGGAAATCGAGCAAACTTCATGAGACACAAGTGGAGAGAAGCAGCACTCCAAAAAATCGTAGGATAAAATCCAAAACGTTATTCTTTTAAGCTTAAAAACAGAATATGTGCAACACTGCACAGCACAATGCAAAGTCAAAATAGGAGAGGGGAGTCGAGTCCTAACATGTTTTGTGCTATGCAGCACTTAATCATAGGATAGCTCACCACCTGTGCAGTGCACCTTTAGAGGGTGTCCCAACCAATCACATTATAGTACAATTAAGAAGTTTGACACACCCACAAAAGTACATCCCAAGGTATAAAATGTGCACTGTAAAGGAGTAAAGAATCATGTAACAAAGTGATATTAAAAAATATGATTAAAAACAAACATTGTGTGAAATGAAAAAAACATATATTGGTACAAACTCTCAATGCTAAATGTCAGTAACTACATGTAAAGGTATAATCAAATTCACCTATCATATAAATGTGTTTGCCATGGAGAGTTTGGCTACACAATTCTAAAATAAGCCTCAAACCTAAACTGGGCCAATATTAATAAACAATTTTTAATTCATCATTTAATTTATTAATTTATGTATTAATTAGTTTTTTTAAAGGACCATGGTTATTATCTCAATAAGGTGATGTGCCAAAAGTAAATGAATAGATAAATACTCGCAGAATGTTATTTCCATATGCAATTCAGTATATAAATGTAATCTAGAGCTTGGGAACAGTCATAAATGAATAAATAAACCACAGACTGGACCTTTGAAAGAATAGTAGGTATCCCAATAGAAGCAAGTATATCCTGATATATAACATACACATGAATATTATGTTAATGTGAAGACATATACACATATAAAGCGTGACTGTAAACATCAGATCATACTAATATACAAGCAATTCTTAGTCATACTGGGGTGAAGATAAACCAATGAATGCAATGAACTAATAACTTGTAATTCAAGATAAGAAACAATATATAGCCTTGGCCTTGTGTAACAATACCTCATCTAGCCTTATAAGATCATTCTACAAAATAGCTAATATCCCATTCTTTGTTGAGACCATGGGGTACCCTCGTATTGAGTTTCCATATCCAGTATAATTCTTTCTTAGAAAGTATGGAATAAATATTACCACCTCAAATGGGTCTCTTCGCTATATCTATTACTTTAACAGTAAACCTAGGTTGATCTGTGAAGTGAAAACAATTAAAGAGTCTGGCTACACTGGAGTCTTTGTTATAATTTTGGAAGTCTCCAATTCTGGATCTTAGAGCACGTGAGGTCTGACCTACATATTGTTCAAAACACAAGGTGCATTCAATTAGATAGACTATAAAGGATGTACCACAGTTAGCATAATGATTAATCTTGAAATTTCCATTAGTTGAATGACTAGTAAAATCTGTACCCATGGATATCTGTTGACATGTAAGGCAATTTTTTGATAAACATTTAAAGGTCCCTTTCTTATTAAGCCATTGGGTACCTATTTGTTTTACATTGCTATTAATCATGCTCGGGGAAAGCTTTTTAGCTAATGTGGGTGCCTTTTTGGACACAAATTTGATTTTGTCAACAACATCTACTAAGGCATCATCACCTTTAAGTATAGGGAGATTCTTTCTAATGATATTACAAATGTCATTGTATTGCAAAGAGAATTTGAAATCAGCTGTGAGCTGTTAAATCCCGCTGTTAAACGCTGCTCTTTGTGGAATATACAAATATCCCTATGAAAGAGGTTTTTAAGTGCATCAGAACTTCTATGGATGTACTTGACATTACAATAATATTAATAACTCAGAAATAAAGTGCAATAAGAGCATTTACCTCAAATCATAGGTTGATATTTATTTATTTACTCAGTTACTCTAACACACCTTTATAAATGACCTTAACAATTGCACTTTGGCGTTAAATCAAAATAAATAGAAAATTAGGGAATATTGTTTTTTGTTTTTTTTTTGCACAGCACACTAGCACTTGCATAAATATGGAGGGGGAGGCAATAAGCCTCAACAAATCCATTTTTGATGTGCAAAGTAGAAAGACTTACTTCCAATCTGTATTCTCACTGGGAGACAATGATTTTATTGAGAAAGATATAAAAAGTTTATTTAACCAACTTGAAAGATTACTTCTGACGGACTTACGCCTAATGTGGGATATTGTGGCCTTTGAGCATTATGTACAATCAAAAAGAATTCCTAGGGGACTAAGGATAAAGAAGTTTCCTTCCTATGAACTAAATGATGATGATCTAACAACTGAGTGGAAAGATGCTCTCACTACATGCTCATTAACAATTATGGACATTCTCATAAGAAGTAAAAAGTCCAAAAGGGACTCTTTAAAGGCACAAATCCATAATATTAAGCAAGAATTTGACACATAAACAAGAGGAGGAGTACTCTGAATTAAAATCTAATATGAATACTAAAATCTGACAGTGAATTGGCCTCACTTAAAGGCAGAAAATTCAATAGGGATCAAGAGGACTATTTAAAAAACAAAGTATATGATTGGTCTAGATTTATTAGGCGACCACGCAGATTCTCTACAAACCAACAGAGGGACTATGAATCAAGTGTAAATACTGATGGTGAAGGGGACAGCCTAAACTTCAATAAAATAAAAAATAAAAATAAGAGTAAGAACAAAAGTAAGAACAAACACAAGAACAAGGCTTATGATGCAAATTGGAGAACACAGAAGGGACATGCAAAATTATAACAAAGACTCCAGTGTAGCCAGACACTTTAATTGTTTTCACTTCACAGATCAACCTAGGTTTACTGTTAAAGTAATAGATATAGCGAAGAGACCCATTCGAGGTGGTAATATTTATTCCATACTTTCTAAGAAAGAATTATACTGGATATGGAAACTCAATACGAGGGTACCCCATGGTCTCAACAAAGAATGTGATATTAGCTATTTTGTAGATTGATCTTATAAGGCTAGATGAGGTATTGTTACACAAGGCCAAGGCTATATATTGTTTCTTATCTTGAATTACAAGTTATTAGTTCATTGCATTCATTGGTTTATCTTCACCCCAGTATGACTAAGAATTGCTTGTATATTAGTATGATCTGATGTTTACAGTCACGCTTTATATGTGTATATGTCTTCACATTAACATAATATTCATGTGTATGTTATATATCAGTATATACTTGCTTCTATTGGGATACCTACTATTCTTTCAAAGGTCCAGTCTGTGGTTGATTTATTCATTTATGACTGTTCCCAAGCTCTAGATTACATTTATATACTGAATTGCATATGGAAATAACATTCTGCGAGTATTTATCTATTCATTTACTTTTGGCACATCACCTTACTGAGATAATAGCCATGATCCTTTAAAAACAACTAATTAATACATAAATTAATAAATTAAATGATGAATTAAAAATTGTTTATTAATATTGGCCCAGTTTAGGTTTGAGACTTATTTTAGAATTGTGTAGCCAAACTCTCCATGGCAAATACATTTATATGATAGGTGAATTTGGTTATACCTTTACATGTAGGTACTGACATTTAGCATTGAGAGTTTGTACCAATATATGTTTTTTTCATTTCACACAATGTTTGTTTTTAATCATATTTTTTAATATCACTTTGTTACATGATTCTTTACTCCTTTGCAGTGCACATTCTATACCTTGGGATGTACTTTTGTGGGTGTGTCAAACTTCTTAATTGTACTATAATGTGATTGGTTGGGACACCCTCTAAAGGTGCACTGCACAGGTGGTGAGCTATCCTATGATTAAGTGCTGCATAGCACAAAACATGTTAGGACTCGACTCCCCTCTTCTATTTTGACTTTGCATTGTGCTGTGCAGTGTTGCACAAATTCTGTTTTTAAGCTTACAAGAATAACGTTTTGGATTTTATCCTACGATTTTTTGGAGTGCTGCTTCTCTCCACTTGTGTCTCATAAAGGGACATTAAACCCCAATAAAATTATTTAATTGTTCAGATAGAGAATACAATTTTAAAAAAGTTTCCCATTTACTTCTATTTCTATTTCTTCTTATGTTATTCTTTGTTGAAAAGATACCTAGGTAGGTAGTGTGCACATGCCTGAAGCACTACAAGACAGGAAATAGTGCTGCACCTAGTGCTCCTGTATAACATTGTTTCAAAACTGCTTCCATATCGTGCTGCTGACACATGCAAACTCCTGGGGCTCCATGTACTAAGCCGTCAATTCATCCGTCATTTTAGACGCGGATAAACTCGCCGTTACTCGCCACGGGCGAAATGGTGTCCGCTGTCACTATGTACTAATAATCCCCCAATAAATAGACAAGTCTAGCCCGCCGCGAGCAGTGGCGGATTATTGATAAATTTGACGCCTCGCTCGCCGCGACTAAGCTGATGTACTTTTAACTTTCAGTTGAATTGTCTGGCCAATTATTAACACGTGACATGCAAGGTGTCACGAACATCATAGTAGTCGCGGGAATAGAATTTTGCTCCTATAAAAGTTCAACTTATCTAAACAACTTTATTATTGTTCTAAATTTTTTGAAGAGTGATAACAGCGTTATTTTTGTAATATTTATTTACAATTTGGATATGGCTTCATCTGGATCTGATAATATATAAATATTAATATAAAAATAATTATAAAGATTGACAACTATACAATACATATTTAAAATATAGATTACTCTTTAATTACAGTCGACAAATTTGGCGCAATTTATGTACATGGAAATGAGAGACAAATTAGACGCCAGTTATGCTGTACAATGCTGATATTACTGCATTTTATATATGTCTAGACTGGCGTCTAGATTGACTTTCCTATTGTTTTGTACCTTGCCCGCCACCTAAAAGGTGGCGAGGCAAAAATAACGAGGTGGGAGCGGAAATTGTAGCGAGCGGACAAATAGATTTTTTAGTACATTCGTTTTTGGCGAGTTGGTGGTCAAATGTGTCTAATTACAGTGAAAAATGGAGCGGTAGCGAGGTTTGGCGGATAAGTACGCTCGCAATTTTAAAGATGCGAGTTTTAACATAATTGACGGCTTTGTACATATCAGTTTGCGAATTTTGACGCAAGATTTGTTGCGGGTAGCTCGCTGACTGCTTAGTACATGGAGCCCCTGAACTTAAATCCCTCATTTTTAACAAAGGATAACAACAAAATGAAGAAAATTTGATAACAAAAGTAAATTGGAAAGTTGTTTAAAGTTGTGTGTTCTATTTGAATCATGAAAGAAAAGCATTGGGTTTTATGCCCCTTTAAATATCTTTTTGTTGAGATGTGCAGAGAAGCTTTCTGATAACCAAAGTGCCCACTATCCAAAGGATACTCAAACCAAGAGCTTGACCCACATTTTTATGAATCTGCAAATAAGGCAATTATAGCCCAGGTAGAAAAGAATATGACAGCTAGATGTGATTGTGCCATTTACATCACAGTGCCTTTGTAGGGAGGCTAAGGCTTTTACTGACCTATGGATCTGTGACAAGTTAAATTGCTATTGGTATATCCAGTATCCGGGCTGCAATATCTCATAGGTCTCATAAAGCACATGCAAGGACATCTTTAAATTTTGTTTAATTGGATATATTATGTAAATGTATTTGTAATTGTCATGAGATGCAGGACATATGCAGGACACAGCAATGATGGTACAACTCTATTTTATTACAGAGCATAGCAATACACATCCAGACAGGTTGATTGTACTAAACTAACTGCGACACAGACACCGGACCTAAGCCCCGCCCACATGCTAGTGACATCACATCCTGCTATCATCACATCTTCCCCTTTTTCAAAGGCAAAGCATACATTTGCATATATTAAATAACAAGGTACACCAACAGGGTATACAACAACATTTTGTTTTAGAACATTATAAAAACAGATAGATTAGAAAACATGAACAAATAAATTACATCCTGACTTGGACATCGGGGTAGACTACCCTAGTCCACAGTGACCATGGGATTATTCTGCCCATACTTCCGGTCACTGTTCTAGCTAAAGTCAGTCCCTGTATCGGGCCGGAAGCCTCACCACTCTTCCGCTTGATGTAACTTTGCATGAACTGTCCTCTGATACAGAAGATGGTGAACAAGAGTCTGCTGGAGGCAAAGATATATCCCCGCTATGATCTTGCTGAGGGGAAGGCACCTCTCTTAGAACAGGAGATCCCACCGGCGGTGGTACTGAGGTATCCGGTTCCAGACTCTCAGGTACAGGCTGAAGATGTCTTCGGTTACGGCGTGTAACCGTCCCTCCCTCTGTAAGGACTGTGTAAGACCTTGGTTCTGGAGAGCGGCCCACTACCGTAGCAGGCGTCTTCCATTTCTTCTCATCATCCAGTTTAATTCTGACACTTTGGCCCGCTTTCAGTTCCTGTAAAGGCCTGACAGAATGTCTCCTGTCGTAGAAGAAACGATAACCCTTTTTGGCCTCTTCATCCCTCCTAAGGACTTCGTCCCGAGGAACAGGGCCAGGCGGCTTGAAGACACCCACTGAGGGTAAAGTGGTGCGAATCTGGCGTCCTAGCATCAGCTGTGCCGGGCTAAACCCGGTGGCTTGAATGGGCGTCGCCCTGTATGACAAGAGGGCTAGGTACGGATCAGATTGCTTTAGGATGAATTTTGTTGTTTGAACTGCCCTTTCAGCCATTCCGTTGGCCTGCGGATAATGTGGACTTGACGTGGAATGTACAAAATCATATTCCCTGCTGAAAGCACTGAACTCTGTAGAAGCGAACTGCATGCCATTATCACTCACCAGCTCCATTGGAATGCCCCAGCGGGCGAACAAGCTCTTCAGGCGAATGATAACGGCCTGACTTGTGATATCATTCAGGGGTGCTATTTCCAAATACCTGGAATAGTAGTCGATAACAACAAGAAACTTTTTCCCGTGCAGTTCGCACAAATCAGCAGCTATTTTCTGCCACGGCCCCGCAGGCAGCGGAGTAGACATTAAGGGCTCCCTTCTCTGAGTAGGCCGGCGTTCCCGGCAAAAGGCACATTTAGACACATGATTTGCAATGTCGGAGCTGATCCCAGGCCACCACACAGCTGTAGCTGCTCTTTCTCTGCACTTTGTAATGCCTAAGTGGCTATCATGAATCCTGTTTAACATCTCCTTCCTCATGCTGACAGGAATTACAATACGGTCTTGGAACAGCACCAACCCCTCCAGCTCCGTGAGCTGCGACCTCTCTGGCTGGTAAGCATTTAAAGACATCCAGGCTGCCCGGCTCTCGGGCCAGCCATCTCTTATGTACTTTATAACTTCTTGCAGATCTGTGTCCAAATATGTCTCTTTCTTTATCTCTTCCAGTTTCCTTGAAGAAATGGACTTAGAGGCCAGAACTAAATCAACATACACTTTTACATCCGACTCTGTGGAGGATTCTTCAGCAGCAGCCAGCGGGAGCCTGGACAGTGTATCTGCCACAACCAGCTGCTTCCCCGGCACATGCACTGCCTGAACATTGAACCTGAGTAGTCTCATTAAAAGTCTCTGGCATCTCAAGGGTGTTATGTCGATGTCATAAGAATTGATAAGAGGGACTAGCGGTTTGTGGTCAGTTTCCAGACTAAATTTCTCCAAACCCACTAGATAACGCTGAAAGCGCTCACAGGCCCAAACTGCAGCCAGGCACTCTTTCTCAATTTGAGCGTATTTTGACTCCGCAGCCGTCAGTGTGCGGGAACAGTAGGCGATGGGCTGTAGTTTGTTGTCATTCAGCTGCAGGAGTGCAGCCCCCAACCCATAACTGCTTGCATCAGCACTAACCACAGTCTTTTTTGAAGGGTCGTAGAACCCCAGCACTGGGGCAGACCCCAGCAGGGACTTAGCATGCAGGAACGCTTTTTCTTGTGAGGGTCCCCAGACCCAGGCAACATCTTTCTTAAGCAACTCTGTGATAGGGTGCAAAACTGTAGATAAATCTGGAAGAAACTTGCCCACGTAATTTACAAGGCCCAATATCTGTCTCAGCTCATGTACATCAGAAGGGCTTTTCATCTGTTCGATAGCCCGAATTTTCTCGGGGTCCGGCTTGATGCCATCCCCGTTGATGATATGCCCAAAGTAGCATAATTCAGTTTTCCTAAAATGACATTTTTCTTTATTCAGCTTCAGCCCAGACTCTTTGATAGCCTGCAGCACACAACTCAAACGCTGATCATGCTCCTCCACTGTAGACCCATACACTAGAATGTCGTCCATGACGACTGCTGTGCCCACGTGGCCACTCAGGAGAGAACTCATTTCCCTCTGAAAGATCTCAGGAGCGGAGGATATCCCAAAGGGAAGTCTGCAGAAACAGAACCGACCTACCGGAGTGATAAAGGTAGTCAGTTTGCGGCACTTTGGATCCAGGGGGATCTGCCAAAAGCCGCTAGAAGCGTCTAATGTGGAAAAGAACTTCGCCCCAGCCAACGTCGGGGCTATATCTTCCAATGTCGGCAGCACAAATCTCTCCCTCTTCACTGCCTCATTCAACCTTTTCAGGTCCACACAGATGCGCACCTTTCCGTTTTTCTTTGCAACTGGAACAATGGGGGCACACCAATCAGTTGCTTCAACAACCTCTTCAATAACCCCCATAGACTTCATGCGCATGAGCTCTTTCTCCACTTGAGGCATGAGCGGGAACGGAATTCTACGAGGAGTAGAAATACTATACGGGACTGCGTCACTTTTAAGTGCTATACGGACAGGTTTGCAGCTCAGTAGGCCCAACTCGCCAAACATATCTTCAGAGATCTCATTCACTCTGGCCACGAGGCCCAAGTCACAGGCTGCTTTTCTGCTCAATAAACTGTTAACACACTGACCTCGGATCACATGCACCCACATGGTGAACTTCCTTTGTTTGTACTCACAGCTGGCAAGAAATTTCCCCACACAATCAATGCGGCCACCAGGACTATGAACATTTGTAGTAACCTTCGCCAGCTGGGGCTGTCGAGGCAGTTTCATAAATTCAGCAAAAGACATTACAGTGATATCAGCTCCTGTGTCAATCTTAAAATCAACATTGGCTCCCATTACAGTAAAGGTAACTTTCCAATCTTCCTCTGAGCTTGTCCGTTCCACAACAGACCCCACAAAAGACACTTCCTGACCCTCCTGGTCACTGTCCACCTGCATCTCCTTAATGTATTCAGTTTTACACACCACTTCAAAATGGCCTATTCTGTTACATTTTCTGCATCTTTTATCTCTGGCCGGGCATATAGCACTCTGATCATGAGCCCGGTAACACCGTGTGCATCGGCCATGTTGCCCCCATCCACTTCTAGGCCTTTCCAGTACTTTAGATCTACCGCTCACACTGTGCCTTTCACTAGTAATTTTCCTAGACTGTTGCACTTCATCCACAATAATCTCAGACCTCAGATCAGCACTTTGCTTTTTCACCAGTTCACTCTGGCGGGCCATCCTAATAGCCCCGTCTAATGTTAAATCAGGCTCTAACTGCAGCTTCAGGGAGACTTCAGCATCTGCAATTCCAATAACTATTCTGTCTCTGATTTGCTCTTCTTTAGCAACACCAAACTCACAGAATTCAGCTAATTCATACAGGCTGCGCACAAATGACTCCACAGATTCTCCCACACGCTGATTACGTTTGTGAAAACAAGCTCTCTCATGAATCACATTTCTTTTGGGCACAAAGTGGGCACTGAGTTTATCCATAACTATATCAAAGTTAACTTCTTCCCCTTCTTGGAAAGTAAAAGCATTGAACACTGGCTCTACATCTTTCCCCATAGAGTATAAAAGAGAATTAACTTGTACTTCACCACTCTCCTTGTTCAGTTTGGATGCAATCCTGAAGCGCTGAAACCGCTGACGCCATGTGGGCCAAGCTGCAGGCTGAGAAAAGTCAAAAGGCTCAGGTGGGGTAAACTTTGACATCGTTATCATCAGAAACAGAAGCGTAGTCCAGAACTTCTGACACCATGTCATGAGATGCAGGACATATGCAGGACACAGCAATGATGGTACAACTCTATTTTATTACAGAGCATAGCAATACACATCCAGACAGGTTGATTGTACTAAACTAACTGCGACACAGACACCGGACCTAAGCCCCGCCCACATGCTAGTGACATCACATCCTGCTATCATCACAGTAATTATGCATCTTTTGTAAATAGTTAAAGGCCAACCACTAAGCATATGTGTTCCTACTTCATTATAGCAGCATGCCAACATCTAAAGGTCCCCACTAAAATCTTTCTCTTGATTATGTGCTGCAAACTTATAAGGTTGAATACCAGCATATATATACGATGGGCAATCCTCTGTATTATCACATTCAAAATTTAGGGAGATGAGAGTTTAAGGTTTAATTGTAGGTTATATTTTTAACAAAGGAACCATGTGGGGATTCACAATATTTTTCAAATATTGTGGGTTTCACCTATTTAATATGAATGTTGTCTGCATTTGTTCTGTTATAGCTTTATTTGACTGTTTATATATCTACTATTTTTATGTTAACACTTATTGTTATATAGAAATATCCTAAAAAAAAGATTGTCAATAATCAAATGTCAATAATCATTTGTCTCTCCTTACTAATTTGTTGTATCCATAAGGTAGACCCGGGTTTTTAACAGTTTTCCAGTGCAAGAAAGCAGGTGGGGTGACATTTTTTTAGACAGACCCTTTTTTATGCCCTTAACTGTAACTAACTAATCGCTGAAGGTGTCAGCTGAAACATGTCTGACCCTTTCTTTCTGAATAGTTTTATGTATTTTTTGTTCATAGTCTCCATGCTACAATAAACTGTGTTTGCTTTACCCGTGCTCCGCTTTTTGCGCTATATCATATCATAGATTATGGGGGATATCTATCAAGCCGTCAACTTTGTTGCATTCGCAGGCACCAATACGCTCGCCTAACATTGCCTAACATTGCAGCCGCGTATCTCAATACGCTCTCCATATTTATAAAAAAAGCTGGCAAAAAGATGTGCACCAAGTACGGGGCGATGAGCATCGGACTGTTGTTAACTAGCAGTCATCGATCCTGCGTCTATGCGGCTTTTTACCAACTTTATTTATACCCTGTCACTAAACACTATACTAAAATGTTTAACCCCTCACTCGCCACTTACTGACTCCGCCGCAACCTAAATAAAGTTATTAACCCCTATCCCGCCACTCCCTGACTCCGCTGCAACCTAAATAAAGTTATTAACCCCTAAACCTCTGGCCTCCCACATCACTACTACTAACTAAACCTATTAACCCCTAAACTGCCAGCCCCACACATCGCCATAAACTAAATTAAGCTATTAACCCCTAAACCTAACAACCCGCTAACTTTAAATTAAAATTACCACATCCCTATCTTAAAATAAATTTAAACTTACCTGTAGAATTAAAATAAACTATTTTTAAACTATTAATTAACCTATCCTAACTATTATCCTACAATTAAATTAAACTACCAATTAAATAAACTAAATTACCTATTAAAAAAACCTAACACTACTAAAATAATTTAAATCTACTATGAAAGGGACATAATACTCATATTCTAAATCACTTTAAACTGATGCAGTATAACTGTAAAAAGCTGACAGGAAAATATCACCTGAGCATCTCTATGTAAAAAAGGGAGATATTTTACCTCACAACTTCCTCAGCTCAGCAGAGTAAGTTCTGTGTAAAAAGTTACTCTCAGCTGTTGTCCAGCTGCAGGTAAAAAAAAAATAAAAAAATGAAGAAATGAACATGAACAGCAGCCAATCAACATCAACAGTGCTGAGGTCATGAACTCTTTTACTGAGATCTCATGAGATTTCACTTAACTCTCATGAGATTTTATGGTAAACTTCATTAAACTGAATAGGGAAATAAGATGAGTGTTCACGAAGCTCACTCCTTTGCCTGTCCCGGGACAGACATACTGATTTGGTGCTTAGAAGTCCTTTACAATGGGATGTGGCTACTGAGGAACTTTTGAGGTAAAATATCTTTTTTACATAGAGATGTTAAGTTGATATTTTCTAGTCAGCTTTTTATAGCTATGCTGCATCACTTTCAAGTGTTTCAACATTTGGGTATCATGGCCCTTTAAACCTTATTACAAATCACTAAATTACAAAAAAAAAATAAACGCTAAGTTACAAAAAATAAAAGACACTAAATTACGAAAACAAACAAACCCCATAATCAAAAATAAAAAAGAATTACACTGAATTTAATAGCCCTATCAAAATAAAAAAGCCCCCCCCAAAATAAAAAAAAACCCTAGCCTACAATAAACTACCAATGGCCCTTAAAATGTCCTTTTGTGGGGCATTGCCCCAAAGAAATCAGCTCTTTTACCTGTAACAAAAAAAAAACACCCCCAACAGTAAAACCCACCACCCAACCCCCCCAAATAAAAGACCTATCTAAAATAACCAAGCTCCCCATTGCCCTGATGGTAATTTAGCTCTTTTACATGCTCAGACCCTAATCTAAAAATAAAACCCAGCCAAAAAACCTTAACAAAACCTAACACTAACCCTGACGATCCACTTACAGTTCTTGAAGTCCCGCTTGAAGGATCCATCCAGCCGGCGAAGTCATCATCCAGGCGGCAAGAAGTCTTCATCTGTATGGCCTCTTCTATCTTCATCCACCCGGAGAAGTCTTCATCCAGACGGCATCTTCTATCTTGGATTACGTCACTTACATTGAAGTTCCAGTTTACGGCGGCGACCATATGAAGAGGATGCTCCTTGCCGGATGTCTT
The DNA here is from genome assembly GCF_027579735.1 of Bombina bombina. Classification (NCBI taxonomy): domain Eukaryota; kingdom Metazoa; phylum Chordata; class Amphibia; order Anura; family Bombinatoridae; genus Bombina; species Bombina bombina. The sequence goes on from NC_069499.1 coordinate 80,974,311, forward strand.
CAGGATTGACCCGCTCCGCACCGGATGGATGAAGATTTCTCCGGCTGGATGAAGATGTAAGAGGCCGCCCGGATGAAGACTTCTTGCCGCCTGGATGATGACTTCGCCGGCTGGATGGATCCTTCAAGCGGGACTTCAAGAACTGTAAGTGGATCGTCTGGGGTTAGTGTTAGGTTTTTTAAGGGTTTTTTGGGTGGGTTTTATTTTTAGATTAGGGTCTGGACATGTAAAAGAGCTGAATGCCCTTTTAAGGGCAATGCCCAAACAAATGCCCTTTTCAGGGCAATGGGGAGCTTAGGTTATTTTAGATAGTTTTTTTATTTGGGGGAGTTGGTTGGTTGGGTGGTGGGTTTTACTGTTGGGGGGTGTTTGTATTTTTTTTTACAGGTAAAAGAGCTGATTTCTTTGGGGTAATGCCCCACAAAAGTCCCTTTTAAGGGCCATTGGTAGTTTATTGTAGGCTAGGGTTTTTTTTATTTTGAGGGGGCTTTTTTATTTTGATATGGCTATTAGATTAGGTGTAATTCTTTTTTATTTTTGATAATGTGGTTTTATTTCCCGTAATTTAGTGTTTTTTATTTTTTGTAACTGAATGTTTCTTTTTTTTGCAATTTAGTAATTTGTAATAAGGTTTAATAGAAGATTTAAATAATTTTAGGAGGGTTAGGTTTTTTTTAAAATGTAATTTAGTTTATTTAATTGCTAGTTTAAATTAATTGTAGTATAATAGTTAGGGTAGGTTAACTAATAGTTTAAAATTAGTTTCTTTTAATTATACAGGTAAGTTTAACTTTATATTAAGATAGGGATGTTGTAATTTTAATTTAAAGTTAGCGGGTTGTTAGGGTTAGGGGTTAATAGCTTAATTTAATTTATGGTGATATGGTGGGGTTAATAGGTTTAGTTAGTGGTGGTGATGTGGGAGGCCAGAGGTTTAGGGGTTGATAACTTTATTTAGTGGCGGCAGTGTCGGGGAGGGGAGGAATAGGGGTTAATACATTTTATTTAGGTTGCGGCGATGTCGGGGCAGCAGATTAGGGGTGTTTAGACTCGGGGTTTATGTTAGCGTGTTAGGTGTAAACGTAACTTGTTTTCAATCATAGATATCAATGGGATATCTGGCAGCATTGAATATAAGCTTTCAGTGCTTTCAGACTCCCATTGATTTCTATGGCATCCGCGGCCTCCAGGGTGGCAGATTGAAAACCAGGGCCGGCATAGCCACGAGCGTACCTGTTAGAAATTTGATAACTTTGAAAAAGTATCAGATAGAGCCAAATGTGTATTCGGAACATCTGTAATGACGTAAGGATTGATCTGCGTCGGATTGAGACCGGCGGATCGTATGTTAGGTCACAAATTTCAACATTTGCCGGTCTGTAGGCTTTGATAACTAGGTCGGATCAAGCTCGCAACAATTACGCTGCGGAATTCTTGCATATTTGCGGTTGACAGCTTGATACATATCCCCCTAAATCACAAAAATTGTGCATTCTCTTAAATACTTTTAGAACCTAACTGAAACGCAATGCTGGCAGCACTTATATTATCAAACCACACCAACCCAAGCTGCTTATGTATGGCATATGGCTGTTTGATAAAATAGAATTTAACTGTGACCTCAAACTATTCATTTACCGCTCATAGGGCCAGATTACAAGTGGAGCTCTATTTAATACTCCCGCTTGAGCTAGAAGTAAGCATTTTGCGCTCGTTGGGTAGTACTCATATTATGAGTTGAAAGTAAATTGTTTTCGCTCATGTGATAATCTGATGATCGCAAAAAACATGAACTTAGAAATATTGCACGTACAATAACGTATCCCCCCACAGAAGTTAATAAAAAAAAGGGGGGAAAACACCCTACTCGCACACAAACCAGATCACATATTCTCAAGTGCGCTAACCCAACATGAAAATATGAATATTTCACATTCCAATGTTCTTCACATACAAGAATATGTTCTATTTATTCAGAAATACAGAAATACATATTTCTACATATATCTGATTGTATTTTGGTACACTATATTTTTATACCTATATATATATATATATATATATATACATGATTATATATAGAGTATACAAACATACAAGAACGAGTAGGCGCTCAAAACTGGACAAAGGGCTCCAAAAACAGCATGCATGGAGATCAGTTCATCTACCTGATTGCCTGTGTCATTGCTGGCTTTTTCACTTTCGGATGTTTCTTACAAAGTCTTTTTATTTTTATTTTTTGGAATAAAGTTTGGATTTTTTTACAAGCTCTGCTTGGAGTTTCTTCCTTGATCGATTCTCCTCATATACTGTTTTTGGAGCCCTTTATCTGGTTTTGAGCGCTACTCGTTCTTGTATGTTTGTATACTCTCGATGTTTGGTGCGTGTTCGGCAGTTCCAGCCAATCTTCAAGCTGAAATCAGGGGGTGTGTCCCCGCCCACTCTCCATAGTGCCGGTTCCGGTTCTGTGCAGCGGACTTGTCAGGTGAGCGCTTCCTACAGTGATCTGTGACATCATGATTATATATAGGTATTGATATACAGATATATTTAGGAATATCTATTTAGAAATACATAGAACATATTCTGCTAAGTGCAGAACTTTGGCATGTGAAATATTTACAATAAATACACAGTATAGCACTTTATTAAATATGTATATTGCATAAATATGGTTTTACATGTTTTCATTTATTTTGCAAAGGGCTTCAATGCACTTATATAAATGTCTATATATGTATACATATGTATTTAGGTATTCATATTTGTATATACATCTGTAAATATTTATATACACATACAAATATTTTTTTAAACATGTATATGTATGTACTGTATGTGTTATAGCCCTTTGCCTGCCTTTTTTCTAACACCTGAGACCTCATATCTTTGAGCCCTTTTTTGTACAATATTTTTTTAAATAACATTTATTAGACAGTACAAAATTTCAAAAATCCCAGCCACTGAGTCTTAGAGTCAAAAATTTTTATTCTTCAACAAAAGATATGATCAAAATTGATCTTTCACAAAAAGCAATCATGAGTATCAAGGAAACATCAGGTGTAAGTTCACTCAAATCCACACATACCCCATCCACCAAACACATTCGTATCTAACCCTCAGCAAAATAAAGAAAAACATCAAAGCAAAAACAATCATCAGAAAAATAAATGCAATGTCACTCCCAGGGCGTCCCCAGAGAGTGAATATTACGACACCACCCACTCAGGACCTCAAAGGATCAAGAACCATTGCGAGTGTCCACTCAATCTTCAACTCTGTAGTATTATATTAACCAAGAGTGTCTCGTATTAATTGTGGCAACTCCCAAAACAAGAATGTCTCATTCGTTATAAAGCCTCCAGCTGTAACAATATGTATCTGTTTGAAACCATCAGCAATTTGTCTACTTGCCACTGTATAAAGGTGGTCACAGGAGACATGATATATTATGGTATTTGTAATCCATCATAGTGAATGCTGGTAACGGCTATAGTGACAAATCTTGTAATTGTTGAAATCTTTTGGTTCAGATGTCCCTTTAACCTGACGTGCTACTGGCCATACATTATGTTGCGGGGAGCTGTGAACGTACTAACGGCCCAAACACACACCCTTTTCACACTTCACTCACGGTATTGTGCACTGTCCCTTTATAGCAGAGAATATATCACACTCCACATTTTCCTTTTCACCAAAACTGCGAGTATCTCATACCCTCGTGGCAGTTCGTGACCATTAATGTGTTGTGAATGTGTTGTAAACAAAGCAAATGCTTGAACAGTGGTGTTACCTCCTTCAGCGTATATGTGCATATGTCGATAGTGCCGTGAGACTCTCTGTCTTCAGTGTGGTTTCTATGGGCCCCCCGTATGGGTATTTAGTCCCACCTCGCAATTTCTGTGGCTTAGATAGCACGATATCCAGGTAGCTGTGGTGGCGTCTCCTCGTTCCGACGCGCGTTTCGGGACTCCGCCCCTTTCTCAAGGAATTTACAGGTAATGGGGTGGAGGTGTGACTTAAATAGAATCAATAGTAATCTCATTGGCTACTCGCATACACACCCCCACTCTAACGTCACATTCTACACTCGTGTTTGTGAAAGCATTGCTGAGATAGAAAACGAATGAATCTAAGACTCACGATTAGCTGGTGATCGCTGCCGAGCAGGTACTAAATAGGCTCCACATAACTCCCCAGTGAGAATATGTCAATATATGACACCTTCGAGATCCAACCGCTGTACTTTCTCTGTTCAGGGAATTATAAATGTATATATATAGGCATCCGCGGCAAATTTCAATTATAGCTCTGTATCTGCCATCAATCAACGTACCTTAAACGAAACATTCCCTCTCATCAATATTCCGCGCACAGCGTGTTTAATCAGTGTAAGTTAATATTTCATATTGAGTGTAATTTGTTCAATACCGGGGGTCCCGCTACGGGATATCCTATTTGTGTAAAAAATTAGGGAGACTATATGCAGTCGATTAAGGCAACGCATGTCTCAAAGGCCCTCTTTCTGACCCTATTCTATGCTGATTCTCACAAATATGATATTTCTAACAAATGAATCATATAAAAGAAACTACTAGAGTTAGTGTATATCCGGACCATGTACATTATTGCATCTCTCTGTCCAAAGAATCAATTAATCGGCTCAGACAAAGCATATCCCAAGGGTCTCAAAGAGCCCTTTCCTACCCTATTCTATGTTGTTTCTCGCAGTTCTAATTTCTATAACAAATGAGTCCTACAGAAGGAACTGCCCTTATGTCATCGATTCTGCTTCAACGTATTTATAGGATAGATGGTTAATTCTATCCAAAGGAAACTAGATCCCATACATCCTACGTAGATATCGCAGGACTACCGTTATTGGATCTAAGTGTCCACAAGTTATAATTTGTTTGAACCTTTATCATGGCTCTATACCATGTGTATTGTTGGATTTTCATGTCCAAAGCATCACAATTCTTCATACCCTTTCCTACCTCTCTTCAGTTTTTCATCTTTTAGAGAGGACATATTCAGAGAAGGAAATTCGCCAATTAAGAACTATCAAAAAGCTCAGATAAAATTTCCCCAGGAAATGTCTCTATTAAGACCTCTAGGGACCATGGTATCCAATTTTTTAATCCATAATGCCTCCTTGCGGAATAGTATTTTCTGTCTGTCACCTCCCCTCCGTAAGGGGGAGACCCCATCAATCACTTGAAACCTTAATTGGCTCTTGTTGTGTGCCAATCGGGTGAAATGATGGGCCACAGGTGCATCCTCGTCATCCTTGCCTATGGCTGCTTTATGCTGGCGTATCCTATCACAAACAGTCTGTGTGGTCTCTCCTACATATGCTAGGCCACATGGGCACTTAATAACATATATAACATATTTAGAATTGCAGGAGAACCTGCCATTGATCGGAATCCTTTTACCTGATAAGGGGTGGGTAATATGATCCCCTTGTAACATAGAATGGCAGAGGGCCAGTTGAAGCATATATTACCCTAATTAAAAAAGATTTTGAAAAATTTAAAAGAAATTTCCGTACAAAAATGAAGTCTAACATCTCCAAACAAGAGAAATTAGCACTGATATCCATTCAGAAAAATGAGGACTTGATCCTGAAGCCAGCTGACAAGGGCGGTGCCCTGGTTATCATGCATAAGAACAAATATAAGGAGGAGGTCCTCCGCCAATTACAGGATACAGAGAATTATGCTAAATTGACGGCTGACCCTTCACCGAGGGTAAAGAACAAAATTAGCAAGATAATTGAGGAAGCTTTAGCCTCTGATATCATTACTAAGAAACAGGCGAAATTCCTGATCAAAGAACATCCGATTATACCGGTATTTTATGTATTACCCAAAATACATAAAAGACTTATTGATCCTCCCGGTCGACCTATTGTCGCGGGTACGGATTCAATGTTCCAACCATTAGCAGTATTCGTAGATCAACTCATCAGACCTTTATTAGGTTATTTAAGTTCGTATTTACAGGACACGACTGACTTTCTGTGCAAGATATCTCCATTGGTGGTTCCTATGAATAGCCAACTGGTCACAATGGACATAGCCAGTCTCTATACCTCGATTCCTCATGAATTAGGAATAGAGGGAGTATTCTATTTCTTAGAAAAGGACAATTTGTATTCACCGAATGAAAGGAGACTTATCAAAGATCTCTTAAAGATCATTTTATATGAAATTTTTTTTCTATTTGAAGATACATTCTATGTCCAAAAACAAGGAACAGCCATGGGCTCAAACGTAGCACCTACATATGCGAACTTATTTGTAGGGAAGTTTGAGGAGGATGTGGTCTATAAAGATGAAGACTATAAAAAATCTGTCTTAGGCTGGTACCGTTACATAGATGACGTCTTCTTTGTTTGGACTGGTAGTGATGATGGCTTGATACAATTTGTATCAAAACTTAATTCGGCACATGAATCTCTTAAGTTTACTATGGAAGCAAGTAAGTCCAAAGTGAGCTTTTTAGACACCATGATATCGATCACAGATCAGAAACTCAGAAGTGATTTATTCTCTAAAGAAACGGATCGGAATAATACCTTACGGTATGAAAGTTTCCATCCCCCTTCTCTGATTAAGAACCTCCCATTAGGCCAATTACTGCGGACTAAAAGGATTGTGGATGATCCAGGAATTTGCCTACAGAGACTGGATGAAATGTCTAAAAAATTTTTAGACAGAGGATATCCAGTGCATATTCTGGAAGATAACATGAATAAAGTACTGAACATTGACAGGGCTAGTTTATTGAGTAAGACTACTCGTGAAGTTAAAAAAATTTCAGTGCCCTTTGTGAGTCATTTTGGTTCACATAGCAAGGTCTTCAAAAGGATAATCTTACAACATTGGCACCTGTTAAGGGAGGATACACAGGTGGGCAAGATCTTTAAAGAGACTCCACTATTCTCTTTTCGGAGAAATAAAAACCTGAAAGATGAATTAATACAGGCTGATTGGGGTTCCATGAGAAAACCAACTACAATTAATAAGAAAGGCTCCTTTTCTTGCATGAACTGTGCCCTCTGCCATTCTATGTTACAAGGGGATCATATTACCCACCCCTTATCAGGTAAAAGGATTCCGATCAATGGCAGGTTCTCCTGCAATTCTAAATATGTTATATATGTTATTAAGTGCCCATGTGGCCTAGCATATGTAGGAGAGACCACACAGACTGTCCGTGATAGGATACGCCAGCATAAAGCAGCCATAGGCAAGGATGACGAGGATGCACCTGTGGCCCATCATTTCACCCGATTGGCACACAACAAGAGCCAATTAAGGTTTCAAGTGATTGATGGGGTCTCCCCCTTACGGAGGGGAGGTGACAGACAGAAAATACTATTCCGCAAGGAGGCATTATGGATTAAAAAATTGGATACCATGGTCCCTAGAGGTCTTAATAGAGACATTTCCTGGGGAAATTTTATCTCAGCTTTTCGATAGTTCTTAATTGGCGAATTTCCTTCTCTGAATATGTCCTCTCTAAAAGATGAAAAACTGAAGAGAGGTAGGAAAGGGTATGAAGAATTGTGATGCTTTGGACATGAAAATCCAACAATACACATGGTATAGAGCCATGATAAAGGTTCAAACAAATTATAACTTGTGGACACTTAGATCCAATAACGGTAGTCCTGCGATATCTACGTAGGATGTATGGGATCTAGTTTCCTTTGGATAGAATTAACCATCTATCCTATAAATACGTTGAAGCAGAATCGATGACATAAGGGCAGTTCCTTCTGTAGGACTCATTTGTTATAGAAATTAGAACTGCGAGAAACAACATAGAATAGGGTAGGAAAGGGCTCTTTGAGACCCTTGGGATATGCTTTGTCTGAGCCGATTAATTGATTCTTTGGACAGAGAGATGCAATAATGTACATGGTCCGGATATACACTAACTCTAGTAGTTTCTTTTATATGATTCATTTGTTAGAAATATCATATTTGTGAGAATCAGCATAGAATAGGGTCAGAAAGAGGGCCTTTGAGACATGCGTTGCCTTAATCGACTGCATATAGTCTCCCTAATTTTTTACACAAATAGGATATCCCGTAGCGGGACCCCCGGTATTGAACAAATTACACTCAATATGAAATATTAACTTACACTGATTAAACACGCTGTGCGCGGAATATTGATGAGAGGGAATGTTTCGTTTAAGGTACGTTGATTGATGGCAGATACAGAGCTATAATTGAAATTTGCCGCGGATGCCTATATATATACATTTATAATTCCCTGAACAGAGAAAGTACAGCGGTTGGATCTCGAAGGTGTCATATATTGACATATTCTCACTGGGGAGTTATGTGGAGCCTATTTAGTACCTGCTCGGCAGCGATCACCAGCTATTCGTGAGTCTTAGATTCATTCGTTTTCTATCTCAGCAATGCTTTCACAAACACGAGTGTAGAATGTGACGTTAGAGTGGGGGTGTGTATGCGAGTAGCCAATGAGATTACTATTGATTCTATTTAAGTCACACCTCCACCCCATTACCTGTAAATTCCTTGAGAAAGGGGCGGAGTCCCGAAACACGCGTCGGAACGAGGAGACGCCACCACAGCTACCTGGATATCGTGCTATCTAAGCCACAGAAATTGCGAGGTGAGACTAGATACCCATACGGGGGGCCCATAGAAACCACACTGAAGACAGAGAGTCTCACGGCACTATCGACATATGCACATATACGCTGAAGGAGGTAACACCACTGTTCAAGCATTTGCTTTGTTTACAACACATTCACAACACATTAATGGTCACGAACTGCCACGAGGGTATGAGATACTCGCAGTTTTGGTGAAAAGGAAAATGTGGAGTGTGATATATTCTCTGCTATAAAGGGACAGTGCACAATACCGTGAGTGAAGTGTGAAAAGGGTGTGTGTTTGGGCCGTTAGTACGTTCACAGCTCCCCGCAACATAATGTATGGCCAGTAGCACGTCAGGTTAAAGGGACATCTGAACCAAAAGATTTCAACAATTACAAGATTTGTCACTATAGCCGTTACCAGCATTCACTATGATGGATTACAAATACCATAATATATCATGTCTCCTGTGACCACCTTTATACAGTGGCAAGTAGACAAATTGCTGATGGTTTCAAACAGATACATATTGTTACAGCTGGAGGCTTTATAACGAATGAGACATTCTTGTTTTGGGAGTTGCCACAATTAATACGAGACACTCTTGGTTAATATAATACTACAGAGTTGAAGATTGAGTGGACACTCGCAATGGTTCTTGATCCTTTGAGGTCCTGAGTGGGTGGTGTCGTAATATTCACTCTCTGGGGATGCCCTGGGAGTGACATTGCATTTATTTTTCTGATGATTGTTTTTTTCTTTGATGTTTTTCTTTATTTTGCTGAGGGTTAGATACGAATGTGTTTGGTGGATGGGGTATGTGTGGATTTGAGTGAACTTACACCTGATGTTTCCTTGATACTCATGATTGCTTTTTGTGAAAGATCAATTTTGATCATATCTTTTGTTGAAGAATAAAAATTTTTGACTCTAAGACTCAGTGGCTGGGATTTTTGAAATTTTGTACTATTATTCAGTCTTTGACCGGACTTTATCCCGTGCCTGAGCACACTAACTAGAAAGGGTGGTGCGGTCACACTTTATGGTATATTTATTAGACAGTGTTATTATGAGTGTAAGTGTATTTTGTAATGTATTTTTGATGTGACACTTTTTTGTGTTGTGAACAGTTAACCAGAGCTCTGAGGACGCCGTAATCATTCTAGCGTAAATCGCGATTGCCCTCAAGCGATTACATTTACTTTCAACTTTTAATACAAGTGATAAACCCGACATGCGCAAACACCCACGATAAACCCCTTATCACTTGTGCGTGACTGTTAGAGCTCGACTTTTAACCTGGCCCTTAGTGTGCAACATGCTGAACTACTTAAAGGGACACTGAACTCAATTTTTTTATTCGAGGATTCAGATAGAGCATGCAATTTTAAGCAACTTTCTAATTTACTTCTATTATCAATTTTTCTTTGTTCTCTTGCTATCTTTATTTGAAGAAGAAGGCATCTAAGCTAAGGATCCAGACAATTTTTGGTTCAGACCCTGGACAACATTTGATTATTGGTGGGTGAATTTATCCACCAATCAGCAAGAACAACCAAGGTTGTTCACCAAAAACGGGCCGGCATCTAAACTTACATTCTTGCTTTTCAAATAAAGATACTAAGAGAATGTAGAAAATTTGATAAAAGGAGTAAAAAAGTTGCTTAAAATTGCATGCTCTATCTGAATCACGAAAGAAAAAATTTGGGTTCAGTGTCCCTTTAAGGAGATCACTATCTCCTAATAGAGATACAAGACCAGTGATCTATCCAACTTCTATGTACAGACGTCTACTTCCTATTCAAAATCAAAATAAACAGCTTCAAGGTAACCTTTTTCATGCAAAAAATATGTGTAAACAAGTTTAAATAGTGCTCATTTGTGTCTATGATTCAAATGTGTTGCATTTAATGTTCTGTTACTCATGGGGCCCAACAGTTTATGTTGGTGAAATGCAAGGTCCTTTTTTCTGCAACTATCTTGCCTGATAGGACACAGTGCATGTGTTCCTGGTCCTATATGTACATCCTGCTATGTAGGTTTTGTACAAGTATAAGCAGCAGCATGTGTTTAGATAAGATTTGTCAATAAATAGTACATATTTTACATGGTTAAGTATTATTTAACAAAATATCAAGCCCTACAGTTTGACAAATTACATTGTGGTCCCTTATTTCCCATTAAGCTATGAGTATGGCTATATGCCAAAAAGCGTCAGGTGACCCGTGACACTTCTCAAATAGAAAACAATGATTTTACATTTTTATAGATGACTAGCATGTTTTAATCTTCTATCAATAAATGTTAAGTCATATGGTACAGCAACACCCGGTGAGTTTGGTTGTTTGTGGAGTACCTATATCAAAGCCTGGAAGCTGGAGTATGCTGTTGAATGAGCCGGACTTTTGAGGGTTAACGGATAGTGAAGAGGGAAAGGCGTCACAGGTCACAACTTGGTGTTTGTACCTGAGAAGCAGAGGTTTATAGAGGATTGACTCGTCGGATTCACTGATGATAAAGCCACCCTGTGGACCGGAACAAGAATCCCTCAAAGGTAATAAAGCTTTGACTTTTATTCCAGCTGTTTTGATGCAACGCTACCTTTAAACACATA